>NC_044384.1:76104838-76414455 GCF_006542625.1 Nomascus leucogenys
AAAACTAGTCAGGTTCTAGGTATATTTCAAAGAATCAAGGAGATGTTGCTAATTAAAAAGCAACAGTGTGAAAACAAGAGAGTGGTCAAGAATAACATAAAATGACTGTTCCTAACATGGAATAATGCCATTTACTGCAGTGGAGAAGACTGAATGAGGATAAGGTTAACAGGATAATTAGTAAAAATTTCTTCTTAGTGATAACACGTAAGCAAATAATATAGCTCTTAGAATACAATGATAAAACAGTATTCCCTGTGAACTCAATTTTCTGGAGATGCCCAGGAGACATTACAAAAAAATATGTATATATTAACTAGACATTTGAATCCATGAGTCTCACTTCAGGGAGGAGGCATAGTCAGGGGAGGTAACATTGGAGTCATGTGCATGTAGAAGCATTTAAAGTCATCAGATTGGATGAGATTACCAGAAACTGGTGGCAGACGGAGAAGACAAGAGGTTCAAGCACTGATTCTGGGGGCTCTCCAAAATTCAAAAGTTGGTTCTATAGCACTGAGACACGTGCAGCAAGAAAAGTGGAAGCAAACCAGACAGGTACGACAACCTGAAAACCAAGTAAAGATTTTCCAGCAGAGAAGGAGCGAGAAACTATGACAAATGCTGCAGATAGACCTAATCGGATGAGAACTCCATCCTTGGGTTTAGCCATGTGAGATCACTGAAACCTGAGTGAAGTAGAGGTAGCAAAAGCTCAAGTGGAACAATCTTGTATTGTTCTATGTTTACTCAGAAATAACACTGTTTGTTGATATTGATGTTTATTAATGCTAATATTGAGAGTTGAGTGTGAACTGAGTGTTTTTCCTAGGTCCCAAGAGGATGAGCATATAAATAAATATCATGTACACTTGAATTTTAATTTATTTACCTACAAAATGACTTAGGTTAATAAGAAGTTAGTGTGTCAAGAATTGTCTTTACAGTGTAAGACAGATGTATATTTGCTAGATATATTTCTCTCAACCCATTTCTCTGGTATCATTTGTAATTCTATGTGAAGAGAATCCTGAAGGAGTGGGTGGAGTGATACTATGCTATACATAAATTACATTTAAAATTGGTGTTTAAGTTATTATTATTGTATTTGTTATAAAATATATGTGAAATATAGTAAATACTGTGTACTTTGTATTTTCATCATTGTATATCATTCTTCTGTACACATTTTCCCCATAACTTTGTATCTATTCCCTTTTTCCATTACACTTCTCATAGTATAAATGAATATTTATATATTCACTCTCATAATATTATGAGATATGAATTTATAATGCTTTCATAATGTTTCAATGCATAGACGCACTCGAGGAAAAATACTTTATTCTTTTTAAACTATATTTAAAAGAGGGATGCCCAGTATTTTAAAGACAAACAAGTGATATTTAAAAATAGAAATTTACACAGTTAGCAAAAGAGAAAATTGACAAGATGAAGAGAATCAACATATCAGAAAAATAGAAATTATGAATACACATTTTCTTTCCTTGAACAGTCATTCCTAAAGGAAAAACATAATTAAACAAGTTAAGAAATTTAGAATTGAATACATGATTGCAAAGTCTGTTGCAAAATGAAAACTTTCTAAAACAAACAATTAGATTGTTGGTTCTAGACTTCAAAGATTACTGCAAATGTGATCTTATGTAGCATAATTCTACATATTCATGACAGTGATTCAGACTGAGCTCATTTCCTTTCCCCATAGATGAAATTCCTTACAGCCATGCAGAGGAGCAATCACACAGTGACTGAGTTCATCCTGCTGGGCTTCACCACAGATCCAGGGATGCAGCTGGCCCTCTTCATGGTGTTCCTGGGTGTGTACTCTCTCACTGTGGTAGGAAATATCACCCTCATCGTGTTGATCTGTAATGACTCCCGCCTCCACACACCCATGTATTTTTTCATTGGAAATCTGTCTTTTCTGGATCTCTGGTATTCTTCTGTCTACACCCCAAAGATCCTAGTGACCTGCATCTCTGAAAACAAAAGCATCTCCTTTGCTGGCTGCCTGTGTCAGTTTTTCTTCTCTGCCGGGCTGGCCTATAGTGAGTGCTACCTGCTGGCTGCCATGGCTTATGACCGCTACGTGGCCATCTCCAAGCCCCTGCTTTATGTTCAGGCCATGTCCATAAAGCTGTGTACATTGCTGGTAGCAGTCTCATATTGTGGTGGCTTTATTAACTCTTCAATCATCACCAAGAAAACGTTTTCCTTTAACTTCTGCCGTGAAAACATCATTGATGACTTTTTCTGTGATTTACTTCCCTTGGTGAAGCTGGCCTGTGGCGAGAAGGGCAGCTATAAGGTTCTGATGTACTTCCTGCTGGCCTCCAATGTCATCTGCCCCGCGGTGCTCATCCTGGCCTCCTACCTCTTTGTCATCGCCACTGTCTTGAGGATCTCCTCCTCCCAGGGCCGCCTGAAAGCCTTCTCCACATGCTCCTCCCACCTGACCTCTGTCACTTTATACTATGGCTCCATACTCTACATCTACGCTCTCCCTAGATCTAGCTATTCTTTTGATATGGACAAAATAGTTTCTACATTTTACACTGTGGTATTCCCCATGTTGAATCCCATGATCTACAGCCTAAGGAATAAGGATGTGAAAGAAGCTCTGAAAAAACTCCTCCTGTAAATCAAGATTATCTCCACCAAAGGAGAAACAAAGACTATTTTAGATGCAGTTTTTTGTATTTCAAACTGAGTTACCGTTGTGCTTTATCATGATCAATCCTCTTCTTGATACATGACAGTTACAGACACGTACAATAAGAAAATTAGGAAAATTTAGAAGAAAAACTTCTGAATATATAAGAATTGAAGTGTATTTCCTGTCTCTCTTATTAAAAGCAAACATAAAACTTAAGCCCAAAACCTCTCCTATACCTTCATAAAGTGATGAACAGCCTACCTCATTAGCCTAAGATTTGGCTAATGGATATGTGTAGAATAGTATCTATATTGTTCCTAGAACTAGAAAGAACTGTGATCAGTCCAGTCTTAGTATTTTCCTGTGTTTAATAACTAGATGACATTCATCACTTTCCATTGCCTTAACAGAATATCTTAAGGATTATTATACATTACTTTCCTCCCAAGAAGTATTAGCGCAAAGATCTAGAGGCACTCAAGAAATAACTCAATACAAACGAGATCCAGAAAGGTATGATCTTGCTAAGTTGTATGCCTCTTATACAAGTTTCTTGATTAAGAAAAATTCATTAAGATCTCATACACATGATTTTTGTAATTCACTGTATAACTCTCGGAGCTCCTCTTTATTTATTTTACAAGGGTGAACTTGCAAGGACTTTTATATTAAAATTGTGACCTTCTGAGCATCAAAGGGCAATTATCATCATTTAAAAAATAATAATAACTTTGGTGAAGTGAAAAATTTAAACAATAAAAGTCTATGAGTACACATTGCTCAATAGATATTTTATTGTATTTATTTTTAATGGATATTTTATAAAGAGAATATGTACATACAGGGGTGATTCCACAAAAGGAATTTCACTTAGCATAATGTCTTCTAGGTTCATTCATGTTGTTGCAGGTGACAGAATTACATTTCTTGTAAGGCTGAATAGTATTCCATTGTGTATTATATACCACTTTTTTCTTTTATTCATTTATCTGTTGATGGGCATTTAGGTTGTTTCTAAGTCTTAGCTATTGTGAATAATACTGTAATGAACAAGAGAGCACAGGTATCTCCTCAATATACTGATTTCAATTCCTTTAAGCATCTACCCAGAGGTGGAATTGCTGGATGATGTGGTAATTCTATTTTTCTATTTTTAGTTTTCGTAGAAACCTCTATACTGTTTTTCAAAATGGCTGTGCTAATTTACACTCCCATCAATAGTGTATAAGAGTTATCTTTTCTCCACATCTTGGCCAATGCTTGTTAACTTTCATCTTTTTGATAATGATCATTCTAATATAATGTATATGAGGTGATATCTCATTGTAATAAGTGAAATAAGCCTGGCACAGAAGAAAACATCTTGTGTCATCCCACTTATGTGTGAGATCTAAAAGTTAGAACTCCTACAGGTAGAAAGTACAATAGTAGTTGCCAGTGACTGGGGCAGGGTGGGTGGAGAAAGGAGAAATGTTGATCAGAGGGTACAAAGTTTCATGTAGACAGGAGGAATAAGTTCTGGTGAACTACTACAGGACAAGGTGACTACTGTTAACGGTAATGTGTTGTGTATTTCAAAACTACTTAAAAAATGGATCTTAAATGTTCTCATCACAAAGCAATGATAAGTGTATGAGGTAATGGACATAATAATTAGTTGGAGATGTTCAATCCATACTGTATACATGTACTGAAGCATTGCATTTTACCCCATACATGTATAAAATTATGAGTTATCAATACAAACAAAATTTTAAAAAGATGAATATGACAAGTGGCATTTAATTTTGATTCGTTTTTCAATGTAAGACAGTACTAATGTAATTTATGTTTATAAACATAAATACTCTCTGGTTTGAATTGGCATAAGCAGTAAAGGAAGAAAATGCAAGAAACTGAATTAGGCAGGTAGACCCAGAAAATGTACAAGATTCACACAGAGTAGAAAGAATAAATCCACACTGGTAATCACGGACATTAACACGGTAAGTGGGTGCAAGAATTAAAATCAATACAAGTTGCAACACACAGTAACACAGCCAAAACAGAGTCCAATGGTGTAATTCCAAGATGCTCGTGTCAGGCAATGTTCTAAAAAGGAACGCTATTTATGCCAACTCAGTCTTCTGGTTTTCTAAAACACATGTTCTATTTCCCACTAATGATATTAAAATTCCTATAAAACACATTCTTCATTTTTCAAAGTAATGTTAACAGACTAAATTAGTATATTGCAGTGGCAGTAAATCAATTACTTTATGTTTCTTGACTGAAACTAGAAAGTACATCATTCCAGAGGGAAGCATCAATTGCAGAAAGTAAAACTGATGTGACACACCTAATCTTAAAACACCGTGGTATCATAAACCCTGACATGTAACTATAGAAGAGAGTCTCAAACTACTTGAGGGCTTCTTTTCTAATATTTTTATGGGAGTCTACCAGAATTCATTCTTCAAAGAAGAATAAGAATATGCTCATATATCCATATATTGTAAACATAGCTGGCTAAGTATATGTTCATATTATTTTATACTTGGAAGTTAGCTCTCGAATTATGTCTAAGTAATATTACAGAGACTTTAGTAAAAAGATAAAGTACAGCTAATAATAATCTTATGAAAACATAAAAATAAATAATATAAAATATAAGCATGCAGCATGTCTTATAACATAATTTAGAAACATGTTTAAGTGTAAATTTAGCGGTAAGTTTTTCATTCACTTTTGGAAATGTTTCATCTGCAACTTATTGATTTGAAGTATTCAGAAAAATCTTCCGTATTAATTTGAAAGTAAAATACAAATTCCTAGGGGAATTTGAAATTCTTAAGGTAAAGTGATTTGTAAGATTTTTCTTCTAGATATGAGTTTTAATAAATAAAACATTTCTAAAAGTACAAAAGTATACTGTGGTCTCATCCTTACAAAAAATCTCCTAAATTTAATGTTCTTTGAGATGAACTATAAACAGATCTACATTTGAATCCTGATGGCAACAATTTCTATTATAGGGACCTTGGAAAACTCATTTAAATTGCTTTATTTCTTATCTGTTAAATGGGATAATAATTTCCTCATATGATGGTAGAAAAATCTAGAGAGAGATTGTATATAATGTGCTTAGTACGTTGTAACTAATGATGTTACACTGTCGTAAAGCAATGGATTGCTTTTTTTTTTTTTTTGAGACAAGAGTCTCGCTCTGTTGTCCAGTCTGGAGTGCAGTGGTGCAATCTCAGAGGCTCACTGAGACCTCTGCCTCCCAGGCTCAAGTGACTCTCCTGCATCAGCCTCCCCAGTAGCTGGGATTACAGGCATGTGCCACCACATCAGGCTATTTTCTTCGTCTTTTTGGTAGAGACAAGGTTTAACCTTGGCAGCCAGGTTGGTCTCGAACTCCTGATCTCAAGTGATTTGCCTGCTTCAGCCTTCGAAAATGCCAGGATGGATTGCTTTTTTATGAAAACATTTCAATGTATTAAATTTTTATAGACTATCACCTACTGACACTTTGATGAACTTTCTTCTTCTATCAGCATTCTCCTCTCCCTCCCATCACCAGTAGCCTTTGCTCAATAGTTCACAGGTCTAACTATCCTTATGGAGCCCAGGGTGATGCTCTTTTCCCTTTGACTCTTCCATCCCTTCGTTCACATGTTTTGCTCTGAGGTTCATTACTCAGAAAAGATAATTGACTTTTATTGAGCTCAGCTACCTCTGAGACTCTTAAGAAAAGTATATAATTCTTCTCACTGGAAAAAACAATTCTCATAGCACACCCTGGGACACACACACGCACACACAAAATGGTAAAACACACATTTCCTTTGTGTTTCCCTGGATACTTACTTATGTACACTGGTAGAAAGGATGGTTTGACAAGCCAACTTCTGTATTTCTTAATCAGAACAAAAAGACTATAATAGCTGGCAGGAAATACTAACCAGCTAACATGCTATCCTTCCTAACTAATATTATATTTTTATATTAAAAGCTAAAAGTGCATTCTTCATCCAAAATTATTAAAATACAACTTTTTGTATTTAGAGATATGCTTCTATTGTTAGAGGTTTCCTTAAAATTACCATATGCCTTCACACTTTCTTAAAGAATATCAAACTTTAAAAGCAACACGTTAAGCTTTTCTTGATGTCTTTTGGCCATTAGACTAATAGTATCTTCTATTTTATTCTTCTCGTCCTTGCTCTTGAAATATTAACAAGACTATTTCTTTTGTTAGTGGCTCCTAATCATTGTCCGTTTGTGCATTTGTTTTTTCTTCCCTTGCAATTTTCTGTGTTAATTGCTCTTTTTTTTTACTCTAATAGTGTGAAATTCTACTTCTGTGTGCGAGCTGCCAGCAGTTCTAGAAATTAAAACAGGAAGATGATGAATAGATTTCAAAACAGGGGCAGTGGCTCACACCTGCAATCCTAGCACTTTGGGTGGCTGAGCGTAGGAGTTCAAAACGAGACTGGGCAACAAGATGAAATCTTGTTTCTACAAAAAATAAAAAATAAATTAGCCAGGTGTGGTGGGGTGTACCTGTAGTCCATGCTACTCCAGAAGCTGAGGTGGGAAGATTGCTTGAGCTTGGGAGATTGAGGCTGCAGTGACCCATGAAAGTGCTACCACTGCACTCCAGCCTGGGCAACAGAGTGAGACTCTGTCTCAAGAAAAAAAAAAAAAAACAAAAAAAACAAAAAACAAGCTTTCTTTAGCACTTATCGTATATTACTATGTAAATGGTTATTGGACTGGTTGTGAGGAAGAAGAAAAATTTTCCATCTATATTTGAATTAAGCAACTTAATTAAGCAACTTACCTAAAATTTTAGCAACACCATTATCTCAATAGAAATTAAGTTTGCCTTTCCCAGAAGCTTTTATGTCAGAATATGAATTCCCAGTGTTACAAATTCCTGAAACCCCTCAGGGTTTTACAGTTTGGAGAATAGCTAACAAGGCAATTAAACAAAATTGTGTATTGACAAATTGGGGATCATTACTAAGAAAGGAGGAAAAATTTTGGAGACTATGATTCCCTTGTGAAAAATGTAATTAGTTGTAATTTTTATTCTCATTCTCCCTTGAGTTGTATAGAAGTTTAACTATAATATGTATACACATATATTATATGTGTTATTAATATTCATGTTTATATTTGCATATTAAAGCACATATGACCTTCCTTACTAATATTTCTGTTGTATGTTGGATATATCTCCTTTTTCCCTCCAAATCCATTCTCCATCCTTCTAAACTCCTTTTTTTGCTCCAGGATGTTCACCTGTATTAATTGCATCAGTGGGATCTTTGCTTACTATTTAATAAGTTTACCCAATGGTTATCAATGGCAGGGAGGAGAGTGAAGGCAGAGAGTTTCCCCCAGGCTCCTTATCTGCAGAGATAGCACAGCTGGTGTATTCATGGGCTTAGACCATAGCTCCTAACAGGTGACCCTTTTTCAAAACTCTTTCTTCAGTGCCCATAACCTTTCTCTCTTCTTGTATGATTAAGGATAGAGGTGGTAACAGCGCTCAGAAGTTATTAGTTCTAGGGTGTATTAGTAAGGGTTCTCCAGAGAGACAGAACCAACAGGAGATAGATAGATAGATGATAGATAGATAGATAGATAGATAGATAGATAGATAGATAGATAGATGATAGATAGATAGACAGACAGACATAGAGGTTTACAAGAGGGGGTTTATTATGAAAATTGGCTCACATGATTAAGGAGGCTGAGAAGTCCCACAAAAGGCAGACTGTATACCGGAGACCCTAGAATTCCAGTAGCGTGGTTCAGTCCAAGTTCAAAGGGCTGAGAACCCAAGAGGCTTGTGGTGAAAATCCTGGAGTTAAAAAGCTAGACAGCCTGGAGTTCTGATATCCAAGGACAGGAGGAGGGGTATATCCCAGCTCCAGAATAGAGACAAACCAATTCACATGTCCTCTGTTTTTGTTCTGTCTGGGCCCCCAGTTGATTGGATGGTGTCAACCTGCATTAATTGCAGATCTTCCTCATTTAATCCATTCTGTCTCACATGCCAAGTTTGTCTAGAAACACCCTCACAGACATACCTTAAAATGATGATTTATTATTTCTCTAGGTATGCCTTAATCCAGCCAAGTTGATACCTAAAATTAACCATTAAATAGGCTTATTCCCAGAATTTCCTTGGAATTACCTACATCACATATGTTTCTTGGTAGTAATGCCTTTATTAAACCCTGCTCAAATGAACCAATTTTAATGAGCATCTTTACTTGCAAGATTTGTGACTACCACTGGTCCTAGAAGTAGTCCAAGAAGATATTCACATGGGATTGGGTTGTTTACATATTTGAAGATTAGGTGGAGAAACATGTGATGGACAGAAATGAGACATTAATAATGTATGATATCCTGTGACATCAAATTTACTTAAATGATCACCAGTGGCATCATAGTATGAAGGGCAGATCAAGGGCAAGGCAATGAGAGATAAATTTACTGTGACAAAGGGCATGAATATAGCTGGATTTGCTGAAATTAAAATCTGTTACCATCCAACTGAAAAAACAAACAGGAAGTCAAAATGATTCTTATCTTCTGTAGTCCTTGGAAAAATATAGTTAAAAACAAGTACTATGGGCCAGGCGTGGTGGCACATGCCTATAATCCCAGTGCTTTGGGAGGACAAGGCAGGAGAATCGCTTGAGGCCAGACTAGCCTGGGCAACATAGTGAGACCTTCATCTCTACAAAAAATAAAAAATTAGCCACATGTGGTGGTGTGCACCTGTAGTCTCAGCCACTCAGAATGCTGAGCTGAGAGGATCATGTGAGCCTGGGGATGTGAGGCTGCAGTGAGCTATGATTTCACCACATCACTCCAGCCCGAGTGACAGAGCAACACTCTGTCCCCAGAAAAAAAAAATGCTATGTCCTGATTGCTGGCATTGCAAAGATGTAGCCCAAATAAATGCTTAATGTCGGCAGGTATTTAATGAGAAAGATGTGATGTCCTGAGACATAGGATTGAGGGCATTTAGGCCGAGAAAGACAAGTCTGAGAATTCTGAACCTCAAATTCTCTTGAGCCTCTCTTTAAAAATAGTTTTTCCCCCCAGAACCTAAGAGAACAAGGACTTTCCCTGGATGAATACATTTTATTGACTGCACCTGAAAGAGCAGATCACATGCTGTTACCATTCTCCTCAATGCCCAATCCCATCATCCCACGTTGCTTCTGGACTCCTGATGAAACTTAAAAATCATCATTGCCCAGACAGTGAGATATCAAATCTGATCTGGTAGGCTGGGCATAGTGGCTTACGCCTGTAATCCCAGTGCTTTGAGAGGCTGAGGCGGGCGGATCATGAGGTCAGGAGTTCGAGACCTGCCTGGTCAACATGGTGAAATTCTGTTTCTACTAAAAATACAAAAAATTAGCCAGGCATGGTGGCAGACACCTGTAATCCCACCTACTCAGGAGGCCGAGGCAGGAGAATTGCTTGAACCTGGGTGGCGGAGGTTGCAGTGAGCCAAGATCACACCACTGCACTCCAGCCTGGACAATAGAGTGAGACTCTGTCTCAAAAAAAAAAAAAATCTGATCTGGTAATATTTACAGGACCTTATCAATTTCTATTGGCAAGTGTCTGGGGAACAAGTTCAGGAATGGATTCTTAGACATGGGACCAAAGAGAAAAAAATATTAAGTTTCATATGGCCAAGTTGATTGACATGGGCATATTCACCAAGGATTTGAGATTTAATGTGATCACCTGAGTTCCTGGAATAATGGCAATAATTTTCTAAGCTGTTTAACTGAATGTTAAACTGAAAGCGGTTATAGTTATGTGAAGGAGGCCAGCCCCTCCACACCTGTGGGTGTATCTCGTCAGGTGGGACAAGAGACTGAGAAAAGAAATAAGACACAGAAACAAAGTATAGAGAAACAACAGTGGGCCCAGGAGACTGGCACTCAGCATACCAAGGACTTGCACCGGCACCGGTCTTTGAGTTCCCTTCGGTTTTTATTGATTATTATTTTCACTATCTCAGCAAGAGGAATGAGGTAGGAGAGCAGGGTGATAATAGGGAGACGGTCAGCAAAAAAACATGTGAGCAAAAGAGTCTGTGTCATAATTAAGTTCAAGGGGAGGTGCTATGCCTGGATGTGCACATAGGCCAGATTTATGTTTCTCTACGCCCAAACATCTCAGTGGAGTAAAGAATAACAAAGCAGCATTGCTGCCAACATGTCTCGCCTGCTGCCACAGGGCGGTTTTTCTTCTATCTCAGAATAGAACAAAGGTGCAATTGGGTTTTATACCGAGACATTCAGTTCCCAAGGACAGGCAAGAGACGGTGGCCTTCCTCTATCTCAACTGCAAGAGACTTTGCTCTTTTACTAATCCACCTCAGCACAGACCCCTACGGGTGTGGGGCTGGGGGCGATCAGGACTTTCCCATCCCACGAAGCCATATTTCAGACTATCACATGGGGAGAAACCTTGGACAATACCCGGCTTTCCAGGGCAGAGGTCCCTGCAGCTTTTCGCAGTGCATTGTGCCTCTGGTTTATTGAGACTAGAGAATGGTGATGACTTTTACCAAGCATACTGCCTGTAAACATTTTGTTAACAAGGCACATCCTGCACAGCCCTAGATCTCTTAAACCGTGATTCCATACAACACATATTTTTGTGAGCTCGAGGTTGGGGCAAAGAGGTTGGGACAAAGTGGCTGGGGCAAAGTTACAGATTAACAGCATCTCAGGGCAAAGCAATTGTTCAGGGTGCAGGTCAAAATGAAATTTCTTATATCTTCCCTTTCTCTATAGACACAGTAACAGTCTGATCTCTCTTTCTTTCCTCTACAGTTATGGTGGTAAAAATGTTTGATCAACATGACAGACTACTGAAGATGATGTCTGAAAGTATATAAAGATAGATATATTGTAACTGATGCCATATGGGTAATCACTCTGTCACTGCCTAACTAACCATCACCGCCTGCTACACCCACCCCCCACCACAATCTCTCATCTGGCTCACCCTAGGGTTCCGGGGACCTCATTTTATTAATGCATTAAGGAATACACTGTTGACAAAGTCATTGTCATTGTTGGAAAGCTCTGCAGGGCTCCCATTGTAGGCTAGGGATGATGATGAGTAAAACTGCTGTGGAATTAGGTTTCCAGGGTAGTAGAAACTGGTTTATGGTGCGTAACTGTCAGAGATAAAATGGAAGCAATTTCCCATATATACTGCAGGATGTAGGTGGTAATCAGGTATTTTGTTGTGCAGACATCTCTAGCAACGTCTTATGGATTTGGTGGATGCTAAGTAATGAATTATATGGCTAACAAACCAAGGTGCTTTTTTCTTATAAAAAGGAAATATTTTATTTGTACAGGAATATAAAAGAAGTCAATTTCCTCTAGTAGAGAAACACAAGCTCATAAAATTCTCCCACCTATGCTCAGCTATTTCACAACTACTGAAACCATAGATTGAAAAAGAGGCTAGAACCGTTTGTGAAAAGTCTCTGAAACTTAGCCACGGGTATACAGTCTGTGTTGCTTAATGATGGGAAAATGTTCTGAGAAATGCATTGTTAGATGGTTTAATTATTGTGCAAACATCATAAAGTATAATTACACAAACCTAGATGGTGCAACCTACTACACACTTAGGCTGTATGGTATAGCCCATCGCTCCTATACTAAAACCTGTACAGCAGGTTACTGCATTAAACACCGTAGACAATTGTAACTTAATGATAAATGTTTGTGTATCTAAACATAGAAAATGCACAGTAAAACTACTGTAGCACACTTGGCATGAATGGAGCTTGCAAGACTGGAAGTTGCTCTGGGTGAGTCAGTGAGAGTGATGAGTGAATGTGAAAGCCTATGATGTCACTGTACACTAATGTATACTTTATAAATACTAGACAGGGTACACCCAATTTATACAAACATTTTTATTTCTTCAGTGATTAATTAACCTTAGTTTACTGTACTTTTTTAACTTTATAAACTTTTAAATATTTTTAAACTTTTTGACTCTTTGTAGTAACACTTAAAACACATATTGTACAGCATTAGAAAAATATTGTCTTTCTTTACATCCTCATTCTATAAGTTTTTTATTTTAAAAATTATTTATTTATTTTTGCCTTTTTTTTTTTGTTAAAAACTAGACACAAACACACAAATTAGCCTAGGCTTACACAAAGTCAGGATCATCAATATCACTGACTTCCACCTCCACATCTTGTTTTACCGGATGGTCTTCAGGGTCAATAACACGCATGGAGCTGTCATTTCCTATGGTAACAATGCCTTCTTCTGGAATACCTGCTGAAGGACCTGCCTGCGGCTGTCTTATGGTTTACTTTTTTATTTAAGTAAAAAAAGCATTCTCTAAAATAATGATTAAAAGTATAGCATGACAAATAAATAAGCTGGTACATGGTCACTTATTATCATCATCAAGTATTATATATTGTGCATAATTGTAGGTGCTATACTTTAAAATGACTGTCAGTGTAGTAGGTTTGTTTACAGCAGCATCACCACAAACATGTGAATAATGCATTGCACTATAATGTTACAAGGGTTATGACGTCACTAGGTGACAAATTTTCACGCTCCATTATAATGTTATGGGGACACTGTCATATATGCAGTTGAGTATTGACAGGAATGTCATTCTGAAGGGCATGACTGTACTTACATCTTTCTCCAAGCATTTTCACAGAGTAATCCTACACTCTGAAAAACACATCCCAGACCTTTTGGGTATTGTTGGATATTGGCTTTGGACTGACACTAATGTCTAGAGGTGGGAAAATGCCAGTGAGGTACATTCTCACCAGTGTGGCTAATGAAAGCAATTTGAAAGACTATTTTGGCCTGAGTGCATCTCTAGATGGGTGCAATGGCATCAAGTATGTAGATCATGATTATCTACCGAGGCCCGAAAATTATACTGGGTATAGATACAAAGAATGAAGCAAAATCTTCATTTTAGTTTCCTTTCTCTGACACTTGAAATGAGAATTATCATTGTTGAAAGGTTCACATGCAAATGAAGTTCTTGAAATTGCTCCCTGAAGACACTCTCTGTGATAATAGTAAAGAAAATTCAGCATCACATCCCTGAGAGAAGTGCTTTTTGATGGAATCCCCAAGGCTTCATGCCTGAGTTCTGGAAACAAAGAGAAAAGAAATACTTTGTCAAGCAAAATGACATCTTTTTATCTTTGAATATCTTTTATCTTTGAATCTTTGAATCTCTGAAAACCTACAAGTCATCCCTTTATTGTACCATGGGAAAAGTGTATCACCGTTACAAATGGATTTGAAGAGAAATTCCTCCATCCAGCTCACCCCATGCTCATTCATGCAAGCCCACTCTGGAAGTTCAGAATGGAGGAAAGACTGATAGAAGGCAAGGGACAGAGATCATGACAAAACACCCTAGGTTTGTGAGGGACCACACATGCAGTGCTAGCAGACAGAGCTGCTCAGGGAAAGTTTGTCCTGCGGTAGGGGCCAGAAGTCATTTTGCAGAAAGATAGAAAGAAGGACCAAGGACTGCATATATCTAACATATGGGTGACTCTTCTGTGATTAAGGATATCTCATTAAACAGACAAGAAAGATGAGATCTGGGTAGTTTCTACCACTGTAGGTAGAAATGGAATCAGAGGCTTTGCAGTTGTCATTTAATTGTGGCCCCATTATAAATCACTAGCCCCTCTCACCAACCGAACACCAATCTGACAACTTTACAAGATAATGGGTCAGGTTTTTTTGCAGGATACATAAAGGTCATACATTACAGCCTTTCTCTCTAGGCACATCTTCTGCTACTCACCACCACCATGCCCTTGTTAGTGCTGACTCACAGAACTCTGTGCTGTTACCTGGAAAAACCTCCAGTTTTACCACTTGTAACGTTTGTCTGCAGTTTTCTTTTTTTTGTTATGTACTTTGCTGGCTTTTGTATCAGAGTGATGTTGGCCTCATAAAATGAGGTAGGGAGGATTCCTTCTTTCTCAATCTTTTGGAATAGTTTCAGTAGGATTGGTATTAATTCTTCTTTGAATGTCTGGGAGAATTCAACTGGCTCTGGACATTTTTCTCATTGGCAATTTTTTTTTATTACTGATTCCATCTCACTGCTTGTTATTGGCCTGTTTCTATTTCTTCCTAATTCAAGCTGGGAGAGTCGTATGTTTCCAGGAATTTATCCATTTCCTCTAGATTTTCTAGTTAATGTGCATAGAGATGCTTGTAGTTGTCTTGAATGATCTTTAGTATTTCTGTGGTGTTGGTTGTAATGTCTCCATTTTCATTTCTAATTGAGCTTATTTGAAACTTCTCTCACAGGCCAACATTCAAATTCAGGAAACACATAGAACACCACAAAGATACTCCTCGAGAAGAGCAACCCCAAGACACGTAATTGTCATATTCATCAAGGTTGAAATGAAGGAAAAAGTGTTAAGGGCAGCCAGAGAGAAAGGTCAAGTTACCCACAAAGGGAAGCCCAGCAGACTAACAGTGGATTGGATCTCTTGGCAAAAATCCTACAAGCCAGAAGACAGTGTGGGCCAATATTCAACATTCTTAAAGAAAAGAATATTCAACCTAGAATTTCATATCCAGCCAAATTAAGCTTCATAAGTGAAGGAGAAATAAAATCCTTTACAGACAAGCAAATGCTGAGAGATTTTGTCACCACTAAGCCTGCCTTACAAGAGCTCCTGAAAGAAGCATTAAACATGGAAAAGAACAACCAGTACCAGCCACTGCAAAAACATGCCAAATTGTAAAGACCATCAATGTTACGAAGAAACTGCACCAATAAACAGGCAAAATAACCAGTGAACATCATAATGACAGGATCAAATTCACACATAACAATATTAACCTTAAATGTAAATGGGCTAAACACTGCAATTAAAAGACATAGACTGGCAAATTAGATAAAGAGTCAAGACCCATCAGTGTGCTGTACTCAGGAGACCCATCTAATGTGCAAAGACACACATAGGCTCAAAACAAAGGGATTGAGGAAGACCTACCAAGCAAATGGAAAGCAAAAAAAAAAAAAAAAAAAAAAAGCAGGGGTTGCAATCCTAGCCTCTGATGAAACAGACTTTAAACCAACTAAAATCAAAAGAGACAAAGAAGGCCACTACATAATGGTAAAGGGATCAATTCAACAAGAAGAGCTAACTGTCCTAAATATATATGCACCCAATACAAGAGCACCCAGATTCATAAAGCAAGTCCTTAGAGACCTACAACAAGACTTAGACTCCCACACAATAATAAGGGGAGACTTTAACACCCCACTGTCAATATTAGAGAGATCAATGAGACGGAAGGTTAACAAGGATATCCAGGACCTGAACTCAGCTCTGCAACAATAGACATCTACAGAACTCTCCACCCCAAATCAACAAATGTACACTCTTCTCAGCACCATGTCACACTTATTCTAAAATTGACCACATAATTGGAAGTAAAGCACTCCTCGGCAAATGTAAATGAACAGAAATCACAACAAACAGTCTCTCAGACCACGGTGCAATCAAATTAGAACTCAGGATTAAGAAACTCACTCAAAACCGTACAACTACATGGAAAGTGAACAACCTGCCCCTGAAGGACTACTGGGTAAATAACGAAATGAAGGCAGAAATAAAGATGTTATTTGAAACCAATGAGAACAAAGACACAATGTACCAGAATCTCTGGGACACATTTAAAGCAGTGTGTAGAGGGAAATTGATTGAACTAAATGCCCACAAGAGAAAGCAGGAAAGATCTAAAATTGACACCCTAACATCACAATTAAAAGAACTAGAGAAGCAAGAGCAAACACATTCAAAAGCTACCAGAAGGCAAGAAATAACTAAGATCAGAGCAGAACTGAAAGAGATAGAGACACAAAAAATCCTTCAAAAAAATCAATGAATCCAGGAGCTGGTTTTTTGAAAAGAGAAACAAAATTGATAGACTGCTAGCAAGACTAATAAAGAAGAAAAGGGAGAAAAATCAAATAGACGCAATAAAAACTGATAAAGGGAATATCACCACTGGTCCCACAGAAATACAAACTACCATCAGAGAATACTATAAACACCTCTATGCAAATAAACTAGAAAATCTAGATGAAATGGATAAATTTCTGGACATATACACCATCCCAAGACTAAACCAGGAAGAAGCTGAATCTCTGAATAGACCAATAACAGTCTCTGAAACTTAGGTGATAATTTATAGCCTACCAACCAAAAAAAAATCCAGGACCAGAAGCATTCACAGCCAAATTCTACCAGAGGTACAAAGAAGAACTAGTACCATTCCTTCTGAAACTATTCCAATCAATAGAAAAAGAGGGAATCCTCCCTAACTCCTTTTATGAGGCCAATATCATCCTGATATGAAAGCCTGGAAGAGACACAACAAAAAAAGAGAATTTTAGACCAATATCCCTGATGAACATTGATGCAAAAATCCTCAATAAAATACTGGCAAACCGAATCCAGCAGCACATCAAAAAGCTTCTCCAGCATGATCAAGTCAGCTTCCTGCTTGGGATGCAAGGCTGGTTCAACATATGCAAACCAGTAAATGTAATCCATCACATAAACAGAACCAATGACAAAAACCACATGATTATCTCAATAGATGCAAAAAGGACTTCAACAAAATTCAACAGCCCTTCATGCTAAAAACTCTCAATAAACTAGGTATTGATGGAATGTATCTCAAAATAATAAGAGCTATTTATGACAAAAACTGGAAGCATTCCCTTTGAAAACCAGCACAAGACAGGGATGCCCTCTCTCACCACTCCTATTCAACATAGTGTTAGAAATTCTGGCCAGGGCAATCACGCAAGAGAAAGAAATAAAGCGATTCAGTCAGGAAATGAAGAAGTCAGATTGTCCCTCTTTGCAGATGACATGATTGTATATTTAGAAAATCCCATTATCTCAGCCCCAAATCTCCTTAGGCTGATAAGCAACTTCAGCAAAGTCTCAGGATACAAAATCAATGTGCAAAAATCACAAGTATTCCCACACACCATTAACAAACAAAGAGCCAAATCATGAGTGAACTCCCATTCACAATTGCTTCAAAGAGAATAGAATACCTAGGAATCCAACTTACAAGGGATGCGAAGGACCTCTTCAAAGAGAACTACAAACTACTGCTCAATGAAATAAAAGAGGACACAAACAAATGGAAAAATGTTCCATGCTCATGGATAGGAAGAATCAATATCATGAAAATGGCCATACTGCCCAAAGTAATTTATAGATTCAATGCTATCTCCATCAAGCTACCAATGACTTTCTTCACAGAATTGGAAAAAACTACTTTAAAGTTCATATGGAACCAGAAAAGAGCCTATATTGCCAAGACAATCCTAAGCAAAAAGAACAAAGCTGGAGGCACCATGCTACCTGACTTCAAACTATACTACAAGGCTACAGTAACCAAAACAGCATGGTACAGGTACCAACACAGATATATAGACCAATGGAACAGAACAGAAGCCTCAGAAATAACACCACACATCTACAACCACCTGATCTTTGACAAATCTGACAAAAACAATAAATGGGGAAAAGATTCCCCAGTTAATAAGTGGTTCTGGGAAAACTGGCTAGCCATATGTAGAAAGCTGAAACTGAATCTCCCTTCCTTACACTTTATACAAAAATTAATTCAAGATGGATTAAAGACTTAAATGTTAAACCTAAAACCATAAAAACCCTGGAAGAGAACCTAGGCAATACCATTCAGGACATAGGCATGGGCAAGAACTTCATGGCTAAAACACCAAAAGCAATGGTAACAAAAGCCAAAATAGACAAATGGGATTTAAGCAAACTAAAGAGCTTCTGCCCTGCAAAAGAAACTACCATCAGAGTGAAAAGGCAGCCTACAGAATGGGAGAAAATTTTAGCAATCTATCCATCTGACAAAGGGCTAATATCCAGAATCTACAAAGAACTCCAACAAATTTACAAGAAAAAAACAAACAACCCCATCAAAAAGTGGGCACAGGATATGAACAGACACTTCTCAAAAGAAGACATCTATGCAGCCAACAGACACATGAAAAAATGCTCATCGTCACTGGCCATCAGAGAAATGCAAATCAAAACCACAACGAGATACCATCTCACACCAGTTAGAATGGCGATCATTAAAAAGTCAGGAAACAACAGATGCTGGAGAGGGTGTGGAGAAATAGGAATGCTTTTACACTGTTGGTGGGACTGTAAATTAGATCAACCATTGTGGAAGACAGTGTGGCGATTCCTCAAGGATCTAGAACCAGAAATACCATTTGACCCAGCCATCCCATTACTGGGTATATACCCAAAGGATTATAAATCATGCTACTATAAAGACACATGCACATATATGTTTATTGCAGTACTATTTGCAATAGCAAAGACTTGGAACCAAGTCAAATGTCCATCGATGATTGACTGGATTAAGAAAATGTGGCACATATACACCATGGAATACTATGCAGCCATAAAAAAGGATGAGTTCATGTCCTTAGCAGTTACATGGATGAAGCTGGAAACCATCCTTCTCAGCAAACTATCACAAGGACAGAAAAGCAAACACCACATGTCTCACTCATAGGTGGGAATTGAACAATTAGATCACTTGGACACTGGGTGGGGAACATC
The DNA here is from genome assembly GCF_006542625.1 of Nomascus leucogenys. Taxonomy (NCBI): domain Eukaryota; kingdom Metazoa; phylum Chordata; class Mammalia; order Primates; family Hylobatidae; genus Nomascus; species Nomascus leucogenys. Next base: position 76,124,257 of record NC_044384.1, read on the forward strand.
ACACACTGAGGCCTGTCAGGAAGTGGTGGGCTGGGGGATGGATAGCATTAGGAGAAGGACCTAATGTAAATGATGAGTTGATGGGTGCAGCAAACCAACATGGCACATTTAGACCTATGTATCAAACCTGCATGTTGTGCACATGTACTCTAGAACTGAAAGTATAATTTTAAAAAAAAAGGAAAAAAAAGAGAAACTTCTCTCTTCTTAGTTAATAGCTAATGGTCTAGCAATTTTGTTTATCTTTTCAAAAAACCACTTTTTTAGTTTGAATTTCATTTAGTTCTGCTCTGATCTTTGTTATTTCTTTTCTTCTGCTAGCTTTGGGTTTGGTTTGTTCTTGTTTCTCTACTTCCTTGAGATGTAACATTAGGTTGTCAGTTTGTGATCTTTCAGACAGAGTAACATATGCATTTAGCACTATAAACTTTCCTCTTAGGACTATTGTTGCTGCATCCCAGAGGTTTTGATAATTTGTGTCACTGTTGTCATTAATTTTGAAGAATTTTGAAGAATTTTCAATGTTGATTCCTTTGTTAAACCAAAAATCATTCAGGAGCTGATTGTTTAATTTCCATGTGTTTATTTAGTTTTGAGGATTCCTATTGGAATTGATTTCTAGTTTTGTTCTCTTGTGATCTGAGAAGATACTTGATATGATTCTGATATTTTTACATTTGTTAAGACTTGCTTGTGGCCTATCATATGGTCTACCTTGGAGAATGTTCCATATGCTAATGAGAAGAATGTATATTCAGCTCTTGGGTAGAATGTTCTGTAAGTATCTGTTAGGTTCAATTTTTTTTCTGGAGTTCAGTTTAAAGCCCAGTGTTTCTTTGTTGATTTTCTGCCTAGATAATCTGTCTAGTATTGTCACCAGAGTACTGAAGTTCCCCACTACTATTGTGTTGCTCACTGTCTCTTTTCTTAGGTCTAGTAGTAATTTTTTTATGAGTCTAGGAGCTCCAGAGTTAGGTGCATTCATATTTATAATTGTTACATCTTCTTGTTGGATTGATCCTTTTATTGTTATGTAATGACCTTCTTCATCTTTTTTTTTTTTTTTTTTTTTTTTTTTTTACTGTTGTTGCTTTAAAGTCTGTTTTATCTGATATAGGAATAGCTATTCCTGCTTGTTTGCTTTTGGTGTACATTTGCATGGAATATCTTTTTCATCTCTTTACCTTGAGTCTGTAAGAATCCTTACATGCTAGGTGTCTCTCTTAAAGACAGCAGATGTTTGGTTTGTGATTTTTAAAAATTTATTCTGCCTTTCTCTGATGGCCAGTGATGATGAGCATTTTTTCGTGTGTTTTTTGGCTGCATAAATGTCTTCTTTTGAGAAGTGTCTGTTCATGTCCTTCGCCCACTTTTTGATGGGGTTGTTTGTTTTTTTCTTGTAAATTTGTTTGAGTTCATTATAGATTCTGGATATTAGCCTCAAAACCACAATGAGATACCATCTCACACAGGTTAGAATGGTGATCATTCAAAAGTCAGGAAACAACAGGTGCTGGAGAGGATGTGGAGAAACAGGAACACTTTTACACTGTTGGTGGGACTGTAAACTAGTTCGACCATTGTGGAAGTTGGTGTGGCGATTCCTCAGGGATCTAGAACTAGAAATACCATTTGACCCAGCCATCCCATTACTGGGTATGTACCCAAAGGATTATAAATCATGCTGCTATAAAGACACATGCACACATATGTTTATTGCAACACTATTCACAATAGCAAAGACTTGGAACCAACCCAAATGTCCAACAACGATAGACTGGATTAAGAAAATATGGCACATATACACCATGGAATACTATGCAGCCATAAAAAATGATGAGTTCATGTCCTTTGTACGGACATGGATGAAGCTGGAAACCGTCATTCTCAGCAAACTATCACAAGGACAAAAAACCAAACACCACATGTTCTCACTCATAGGTGGGAATTGACCAATGAGAATACATGGACACAGGAAGGGGAACATCACACACTGGGGACTGTTGTGGGGTGGGGGGAGGGGGAGGGATAGCATTAGGAGATATACCTAATGCTAAATGACGAGTTAATGGGTGCAGCACACTAACATGGCACATGTATACCTATGTAACAAACCTGCACGTTGTGCACATGTACCCTAAAACTTAAAGTATAATAATAAAAAAATAAAAAAAGAATGTTTCTATGAAAAAAATTTATTCTGCCAATCTGTATTCACATTAAGTGCTAATATTGAGCTGTGAGGTACTGTTCCAGTCATCATGTTTATTGCTACCTAATGACTTTCTTTTCTTTATTGTGTTATTGTTTTAAAGGACCTGTGAATTTTATGCTTTCAAGATATTCTATTCTGGTGCATATCAACCTTTTGTTTCAAGATTTAGAAATCCTTTTAGCATTTCTAGTCTGGTAGTGACAAGTTTCCTCAACTTTTGTTTGTTTGAGAACGACTTTATTTCTCCTTCATTCATGAAACTTAGTTTTGCTGGATAAAAAATTCTTGGCTGACCATTATTCTGTTTAAGGAAGCCAAAGATAGACCCCAATCTCTCCTAGCTTATAAGGTTTCTGCTGAGAAGTCTGCTATTAATCTGATAGGTTTGTTTTATAGGTTACTTGATGTGATGCGTTTTTTTCTCACTGCTGTTAGAATTCTTTCCTTTACATTGACTTTAGATAGCATGCTGACTAAATGCCTTGGTGATTACCTTTTGCAGTGAATTCCCCAGGAGTTCTTTAAGCTTCTTGTGTTTGGTTGCCTAAATGTCTTGCAAGGCCAGGGAAGTTTTCCTCAATTATTCCTCCAAATAAGGTTTCCAAACTTTTTGCCTTTCCTTCTCACTCAGGAACACAAATTATTTTTAGGTTTGGATGTTTTACATAATCTTATATTTCTTGTAGACTTTGTTGATTTCTTTTTATTCTTTTTTCTTTAGTTTTGTCTGATTGGGTTAATTCAAATCCTTGCTTCAAATTCTGAAATTCTTTCTTCTACATTGTCTAGTCTATTATTAAAATTTTCTACTGAATTTTGTAATTCCTTAAATATGTCTTCAATTTTCAACAGTTCTGATTGTTTTTTCTTCAAAGTATCTATCTGTTTAGAAAACTTTTCAGTTGTATTCTTGTTTTAAAAATTAATTTATACTTTTTTTACCTTTTTCATGTAAATCCTTGAGTAGCTTAATAATCAACCTTTTGAATTCTTCATCTGGTATATCAAAAATTTCATCGTGGTTTGGATCCATTGCTAGAGAGCTTGTGTGATCTCTTGCGAGTGTTATAGAACTCTGGTTTTTTTTAAACATTACCAGAATTACTTTTCCGGTTTCTTCTCAGTTGGGTAGACTATTTCTTCTAATTATTTTTTAACTTATTTTTTATTTGTGCTTTATTTTTTGTTTCTTTTTTATGCCCTTGGGGATGACTTTACTGTTCATAGTTTATTATTGTGATTTAGTTCAACTCTGAAAGTTTTAAAGGTGGAAGAGTATATGATTCCTTGGTTATACAGTCTTTGTACAGTGGCTTTCTCAGATGCTGTTTGTAGTAGCAATGTTCTCAGTGTTTGAGCAAGTTCACTGTATCCTGTGGGGCTGAATGACAGAGGTCTCATGAAGCTTATCTTGTTCCCCAGTAATGTGCATTTATTTATTCCCGCAGTACTTTATTAACTGAATTGAACCGTTCAGGCTTCAGGCCAGCAGGAGGTGTTCATGGGTAAAAACCAGCTCTAGCTAAAGCAAGTGTGTAAATGCAATACCAAGTGGTAGGCAGAGGTCCCAGCTCTGACAGAGACAGCTGGGGAAGCCCTCACTGAAACACAGTGAAATCTTTACAGAGGGTAGGGAGGGAGCCACCTTAGCTCTCCTACCAGGCCAGCAAGAAACAGATCCACCTCCCAGTCACATGAGTCACAAACTGTACGTAGTGTTCTGGTTATTCAGATCAGACCAGCACCTCTTTTCATCTGCAGGAATGCTGATATTGCATGTAGAGAGGGACTGTGACTCTCCCTCTCAGGCAGCCTGAACCTGGAGGGCACTCCTCCTGTGGGGATGAAATTACCCTGAAGTGTTCCAGAAACGCTACAGGTGCACCCTCACTGAACTCCCTTGGGAGAAGCCCCAGCTGTGTCCACAGTGGTGAGTGAGAGGGAGAAGAAGTACCCTTCTTCAACACTTCACAATCACCAGGGCTGCCTGACCGTTGAGGCAGAGCTACAGATTTTCCCCACTGAGCCAAGCACTGCACTTGTTCCTCTGCTTAAATTTATCACAAGTAGAAAGTCTGAGACCCAAGGCCTGCCATCTGGATTCCTTTGTCTCGTGGGGTACTCTCTTGATGTGGTGCACTGCCTGTTCCCCTAAGATTAAGAGTCCCTCAGGGACAGACTACTGTGAATTCTGCTGCTTCTCTGGGTTTAGACATCCAGTGTGGCTGCTACACACCAGGCTGGTTCTGGGGAATGTCTGCAAGTGATCCAGCAATGTGACCTGTCCTCAAGTCTCCCAGCAGCAGGTATCAGCACAAGATCTGATGGCGTGGTAGGAGAGTGATGTAGACTCTGTAAGATCTGCTTGGTTATAAATAACTTTAGTGTTTTGGCTTTCTCAGATGCCAGTTGTAGTAGTAATTAGCAGGTCACATGGGCAGACACAAGACCTCCTGGTTAGCCAGGGTGATGCAGGCAATATTGATAGCTGAGGTCACACAAAAGTTTCATCCTTCCTGGGTGCTGTGTTGCTCTGCCTGCAGATGCCATAATGTGCTGTGTTGATTGGCCTCCACACAGGAGGTTGTGCACCAGCTGCAGTGGTAGCAGTGATATCTGTGCTTGCCTTATGTTACCCAGAGAAGGTACTCTGGTCTTTCAGGCAATGGGCATGGCCATAGACCTCCCAAAAGTCTCTGTTCTTTTATTCAGTTGTGAGGCTGGGTAGTGGGGCAAAGCTAGGTAAGGTCTGGGTCAGGCAAGTCTGCACCCTGGTTGCCCATGTATGGGCACAAGTAGCCAGCCCAATGAGGATTGGATGGCAGTTCCATGGCCACTAGGATGATGCTTCAGTGAGGAGTACAGCTGCTCCTGCTGAACAGAAGAGTCCACATGGGGAGTGGGGAGTAGCAAGTAGTATTAAGCCCCAACCAGCTCCCACATACATGGCAAGACAGGTCTCACACCTGCAGTATTCCACCTGTAGCAGGTACCTGGTTTACAGGCAGCTGGCACTAAGAACTCAAAATGACACAAGGCCATTCCTGAGGGAGACAAACCATAGCTATCAGACCATGTCCTTCCCATTTGTCCCATGAAGCAGGAACACCCAGCTCCTGCGCCCAAGGCTTTAGCAAACTTTCTACTTGTGCCTCAGTTCTGGACAAGGGGTTTCATCTCAGTTGGGAGCTTCTCTTAACCAGTGAGTGCCATGTGAGTTAGCTGGCTGACTTCTGCAAAGTCCTCTGTGCCGAAGAGGATCAGGAATGGCTTCCCCCATCCGCACTGGTGACTGGGAGTGCATGCAAAGCATGTCCTGATGCTGCTCCTTCTTATATACTCCCCATTGCTCAGTACGTCAGCTCCAGTGCTGGCTAGGCTTAAGGCCTTCCTCCGTGGCCTGGATTGCCAAGTTTCCCAGTGGGAGTGCATACACCTGTTGCAGTTCCTGCCACCCTCGTGCTGGAGACTCACGGTTTTCCACCTGGCTCATGGTGTAGGCTGCAGCCACCACTTCTTTCAAAGGGCCTGTGGTTTCATTCAGTTTTCCCGTTAAGTTCCTGTGTTGCTTCTTGGAAGAAAGCTCATAGCATGTCTCTGCACTACTTGGTCTTTGCAAGTGGAAGAAGCACACTAACAAAACCTTCAGTCTACCATCTTGAAAAACTACTAACAAGGTAATTTTATATAAGAAAACCACTCAGTTAACAGCCAAAACAGAAAAAAGAAGAAAAAGAATAGACCTTCCTAAGCGATAGGGTATTCTCTGGCACTCTGCTCCTGGATTTAATCTGCACCATTGACTCTTTGGGTCTCTAAGCTGCCAGCCTGGAAGTGCTCCAGCAGCTCTCCTTGGTCTCAAATCTCCTAGGCCACACTGCAGATTTAGACTTGACAGGCTTCAAAATTAATCTGTACACACACACACAAACACACACACACACATCACACACACATATATGCACACATTCTATTGGTTCTACTTTTCTGAAGAATCCAGACTAATGCAACCACTAAGAGTTGTGCATTTTTCAAATATTTTGCTTATAACTTGGAAGATACAGCTATTTTTACTAAACAAACATTATTAAACTAGCCTTAATTACCAAAGAGTTGACAAAGATTATTCTATTTTAGGCTGAGTTTATAGTTTTATAACCTTTGGGTCAAACCCCAACACCCTAAAACATCTAGCAAAGACAAATATAAAACTCTACCAGTACAACTCGGCAAAAACATATGTTGACAATTTACTGATAATTTTAAAACCAGTTTATTTATTAAAGATGTACTTAAGTCACGTGAACTAAAAAGCATTTGGGTTATTACACATTTTTAATGAGTGCTCATTTATCTAAGCTATGTGAATAGAATTCCTTAAGAAATTTGCTGCAGGGCACAGTGGCTCACACCTGTAATCCCAGAACTTTGGGAGGCCAAGGAAGGCAGATCACGAGGTCAGGAGTTCAAGACCAGCCTGACCAATTGGCATGGTGAAACCCCATCTCTGCTAAAAATACAAAAATTAGCCAGGAGTGCTGGCAGCATGCTCCTGTAATCCCAGGAGGGTTACTCAGTAGGCTGAGACAGGAGAATCGCTTAAACTCGGGAGGCAGAGGTTGCAGTGAGCTGAGATAGTGCCACTGCAGTCCACTCTGGGTGACAGAGTAAGACTCCGTCTCAAAAAATAAAAAATAAAAATAAGAAATTTTTTGCCAACTATGCCAGTTTTTACCACGTAGAAACAACGTGCCACATAATACATGTTCATACACATATACACACCTAAACACATATATGCACACACAAAGATGTGATAACTTTCATCAATATGTAATCTAATGAAGGCCGCAGACCAAAATTTTGGGTGAAGCAATTCATGTAGTAGCTTGGGTTTTATTGTTGTTTGTTGGTTTGTTTGTTTTTCTTAGCCTCTTTAACATTTCTATTTTATTTATTCAGTCTCAAATGAGTTTAGAGTTAAATTTTCAATTGTTTACATTGTAGCTAGAACTGGTTGAATTGTATTAGAATTCAACCTAAATTGAATTGTCTACCTACCTAAAGTGCAGGTCTCTAAAAAGAGTTTAAATAATGAACATTTGAGCTCTGAATTTTTCTTGATATAGCATTGCTTGTCAATTTTAAAATATGCATAAGCATGGGCCATAAAATGTGGCTAGCTGGAGTCCCAAAAACCTGTCATGCCTTTATGTTTAAAAAACCCATTCTGTTTCTTACTCATCTCTTGAGAGCAAAGAAAATATTATGATTCCTATCAGGAAATGTCAGGAGTTTAGAGCAGTGTTTTAGATGGTAGCAATTGCACTAATGGCTTTTAATTAGCCTTTCTGCACCCACCACTTAGGACATATTTTTGCTTTCAGAATATTTTTTTAAAAAGCAAGAGAAAAGAATCAAACCAAATCAAAAGAAATCAAGATAAGAGTGTGCATAAAAATTTCAACCTCGGCATAGAGATCAAACAAAATATTCAACTAGGCACAGAGACCAAAAGTGAATTCACCGCAAAAGACATGCCTTATAGATAGAATGTAAATTCTGTAGAACCAGAGTACTCAGTCCAGAAAGACACATGTCTTTACACCAGAAAAGAGATACCACAAAAGACAAAAAGTATAGTCCCTTATTAGGCGACTTTATAAAAAAATAGATCCTGACTAATATAAAAAAGCCTCTACTAAAAGAGGCAGGCTCAGCCTAAGAGAAGACTCATCAGGGCAGAAAAGTGAGCCAAGGAAGTGGAAGAAAGCATGAAGGCCTCAAGCGGACACTGCACATCAGTTCAAGAATCACCAGTTTCTTTGGATCATTATCTTTTTCGGGTTCTAGTTCTGACACCATGTATTTCAACCTAAATAACAAACACAGAGAGGCTATCTAAAAGAAAAATAGGTTTATGTGAGAATAGAGTGTTGCTGTGGGAATACAAATGCCACAGTAAACTGTATGCATATTCCAGGAGATAATGGAAGACAAATATTTTTTTTAAATGAGAATTATGTGATTATTTTGAAATAATAATCTTTGGCTACAAAGATTGATGACAAGGGCGATGCCTGTTTTTTTTTTTTGTTGTTGTTGTTGTTGTGTTGTTGTTTGTTGGTTTTGCTGAAACACGCAGAGAATTTTTATTTATCACAAATGTTAATACTTATATTTACTTGCAGAACAGAGTCTCAGAGAGATATGCAGGCAAGGTATTAGTAGGGTTCAAGGGTTTCACACAACATTTAGTACACAGTAGGTTGCTCACTAAGGACTTGTCATATTTTGCTCAAATGCCAACTTTTGGTACCTTAGGTTGTCAATTAGCCATTTTTTATATAGATGACTTTTTGGATAATTGTCATACTACATTTTTACCAGTTAAGGATTTCAGTCCATATTTTATTATTTTTTTCAATCATAGTTCAAGGCAAGGAAGTAAGAGCCCCATCCCCGCTCCCATCCAGACAACAGAATAGTATTCTTATTAGAAGTTCCTAAGACAGAGCAATTCCAGCACGCGAATTGTGATGGGACATAGCCAGGAAGATGAGAAAGTGTAGCCATCATCCAGGGGTAATATATTCCATCTCTGTTGCTCCTTGCAGCCTGCAGGTCCTCTTCAGCGCCCTCTCCACTAAACGCCTTAATATGTAGGATCCTCATCTGTTTCACAATGGTGCCTTTAGCAGATTCTCCAGCACCCGGCAGTAGCAGGCGGTCCGTGGCCCAGTCGATGCTTGGCTGGACAGGCAGTTTCTGGGCAGATGTCTTTGCAGAAGTACTCTTTTTGTGTAAAGTTGTGATGACCTTTATGCAAGGGTGTGGCTTTTGCAGTCTTTTGTGATAGTTTTATCAGGCATACAAGCATGAGAAACCTCTCTTAATTGCCTTCGCTGGCTCTTTTTGTCACTTTTTAAATTATTTTTTATGTATGTATGTATGTATTTATTTATTAATTATAGAGACATGGTCCCACTGCATTGCCCACACTGTTTATGAACTCCTGGGCTCCAGAGACCCTCCCGCCTTAGCCTCCATAAGTTCTGGGATTAAAGGCATGAACCACCATGCCCAGCCATATTTGTCACTTGTTTTTATTTAACACTAGTGACTTCATTTTGATTCTGGAAACTTTTATAAATGCAACTGATATTCATTTTAGTATTTCTCAACATAGTCTACAGACAACCCACATTACAAGCGCTGGGGCTGCTTTAATGAAAGCAGATTCCTGGGGGCTGACCTGCAACCTCCTAAGTTAGAAACACTGGGGCGCTCTTAGGTGCAAAGAATTTGAGAACCATTTGTTACTTGAGTGTTTATAACATGCTAGGCACTGTATGTAGTCCTTACTTGAGTAAACTCCTTTACAACAACCCTAAGAAGAGATGAATTATCTCTATCTTACATATGAAGAAATTGAGGCTTTACATTGTTGACTAGTGATGGAGAACTTGAATCCTTCTCAGTTGTTGAAAGACAAATGCTTTTTCGAGGATATCCCATCTGTCTCTAGTGTGAGCAGTCAGCTCTGATTTCTTAGGCATGCTTCCTAAACGTCATGACATATAATGACAGGCAATCTGTTGCTCAGATGAAAAACAATTTCTTCAAAGACACTCCATTTGGGAAAACAAATATTTGTTTAGGCTGACTATATTGTGGACTGATTTCTTTGTTTGTCCCTGCACCTGTCTGCAAAAAACACAAATGACCTGGGATTGCTGGTGCTGGGAAATGCATGTGGAATACCAAACAATTCTGTAGTGGTTTTAGGGTATAATGACATCATTAGAGGATACCCAGAACATCAATTCTCTTGACTTGTTTCTCTTCTGAGTTGGGGTTACCCATTTGTTTATTCCATAAATATTTATTGTATATCTATTTTATGCCAGGTACTATTCTAAGCAGTGGCGATATGTAACATGCAAAAGAAACAAAAATCCTTGCTCTATTCTATGGGCTTCTATCTCGCTTTACCCCAGTGATCCAGTAAAAAAAAAGTAAATACAGAGCATACTGCCACAGGTAATTTGACCATTTAGCAACATTTTCCAGTTATTTTGTATTTCTTTACACAATTCCTAGAAAAGCCTATGAAGACTCATAAAGTAAAATGCAAAGTTTTGAAGTAGTGGAGTCTCAATAAATGAAAACATCCTTTAAAGAGTGGTTGTTTATTTTATGTTCAATATGTTTTATTCAATTATGGTCATTATACCTTTAATATGAAATTGTCTAAAATGCATCCAGTGGAAACTTCTTCAAGCTAGTTTCTGGGTCGTTTAAACATGTCCCTATAATTTCTGAATATTTTCTTAGTTTCTGCCACAAGATGTCCCAGACTCATCTTATGCAATCCTTGACCAAAACTTGGGAGTTTCAAGGAGTTCTGGGTCCTTTCAGTGGAAAAATCGTATTTAGTTACCAAAACTTGTGTTTTGTGTGTGCTCATAGCTGCTGGGTTTTCTTTTTCTTTTTTTTTTTTCTTTATTTTACTTTAGGTTCTGGGATACATGTGCAGAACGTGCAGGTTTGTCTTACCCAGGAATACATGTGTCATGGTGGTTTGCTGCACCTATCAACCTGTCATCTAGGTTTTAAGCCCCGCATGCATTAGGCATTTGTCCTAATGCACTCCCTCCCCTTGCCCTCCAACCCCCAACAGGCCCCAGCGTGTGATGTTCCCCTTTCTGTGTCCATGTGTTCTCGTTGTTCAACTCCCACTTATGAGTGAGAACATGTGGTGTTTGGTTTTCTCTTCCTGTGTTAGTTTACTGACAATGATGGCTTCCAGCTTCATTCATGTCCCTGCAAAGAACATGAGCTCATTCTTTTTTATGGATACATAGTAGTCCATGGTGTATATGTGTCACATTTTCTTTATCCAGTCTACCATTGATGGGCATCTCTTAAGTGTGTGGTTGGATTTATTATTATCACAAAGATAAGAGGACTACTGGATATTTAGTATTTAGTAGACAAGTATGAACACATCCTGCATCCATAAGGACAGCCCTATGCTAAGAAAAATGTTGCACTCCCTACATCCAAACTCCCGATGCCTATTTGTGCATTAGAAAATATTGTTATAGTTACATCAGTTTGAAATCTACTCTGCTCTACAGACAAAGAAAACATATTTTGCAAGGTTCTCCTACATAACGATTTAATAAAACCAAGGAAAGATTGTCATTTATTTTGTTTGGAACTTTGTCAAAACTTGACCAACTTGTCAGGAAAATATCAGCAATGTCAATGTGACTCCTGATATTTGAGTCACCAACACATTAATGACGATTCTACATGTGTTGATTTTACTACCTATATCTCACCAAGTGATCCAGCATTTATATATTGAATATTCAAATTATTTTATAATAAATCCTATATTATAATTATTTCATATAATAATTGTATTATGAATTATTTTTCTTTTATATCTCTTTTACATCAGACTTAGGATAGCTTACATACACATGTATATATGTTTATACTTAGGTTACATTAACTACACATATTATTTCAAGAATCTAAAGGAAGCATTTCTAAATGTTTGTTTGACAAGATTTTTCCAATGTGATAGCATTCAGAACTATTGCTATAGACAATATCCACTTGGGATAACTGTCCTTTTAAGAACCATGTCCACGGCTACTTATAGAGGCTGAGAGGTAATGCTGAGTCTCAACATTTTATACCCCAAATACTCATAAAAACATCACACATTTTTTACTTGGCAGAAACAGATAAATTCATTGGTCTTTACCTGAGCTTCACGCTAATTCTCAACCTGATTCCTTCCCTGGAATTTATGACAAATGTACCAAAGACTCCTACAGAGTAACTAAGCAGATAATTTTTTCTGTGATTGTGGAAAAATACATCTTTATCACCTTCTAAACCATAGGGACCTTTCCAGTTTTCACAGGCTCTGAACAATTTGTCCATCCATATCTAGGAACAGAAAAAGGATATTTTTTCTCTCAGTGCCTAAATTAGATGAGCTCTTTCCTAGTTTGTTTTTATCCCATCATCTAGTTTTATTTTGTTATTAGCATTTAACATTAATTGACACTGTACTTATTTGTTTTTTATGTAACTCTACCTTCTAAAATAAAAGCTCAGTAGGACAGGAGTGAGCCCTATCATCTTCACCGCTATATCCCACTGTCTGGAATAGCACGCAGGACTCAATAAATATTTTGTTTTACAAGAAAAAATTAATAAACATTTCAATTAAGGCTTTTCTGTTATTAAATGCATTTTATTGCAATAAACATATTGAAGCTCAGAAAACTCCCATCACCTGCCCAAAGCAGCCAAAATTTCGGCTTAGTGTTGATTATATGTCAGGTGCTTAGCACAGAAAATGCCATCATTTGGTATTGGTTGAGGCAATTAAACTCTTTTCTACTCTGTTTGTAGGCGTAATATACATAAGCCATGCAGAGGAGCAATCACACAGCAACTAAGTTCATCCTGCTGGGCTTCACCACAGACCCAGGGATGCAGCTGGGCCTCTTCGTGGTGTTCCTGGGTGTGTACTGTCTGACTGTGGTAGGAAATAGCACCCTCATCGTGTTGATCTGTAATGACTCCCGCTTCCACACACCCATGTATTTTTTCATTGGAAATCTGTCATTTCTGGATCTCTGGTATTCTTCTGTCTATACCCCAGGTCACTACTCCTAGTGACCTGCATCTCTGAAGACAAAAGCATCTCCTTTGCTGGCTGCCTGTGTCAATTGTTCTTCTCTGCCGGGCTGGCCTATAGTGAGTGCTACCTGCTGGCTGCCATGGCTTATGACCGCTACGTGGCCATCTCCAAGCCCCTGCTTTATGCTCGGGCCATGCCAAGGAGATTGTGCATCTGTTTGGTTTTATATTCCTATACTGGGGGTTTTGTCAATGCAATAATATTAACCAGCAACACATTCACATTGGATTTTTGTGGTGATAATGTCATTGATGACTTTTTCTGTGATGTCCCACCCCTGGTGAAGCTGGCATGCAATGTGAGAGAGAGCTACCAGGCTGTGCTGCACTTCCTGCTGGCCTCCAATGTCATCTCCCCTATGTGCTCATCCTTGCCTCTTACCTCTCCATCATCACCACCATCCTGAGTATCCACTCGACTCAGGGCCGCATCAAAGCCTTCACATGCTCCTCCCACCTGATCTCCGTTACCTTATACTACGGCTCCATTCTCTACATCTACTCTCGGCCAAGTTCCAGCTACTCCCTCTAGAGAGACAAAATGGTTTCTACCTTTTATACTGTGCTGTTCCCCATGTTGAATCCCATGATCTACAGTCTGAGGAATAAAGACGTGAAAGAAGCTCTGAAAAAATTCTTCAAGTCAGCATAATCCAAAGTCTGAACTGACATAATGTTCTCAAATCAATGCTAAGTGATAACAAACTGCTCAGAGAGGTTACAGAACTGGATTTTTATTTCTTTTTTACCATTGAACAAAATTCAACAGGAAAAATTGTGTTTCTTTGTATTTTGTTTGTTTGTTATGATTTTGAGATCAGACTATAATATATACTACAGTATTGTAGATTCAATTGAATATTGATACAGATTTTAAAATTCAGTATCTCCGATTAATGCAAAATGGAAGAGTAATACTTCTGACATCCTAAGTAAAATTAAATTTTACTTTGTTCTTTCCCATAATATTCACCCAATTATTTTTCCTACATTGTGAGTATTATGGAGATGAAAAGAAAACATAATATGGATCTTTGATATTTGCGGGATATACCCCAAATCCTTCTAGTCAAGTACTCGAACAGCTTCCTTTGTGATAGAGGAATAAGAATGTTAAGATTATTTTGATGGAAAGAGGCAGGATGTGTTGGAAAATAAATACAGCTGAAGAGAAAGATGAGAAATGTCAAAGTAAAGACAAATGAAATGGCTACAACTATTTGTCCTAAATTTTTAAAATTTAATTAATTTTTTAAATGTGTTCATTCCAGCAAATGTTATAACCTTTCTTTAACAAAGTGCTAATCTCTAAGCTGCAAGCTTGTGATTTGAGAACTGTAACCATTAATCCTTAACTTGCCATCTTCTAAAGGCTACTAGATGAAATATCAACCCAACCTGCCATCACAAGAGAGTTCAGTTATGGAGTTTATATCAGGGTTTAGGGAATTGGGCTCAAGGCCAAGGCTAGTTTCCATGTGGTTACAACATGTTTGATTTTTCAGGGTTTCAGGCATTGACCTAAACAAGTTTATCAGTTCTTAGGAATGTTCAAGGCCCAGGCTGGGTTCAGGCCAGGGACAAACATGCAGCTTCTGTCTTTTGGTCAGGACAAAGGAAAAAGAAAGGTAACTAGGAAACGGTGGTTACTGTTGTTGTTCATTTGTTTCATTTTGTTTAATGTTGTCACATCGCTGTGTGACCTGAGAGAGAGTACTGTGGAGTACTCACTCCTTGTAAGAGAGAAGACTCTTTTAGGATGATACGCAATTCTAAAGACACACATTTATTCATTAATTTTGAGATAGATTTTTGTTGTCGTTGTTTGTAATCTGAACAACTCTTAAACATCTTCCTAATATTCTCTTTATGTAGAAGGCATGAGGTTTACAAAGATACTCCCTATATGCTCAATTAGAGCTTTCTGAAGAAATTTTGAGGAAATGATTTTCTTAAAATAAATATTTGTAAAATCTTGGGCATATTTCCAGAAGTCTCACCCTTTCAGGTATTCTTGTAACCTAGTAAAGATTGCTTACCAAGCTTCAAAGTCAAACTATATTCATTAAACCACGTAATTTATTTTGTTCGCCAAGATCTCCCAAAGGCAGCAAACACAATGAAATCTATGAAAGACTTAATACTGCCAAGGCAAAATACCATATAGTAGAATGTCAAACAACCCAATATTATAAGTTTTAAATATTACTTTGTTTTGTTTACATCATAACAAACTAATAACAAAGAGTCATGTGGTCAATGTCTTAATGTTTTAAATATGACTCACTGAATTTAATTGAACTACAGAAATGCAAATGAACATATTTATAAGCCAATAATCTGGAAAATTCAATAACAGCATTTGCAAAGAGAATAACCTTCATGTTTGTGGTCGTATAGTCTGTGTTGCTTTCCTGAAGGCCTCTTTGATATCTTTGTTTCTCAAGCTATAGATGAGAGGGTTGAGCAGTGGGTTGATCACAGTGTAAAACAGAGCAGCTACTTTGTCCCTCTCTAGGGAGTAGGTGGAACTAGGCCTTGAATACATAAACAACAATGATCCATAGAACAGCATGACTGAGATGAGGTGGGAAGCACAGGTGGAGAATGCCTTGCGTCTTCCTGAAGCTGAGTGGATTCTCAGGATAGCCAGGACGATGTTGACATAGGAAATCAGGATAGCAAGAATGCTGGAGAGGACTGTGAAGCCCACCACACCAAGCAGGACTTTTTCATAGACCCTGGTGTCTGTACAGGACATTTTTACCAATGGTGGTGCATCACAGAAAAAGTGGTCAATGATATTTTTACCACAAAAATGCAGGCGGAATGTATTGGCAGTATGGGCTATGGCGTTCAAAAATCCTCCTATGTAGGAGCCAGCAACAAGCCCAGTACAGAGGGCAGTGGACATGGTACCTGAATAAAGCAATGGGTTACAAATTGCTGCATGGCGGTCATATGCCATGGCTGCCAGGAGATAGCATTCAGTGTAGGCTACAACACAGGAAAAAAACAGCTGAGCCCCACATCCAGCCAAGGAAATGCGCTTATCTTCTGAGACACAACTGGCCAGGATTTTGGGGGTATACACAGAGGTATACCAGAAATCCAAAAAAGACAGATTGCCAATGAAAAAGTACATAGGAGTATGCAAGTGGGAATCAATTCGGATTAAGATAACCAAGGTCATGTTTCCTGACAAGGTTATCAAATAGAGCATCAGAAACACTCCAAATAGAATCGGCTGCCACTGGGGTTCTGCTGACAAACCCAACAAGATGAATTCAGTCAGGATGGTGCGATTTCCCACTTCCATGTCCACAGATGTGAAAGCCTGACTACCACGAGAAGGGAAAAGCATCACTTAGTGATTTTTCTATTGACACAAGTTGACAAGGGTATCAATTAAATCAACAATTACTAAGAAGCTTGTAGATTTTTCTCCCTTCCTATCTAGAATTATAAGACTTCAGTCCGTGATTTGGAAAAATTACTGGAATTGGAGTCAAAAATAATTTGAAAAATCGGAATTTTATTTATTAACTATTTAATACAGGACAAGACCCATATTCTCATAAAACATGAAAAAAAATGAAACTCACAAGGATAACTAATTACTTCTACTTTTTCTGTTTGTTTGTTTTTTTGAGACGGAATCTCACTCTGTCACCCAGGCTGGAGTACAGTGGCATGATCTCCATTCACTGCAACCTCTGCCTCCTAGGTTCAAGCAATTCTCCTGCCTCAGCCTCCCGAGTAGCTGGGACTACGGGTGCCTACCACCACACCCGACTCTACTAAAAACGGCGTTTTACCATGTTGGCAAGGCTCGTCTCGAACTCCTGACCTCAGGTGATCCACCTGCCTCAGCCTCCCAAAGTGCTGGGATTACAGGCATGAGCCGTTGCACCTGGCCGACTAGTAACTTCTTGACAGACTTTCTGACTGAGTAAGGAAAACATTCATAAAAATAACACAGCCTAATATTGGGTACATTAGTGGGCACTCAACAAATGTCACTATCTTTCTATAAGTTATTGAAAACTTCTTACGTGTCAAGTAAGAAGTATTTATATTGTTAAGTATCAGATTATTAAAGCTGCTATTTATATTTCAAATATAAATACATTATGACCATGTACCAGTTACTATTCTAAGTCTTATACTTAACCCCTTGAGTCTTGGATGGCGTGGTGGTTTGCTTTGGCCAATAGATTGAAAGATAGGCAGCTCCATGTGGATTCAAAGCCTGGATTTCAAGAGGCTTTTTATGTTTCTCTTCTCACTTTTAAAATCCTACCACCACCATGTAAATAAGCCTGTGTTAGTTTGCTGGATGAGACATCTGGCTGCGCTCACTCTGTCACCCCAGCTGACTGCAAGTTGTCCCCCAAACATGCAGGTGGGGCCCTTCTATATGATCCAGCCTACAGTGGCGCTAAGAGCTACCCACAGACATGAGCAAGCCCAGGTGAGAAAAGACAGGTCTGGCATAGGCAGAATTGCCCAAGTGATATGGCATCTGAGTTCAAAACCAGATCTTCTTACTTGGTAGTTCCACAATCTGGGAAAAGTATCTTAACAATTCCCCACCTACATGTATTTACCTCCAAAAGGGTGAGAAAACATCCGTGTTAAGAAAACAGCCCATTTTCTGGACAGAAAATCAATCTACAAAATTTTAATTATCATTATTCTGAGTGGGAGGATAATTATCTGACTTAATTATAAATTCTGAGCTTGTAAAACATAAATAAATAAATAAGACTAAGTTTATACAAATAAGCAATTTCAGCCAGAAGAGTGGTATCATCCAGTATCTTGCTAAAATCCTAGAATTTAATATTTTTGTCAACTCTTCCCATGTAACTTGGCAAAGGAGTTACAGGTTTTAGGATTGTGAGGCCCAATATTTGGTACATATCCCTGACACCACTCACTGTATGATTCAGGAAAGTAATTCCTCATCTCAGGAACACAATTCACCCATCTGAAAATTTTGGTTGATCCTATTCTCAGCACCAAACTTCCATGATTCCAATTTGCTAAAATCTCTTATAGAAATTGTTATGTGCCAGGTGCGGTGGATCACCCCTGTAATACCAGCACTTTAGGAGGCTGAGGCAGGAGGATCACTCGAGGCCAGGAGTTCAGGACCAGCCTGACCAACATCATAGCAAAATCCTGTCTCTACTAAAAATCAGGCAGGTGTGGTGGTACATGGCTGTAATCCCAGCTACTTGGGAGGCTGAGGCAGGAGAATCGCTGAATCCAGGAGGCAGAGGTTGCAGTGAGCTGAGATTGCACCATTGCACTCCAGCATGGGTGACAGAGAGATACTCTGTCTAAAAAAGAAAAGAGAGAAGAAAGAAAGAAAGAAAGAAAGAAAGAAAGAAAGAAGGAAGGAAGGAAGGAAGGAAGGAAGGAAGGAGGAAGAAAGAAAGAAAGAGAAAGAGGAAAGAAGAAAGAAAGAAAGAAAGAAAGAAAGAAAGAAAGAAAGAAAGAAAGAAAGAAAGAAAGAAAGAAAGAAAGAAAGGAAAGAAAGGAAGAAAGAAAGAAAGAAGAAAAAGAAAAACTTTCATGAAACAATAGACAGCCTCACTTGTTGCAATACAGTGTGGCAGAGCAGATTAACAGTCCTTGTGTACACACGTATCTTGGGATACACAGGACATTACCACTGTCTTGGTTGACGTGAGAAATTAAATTTGCTGAAGACAACTGCACCCTTCTTTTCATCTCAAGATTTGCATCCACATTCTTGTGTCCTTAAAATACAATCCTATGAAGTTGTGCATATATTCTAAACACTGCATTTCTTAATTTCTTTATCTGCAAATAATTAATGGCTCAAATTTTTTGACTCATGAACCTCTTTGAGAACTTGATAAACTCAGCAATGATAATTCTCAAGTATGATTATGTACATATGTAAAAACACACAAAATTTTAATGGGTTCACAAACTCCCAAAAATCTATTAGTTTGCCGGTTATGATTTCAGATTTAAAAATTCTACTAATGGAAGATGGCTAAGTTCGGTCGGGTGTTAATATGCCGTAATAAGAGAGGAGTAATAGGTAATTAAAACTAACCATGTTTAAAGTTGAATTCCTAATCTTCAGTTCCAAAAATTGACTTTTTCATTCCCCATATTGGTTAATAAGATTCCACTCTTCCAGGATCTGAAGTCAAAAATTTGGAATCAATCTACCCTGTTTCTTTCCTATCTACTTTTCCATCTTTCAGAAAATTGTGATTTTCCTACCTTCAAAATGTATCCTGAATCTGACCACTTCTCCCCACCTCCACTGCTACCACTCTGTTCAAACCACTATGATCTACTGCCAAGAATATTGCCATCGCCTTCTAACTCATCTATACCCTTGTTCCCTATGGTATATTTTCAATATAACAGCCAGTGTAGGCCATTAAACAAATAAATAAGTTGCTTCTGTATTTAAAACCCTGTAAAGGCTCCCAATTTATTCCAAGTTAAAACCCATAATCTGTTTCTCCCTTACCTAAAGAATCTTATCTCCTAACACTCACCACACTGACCTCCTCCTTCCTTCTGCCCCAGCCTCGATGGCTTTCTCACTTTTTCTCAAATGTGCCGTCTCTGTCCCAGCATCAAAGATTTATTATTATTATTATTATTATTATTATACTTTAAGTTCTAGGGTACCTGACTGTCTGTTCCCTCTGCCTGGAACACTATTCTCCAGATGTTTTCATGGCTCACTCATTCATCTTCTTTAAGTTCCTTTCAAATGTCACATTCTGACAAAGGTACATACTAACCACTCCTTTTAAATTCCATGCCCCTTTCCCTCCAACAATCTTCATCCTTATTACCCTACTCCAATTCTACTGTGTTATCCCCCTCATCATTGTCATCCTCTAACTCCTTTTTATTAAACGAAATATTGCCTGCTTCTTCTCACCACAATGCAACATCTATATGGCAAAATATTTCTCTGTCTTGTTTATTGCTGTATCCCAGCACAAAGAACAGTTCCTAGTAATGAATTAGCACTCAGTAAATATTTCTGGAGTGAGTAATTGGTTAATTACCTTCATATCTTGAAGCTGGTTTAACAAAGTACTTTCTATTTCTTTTTTTTTTTTTCTTTGAGACGGAGTCTCACACTGTCACCCAGGCTAGAATGCAGTGGCACTATCTCCGCTCACAGCAACCTCTGCCTCCCAGGTTCAAGCGATTCTACTGCCTCAGCCTCCCAAGTAGCTGGGATTATAGACACCCACCACCATGCCTGGCTAATGTTTTGTATTTTTAGTAAAGACGGGGTTTCACTATGTTGGCCAGGCTGGTCTTGAACTCCTCACCTCTTGATCCGCCCTCCTCAGCCTCCCAAAGTGCTGGGATTACAGGCTTGGGCCACTGTGCCCGGCCAGTACTGTCTATTTCTAACCTGGGTCAAAATATTCAGAACAAGATCTATTCTCAAGTGGACTTTCCCAGCACAGTGTACTGTATCAAAATAAGAAAGAAGAGTAAATAAAAGAGAAATCTCACTTCCAAGACCCAATTTGAAACAAGTTACCAAATATCTGTGAATGTGAAATAAAAGGCACAGAAAATGTCTGAGCCAATCATGCTAAAGAATCTCCTATAGAAATGGCCTATCAAGTTGCATCTTCCCCTGCAGCAGCCCAGGTCTCTGCTCCCTTCACTGGAGCAAGAAAAATTCTTTGGTAGGAATGTACCTTCCTGGCATCTCAAAATTAGTACCAAGAAGTGAAAATGCCACACACTAGTAGTTTAGAGTAGCACAATCACTGGGGTCAAAAAAGCAAGTCACATTTTTTTGTCCTCTTGATTTTTTCACTGTGTAAGTGAATATATGATGGCCCAGCATAGATATAAGACTGAGTTGCAAATTCTACGTGAGAGCAGGATGTATCATTGAATGGAATTTGATTTACAAGGGTGTCTGCACGTGCACCTGTGTGCATGTGTGGTGCAGCAGTAAATCCTTTGACAGCCATGCCAGATTCTGTATCCCCTTTCTGATTTGCAGCTAAGGTCAGAGAGAGGCCAGACTTCCTAGTTGCCCCTGATCCCAGGTGCTTACCCTTGGTTTGGAAGGCCGGCTCTTGGAAGTGACACTTTTCCCTCTCTTCTGGTATTTAATGTGCCTTTGTTGCACTCAATATATGTATTTCCTCAACAGCCATTTGAGACACCTCCCTCACACCAGCACAGAAATATGTACCTCTGTCTCCAAAGACTCAATTAGAGTTCATCTGGAGTTTGGGGATGTTAAATAAATTAGGAAATGATGAAATGAGTAATATTTCATTAAAAGTTGACTCTCTTGATGGATCTAACTCATAATATAATCCTGTTATATTGGGTGTGTCTTATAATTAAATTTTTCCAAATTGTACTAATTAGACTTTTCTAAAAAGTGTCTTGTGGTCTATATTTTTTTTCCATGTCATATGCTCTTTTCTCTGTCCAGGCTACTCTCCCTTGTCTCCTCCACTGGCAATCTACTACCTATCCCTGGGGTATGGTCTGAATTTTGTCTTTTGGAAATTCATTTGTTGAAGCCCTAACTTACAGTACCTTAGAATCTGACTATATTTGTAGATGGGATCTTTAAAGAAGTGATGAAGTTAAAATGAGGCAGTTAAAGTAGGCTCAATCCAATCTGACTGGTGTCTTTATAAAAAGGAAAGTTGAACATACTCAGATACCAGGGATGTAAGTGAACCCAAAGAAAACCACGTGTGAACACAGCAAGAGTGTCATCTGAGAGCCAAGGACAGAGATCTCAGAAGAACCCAATCCTGCCAGCACCTTCAACTTGGACTTTTAGCCCTCAGAACTGTGGGAGAGTAAATTTCTGTTTTGTAAGCACTCAGACTGCACTATTTTGTTACAGCAACACTTGCAAACTGATACACTCAATTACCAACACTAGGGCCTTTTTATGTTGGAAAAACCTCATGTTTTATTTGTAAAAAGACTACTATAACTAGGAAATTTGATATGTCACAGTGAAATAGTCTCTAATTTTTAATTAATTTATAACATAACATTAAAAAACAACATACAAAAATTCATATATACTTGATTGTTATCAGTCATTGTTTTCCTGGTAAAGATTTTCACTCTAAATCTTCCCTTGGATATAAAGTTTTCTGAAATCTCTCTCTGGCCCTACTTCTCAATCTGTTTCTGTGTCCTACCTACATCTCCCTTTCTGCCTGTCTCATATAACTGCTGCACTTCTGTCCTTAATTCTTTCATTGTTGAGGAAAATACTCTTTTATTGAAAGTACACAGTGATTCTAAGTATTGATATTCATTCTCTATTTTGTCTATTGCTAAGGAAATCTGTCATCTTTGCATCATGCAAGCTAAAAAATGAGAACCAGAAAGTAAAAAAAACAAACTTGCTTCTAGGAGAATTTTACAGTAGATACTCTTCTTTTTTTATTTTATTTTGGTTTTTTAATTTTAAGTTCCAGGCTACATGAGCAGAATGTGCAGGTTTGTTACATAAGTAAACATGTGCCATGGTCATTTGCTGCACCTATCAACCCATCACCTAGGTATACATATACACCAGGGAATACTATGCAGCCATAAAAAGGAACAAGATCATGTCCTTTGCAGGGACATGGATGAAGCTGGAAGCCATTATCTTCAGCAAACTAATGCAGGAATAGAAAACCAAACACCACATGCTCTCACTTATAAGTGGGAGCTTAACAAGGAGAATCCATGGACACAGGGAGGGGAACAACACACACTGGGGCCTGTCGGGGTAGGGCAGCGACAGGAGCACATCAGGACAAACAGCTAATTCATACAGTAGATGTCGCAACAAAAAGCTGCAACAAGACTGGCACATAACTCTGGAGACGTGGCCTGGGAGTAAAGCAGGGGCGTGGAGATTGCCTCGTAGCAGTCATAACCCATGGCAGCCAGCAGGTAGCGCTCACTATAGGCCAGCCCATATCTACTATAGGGCAGTAGATACTTTTTGTGTGACTTCCTAACTCACTCTCTCATCTAACAAGTGAGGTAAATACCTTTGTTTTTTGTTTTCGTTGTTATTTTTTGTAAGTTCTGGGTTTACATTCTTTTTTCAAACCAATGACCCTCATTATTTCAAGTAAATCATTTAATCTATTTAATCCCAACAATGATTACATAACAAGTTATATTATTTTCATTTATTGTTTAAAACACTATAAATATAGGCAACTTATGAAATGTCAAATGAAAAAAAGAATTTAATCTGCTTTCTTTCAATCTTCTCAGACTCCTAACAATTTTATACACTCCATTCCAAGCTACCATGCATAGCAGCTTTTGCAAATGCCCCAGCCTCATTTATTTAAAAAATACATTCAGATATCTTAGTGCCAACTTAAAAACAAAAATGCAGACTTCTGTTTCCAAGTTATCAAATGATTTTATCTTTTATTTATTTCTGAGAATATAAGCTGAAAACAATGACGTGGAGATAATCTGTTAAAAATTGTTTACCAATATTTTTGTTTAAGAAACTTAAGTCTATCTAACATTTTCTTCAAGGCATCTTTGACATCCTTACTTCTTAAGCTATAGATCAAGGGGTTTAGCATTGGAATCACCACAGTAATAGAACACTGACCCCACTTTATCCCCTTTTAGGGCATAGCTGGTTCTTGGTTGGGAGTAAATAAAGAAGATTGCACCATAGTACAAGGTGAGAGCCTTCAGGGGAGACCCACAAGTGGAGAAGACCTGGAGGCGGCCCTTAGTGGAATGGATCTTCGAGATGGCTGCAATGATGAAGAGATAGACGCAAGAATAAGTGCAGTGGGAGTGATGACATTGGAGGCAAGTATAAAATGCAGCACAGCCTGGTAGCTGTCCTTCACATCACACACCAACTTTACAAGTGGGGGCAGATCACAGAAGAAATCATCAATGATATTGCTGCTACAGAAGCTCAAGGTAAGTGTCTCACTGGTGATGATGGTTGAGTTTACAAAGCCGCCAAGGTGTGAAGACGCAACAAGACTGGCACATATCTCTGGGAACATGGCCTGGGAATAAAGCAGGGGCTTGGAGATTGCCACATAGCGGTCATAAGCCATGGCAGCCAGCATATAGCACTCATTATAGGCCAGCCCAGCAGAGAAGAACTGAGCCAGGCAGCCAGGAAAGGAGATGGTTTTGTCATCAGAAATGCAAGTCAGCAGGATATCGGGGATGTGGACAGAGGAATAGCAGAGATCCAGAAGGAACCGGTTTCCAGTGAAGAAATACATGGGTGTGTGGGGCCAAGAATCAGCACAGATGAGAGAAATCAGAATGATGTTGCCTGAGAGGCTGATGACATAAATGATGAGAAAGATAAAAAAGGGCACTCGCTGTAACCCCAAATCTTCTGTGAACTCTAAAAGGATAAACACTTTTACTTTGGTGAAATTTCTCTTATCCATTGATTTTGGGTTTCTGTCATTCCTTTCTGTGAAAATATTAACACATATGCCATGACTTAAGATAGCCCTCACTGTATGCTTCCCCCACAATTTCCTTTCTGGAAAACTGAAAAATTCAATTGATTCATATGAGTTTATTGTGAGACACGTTTATGCTGAAGTTGGTATTCCTTATCAGTTTAATGTGAGACATGTTTATGCTGATATTGGCATCGTTTCATATGAGTTCATTGTGAGACATGTTTGTGCTGAAGTTGGTATCATTCCTTTAGTATGGCTGTGAAATCGGTTCTAAGCTGCCATGAGAGATTAGTTGTTAGGCACAGAACATACTGCACATCACCTGTTTTATACCTAATTTTTCCTCCTCTTTGGGAGAAGGTGAATTGTGTATCTTCTCTTCTTGATGGGGGAGCTTGAAAGAATGCTCTGACTTCTTTTCAGGTGTTTAAATTATTTTGTCCTTTATCAGAGATTTGCATGAAAAAATAATCTTATTATTTTAACCACATTTTATAATATCATGGGAAGTACATTATTCTATAATTTCCTTGGAGGAAATAATTGTATTTCATTCAAATTTTTGTTCACAAAACTAAGAATACAAGTTTGCATAAAGTAGAACATATGTAATTTGAATAAAAAGAACAGATGTGCTTACAAAATGGTATTTTCAAACCACAGCTACCTTCATGACCCTAAAATGTGTCTGGAAATGAAATAAAAATATTAACCATTGGAAAATTGTGTTCATAATTTGGGTTGAATTTCCTACAGAATTAATAGGTTTTTTTAAAAAAAGAATGAAACTACCTAAAATGAATTGTTTGTGATAGAAGGAATAATGACCCACAAAGATATTCATTTTCTAATTCCAGGAACCTGGGAATATTACTTTATATGGGGAAAGGGTTTTTCCATATGTCATTAAGTTAAGAGAATTGAGATGGGGATATTATCAGGATGAGCACAAAATGTAATTACAAATATCCTTACAAGAGGGAGGCAGAGGGAGACTCGACTCAGACAGAAAAGGAGGAGGTAGTGAGTGTGATCATGGGAGAAGAGGTTGGAGTAATGCAACCACAAGCCAAGTAATGTCAGTGGCCACAAGGAGCTGAAATAGAAAAGGAGTGGATTCTCCATTAGAACATCTGGATGGAGCATGGCCCTGATGACATCTTGATTTTGGCCAGCGGTACTGACTTCAAACTTCTGAACTACAGAACTGTAGAAAACAGATTTTTTTGTTATTTGAAGCCAGGAAGTTTGTGGTTATTTGTTACAGCAGTAATAGGAAACTAAATAGAAAGTTATGGAAACAACTTCAGAGTCTTCTTTCCCTCAGAGGTAGGAGCTGGAGAGGAATGTTGCCAGTCATGAGGGACACAACATCACTTAGAGGGCCCCTACTACCACCTACCACAATCAAAGAAGGGTGACATTATGATTGCCAGTGTTCTGGGTTGGCAAGAGATGTTAAATTTCTACTAGAAGAGCCAAGGCTTTACAAGACTCCATTTCTAGGAAAAGAAAACACAGCAACCTAGTCTTGGCTATTTTGCTAAGACATGGACTTAACATTGAGTTAGAAAAATAAAAAATAAAAAGGGTTTGCTTGGAACTGTACTTATATGATGAAAGACAATTTCTTTTCACTAGGGTTTTAAGAATCTATTTTTTATTTAAACAAATATCAATGCTATATTTATTGTCAAAGTACAAGTTATTCATATGAACAAAGAGGATTAGATTAAATAATATTTGGGTTGTCTTTGTGTATCAAGGAGGTCAAGTTCTAAGGTTGTTCTTAACAAAGCGTGTTCCTAGAAGCAGCTTAGTACCAAGAATCAGGAGACCTGGATTCTGAATTTAGTGAGCTGCTGCCAATATTGAAGAAACCGGACACTTCCAGAACTCTTTTTTTCTTACCTGCCTTTCTTAGTTTAACAGGATTTTATGACATTACAGATGTGAGAAAGCACTTTGAAAATTAGAAGTTAAACCTATGTATTGCATTCCCTAAACTATGTGATTTGTTCATCTCAGCGATCCATCCCTCAGATACATTTGCTTTACCTCCAAGGATCTCCAGTTGCTCCCATGCTATGATTGCCTAGATTTTCATGTGTTCTCCTGCAGCAACTACACTTTCTGTGGCTTTTAGAAAAGCTGGGCAATTCATTTCTGGACCTGTTTTCAAAATTCCGATTGAGAATGAAAGTTGTAAGAGGCATTTCTTCTCTAGCCTCTCATTTTCATCTACAGTTATTAATGTATAAAATAAGCTTAAGTATAAATGTATGCACATATCCATATATAATTCAATGATTTTACAAATAAAAATGGTTGAAGGTGGCTTATCATGACACATAAGACACATTAAGCCATCTTCCATATTTACACAGGTAAATAAATTGAGAAGATGCAAACAGAAAAAAAGCAGAACTCAACGTAAAATTCAGGCAGGGATAAAACCTATTCACACCAACATGTCCCATTCGCTGCTCTGTGTAGACCACAAATTCGACTCAAAATTTCTCATAGTTCATATAAACAATTAGTAGTATCCAAAGACAAGCAAATGAATCAAAATTTCAGCAAACATGCTGCACTTTTAATTCTATTTTTTTCTTTTTTTTGAGACAGTCTCACTCAGTTGCCCAGGCTGGAGTGCACTGACATGATCGTGGCTCCCTGCAACCTCCACTTCCTGGGTTCAAGCGATTCTCATGCCTTAACCCCCCATGTAGCTGGGACTACAGGCATGTGCCACAAGACCTGGCTAGTTTTTTGTCTTTTTAGTAGAGACTGGTTTTTGCTATGTTGGCCAGGCTGGTCCTAAACTCCTGGCATCAAGTGATCTACCTGCCATCCCCTCCCAAAGTGCCGGGATTACAGGCGTGAGCCACCACACCTGGCCTATTCTGCCTTTTTCGATATTAACTTTGAAATCATTTCTCCAAAGATTCCTTGTGAAGAGAATGATACACACATACGCAAGAAAGAGTTTTCTTAAACTAAATGTACTTATCATTCATTCATAGACTTAAAGCTGGCTGCATGCATTGCTGAAATCAAGGCATGCTTAGAAAACTTCTTCCCACAAATCATCTCTCTCCTCTTCAACTATCTGACAGCTTCCTTCATCAGGAGGATTTTTTAAGTAAATGACTCTGAGAGTGGTCACACCAAAAGGAGCTGAACTCTTAGTGATTGCTCAGTCCTCTCCAGGCTTAATGCACCTGCTGTCTGTACAATTCAGTTTGGTACTTTTTCAGATACTGCTTTAGCTATGTATTAATTATAAATGTAAATGTATAGTATGTTTCCCCCAAAACATATATATATATAAAAACATAAAGAAAAAGAAATACTTTAAAGTCATGACAATATGGACCTCTTGTTAAAAAAAAAAAAAAAAATCTGTCAAACAACCATTTAACTACCTGCTTCACTGAAAGAGAAAATAAGTCTGAATAAAAGACATTTGAGGACACTTCAGCTGTCTTCATCAAATAATATATATTATACATAGTTTTCTCACCCCTCTTAAGGAGCTTCTATCCCATGCACTATCTTGTATAGAAAAAGAAACACTTGGCCGGGTGCGATGGCTCACGCCTGTAATCCCAGCACTTTGGGAAGCCGAGGCTGGTGGATCGTCTGAGGTCTGCAGTTTGGGACCAGCCTCGCCAACATGGTGAAACCTCATCTCTACTAAAAATACAAAAATTAGCCAGACATGGTGGTGGGCATCTGCATTCCCAGCTACTTGGGAAGCTGAGGCAGGAGAATCACTTGAACCCAGGAGGCGGAAGTTGCAGTGAGCCAAGATAGTGCCACTGCACTCCAGCCTGGGTGACAAGAGCAAAATTCTGTCAGAAAGAAAGAAAGAAAGAGAGAGAGAGAGAGAGAGAAAGAAAGAAAGAGAGAAAGAAAGAAAGAAAGAAAGAAAGAAAGAAAGAAAGAAAGAAAGAAAGAGGAAGGAAGGAGGGAAGGAAGGAAGGAAGGAAAAAGAAAGAAAGAAGAAAGAAAGAAAGAAAGAAAGAAAGAAAAGAAAGAAAGAAAGAAAGAAAGAAAGAAGAAAGAAGAAAGAAAGAAAGAAAAGAAAGAAAGAAAGAAAAGAAAGAAAGAAAGAAAGAAAGAAAAGAAAGAAAGAAAGAAAGGAAGGAAGGAAGGAAGGAAGGAAGGAAGGAAGGAAGGAAGGAAAGAAAGAAAGAAAGAAAGAAAGAAGGAAAGAAAGAAAGAAAGAAAGAAGGAAGGAAGGAAGGAAGGAAAAAGGAAGGAGAAAGGAAGAAAGAGAAATACTTGAAAGTCATGACAATATTGACCTCTTATAAAAAAAATATGTCAAATATGCATCTAACTACCTGCTTCACTGAAAGAGAAAATAAAGTCTGAATAAAAGACATTTGAGGACACTTCAGCTTTCTTCGTCAAATATAATTATAAGAAAGAAAATCTTACTCTATTTCACAAAGTAGATTTAAGTCATGGTTTAGTTATATTAAGAATCATCTTGTCTTTTGTCTATATTGTGATTTACTGACCTTCCTCTTCTGGTTAATTAACTACAACACTTATTTTTATGAGAATGTCATTTGAATTTTAACTGAAGTTCAGAATTTCCCATATTACCGTAGAATACAAAGTGTCATTTATTCACTCTACAGGAATTTTCTCGCCAGTGATTACAATACTGGGAGGCCATATAATCCTGAGCATCCTTTTGGGATTTGCTGAAGCAAAAAAAAAAAAAAAGAAAGAGGATATTGATTCACATTTATGGAACAATTCCTATGTGCCTGGCACTGAGCTAAATGCTGGAAGAAATACAATTACAAGGCAAAGTAATATCTTAGGTGAGCTTAGTAATGGCTAATTGGCAAACTAAAGATGGAGAAGGTGTAAGTATTAATCCGATGTCTACAATTCACTATTGTGAGACCCAAGGAAGTGTATTTAAACTCACCAAAGCTCAGTTTTTTAATATATAAAATGGAAATAACTTGTCTTCATCGTAAAGTTGTTGTGAAGATTAAACTAGGTTTTATACATATATAAAGGTTTTTCAACACATGCCAATTGAAAGTATTAAAAAATCAGAAAAAGCAAAAAGAATTAAAAATTAAAGTACATATGCATATACATATATACATATATACATATGCATATAGACATATATACATATATACATATGCATATAGACATATATACATATATACATATGCATATAGACATATATACATATGCATATAGGCGTATATACATATGCATATAGGCGTATATACATATGCATATAGACGTATATACATATGCATATAGACGTATATACATATGCATATAGACGTATATACATATGCATATAGACGTATATACATATATACATGTGCATATACATATATACATATGCATACTTATATACATATGTACTTTATGGTTGGGAAAGGAGATAAAGGACTTGTTCTTTTCTGTTTGTTTCTTCCTGTTTCTATCAGTGACATCCTAGAAGTGCTTCTTCACACAGACTAGCAATTTTGCTCAAGTAGTAGCAGTTGATCCCAGTTTGCAGTTTTTTCCAATGTTTGTTAAATCAGCCTTATTAAGCCACCTCAAAGATACCAGCCCTGGCTGGGCAGAAAGCTGGAGAGGAAATACGACAACTGATAAAACCCCTTCAATCCTTTCTGAGAATCTGTATCTTTTTGTCCATTTACCCCAGGAACCATTTACCAGGAACCACATATGTGTATCCAAAGACCATCTTTCTAGATACCTGTGCCTTAAGTCTTTTGCCAACAGCTACTCTCTCAGCTGCAAGCTGAAGGCAGTTGCAGGAGGACTTTCTCAGTTTTCATTGATGAGTGACTGAACAAGAAAAATTATCTTAGCCTAATTTACTACATTTTTTTCATGATGCTGATTTTGGATGAGCTGAGAAATAAAATCAAAGAGAAATAATTCAGGTCCCATTTAGGTTAATAAACATTAAACCTTGACTATGGACAATTTATCAATTATGTGCTGATCACTAGAGATACAGCAGAGAACAAAGTAGAAATAGTCCTTGTCCTTTGCTGCTTATAGTTCAGGTTATCATGACTACAGTAAAGCAATTCTATATTGTGATTATGAGACTGAAATGGCTTGCCCCAAACCATGAGAGAGTTAATGGCAGAACCAGTATAATCTGAACTTCTCACAATGCACTTTGTAATCTGAGATACTCTAGCACTTAATCCCGTATCTCCTTTAATAGCCTGAATATTTTCTCTACCACTGCTAGAGCAAAACTTCTGAATTTGGGTTCATTGATCACTAGGGAGAGCATAGATGGGCTTCAAGGACTCCAAAATTCCCCCTGAGAATGTGACTGGGAAGTTTTGATTGTGTGCCTATATGTTCAAGAGAGGCTGTTATATTCTCATTAGGGTCCATTGTTCAGAGCCATTGTGCTACCGATTTCAGATTTGCATCACCCAAAATAAAAGCCTTCCACAGTGATGTTGACAATTTCTGCAATGGATTTTACCAAAAGAATTTGTGTAGCAAAGTGTAGCCTAGATGAAATTTCCTTTAGAATATATATTTCTTACCTTCTATACTTGACTGCTGAAAATAGTTGTCAGTGAAACATTAACACCATTTAACATTATATAATTTCAACTTGGCAGAAGAGAAAACCTAGATGAAATAGTATGAAAACATTCCTAGGAGGTGGAATGAAGGAAGAATATACTGTGACATTTAGTTTTAGATGTTAAGAGGGAAAAAAAGGGCAAGTCCTAAATGAAGGATTACTGTTATTCATATGAAAGAATTTCAAGTAAGAGCAGAGTGATTGAGACTCATAAGTGTGAATGATAGCATCAATGTAAGCAAACATGTGTAGGACAATGGTTCATCTTTTCATTTATTTTATTTAATTTTTTTAATGTCCCTGTTCTTAAGGTGTTTATCTTGTACTGAATGACACAGGTGAGATACTCACCAAGCCCATCTGCTCTTTCTGAACACATAAAAAAACTACATTTCCCTGAATGGTTTCTAGTTATGCCAGGATCATGTGATTACATTCTGGCTAATGAGATATGGATAAAAGCGAAGTCCACAATTTCTGTTTCTGGCTGTTAAACTCCATACACCATCATCCATCTACTCTCTTCTCCTTCTGCCAAACTGTGATCATCATGTATTATTGATGGTGGCCTCAAAAGAGGGAAGAAACCTGCTTCTCAGTCACTGCTTAGTGGAAAAATGAGTCTCAAGAACTTACCTGTATGATGGTCTAGCCTACCCCTAGTAAAATCGTTTTGATTATTCATTTAAATATCAAACAGATACTAAAAACCCAACAAGTAAACAAACAAACATTGTAATTGCCAACAATCAAAACCAAACAGAAAGGTAGTCCCTTTAAGGAAGATAATTTAGTTATGGAAAAATGTTAATTCAAGCAAGATTTTAAAATAAGTGCTGCAAACAAATGTAAAAAAAAATCTGTTAAAAGGGATTATCTCTGTCCTTTCCATTCCACGTTTCTGTGACTATAAAACTCCTTTAAAATAATAATATGTATTTAACAAAAGGTTGGAGAGAGTGGATATACCGTGGGAAGAAAGTTGAATTTCAAGGGGGCTGGATATGAAGTAGAAGGTTGTAGGGGCTTTTCATCATTTTCTGCTATATATTTCTGTGTTTGACTTTTTTTAGTAACAGGCATGCAGTTGTATACCACGTAATATAACTAATAAAGAACAAAAAATTGGTTTGGGTAGTATTTATAAATATATTTAAGAAAATTATTATTTTTATTATGAATAATATATAAATATTTGCGTTTTCATATAATTACGAATCCATATATGAACAGCCAAAAAACCCATTCCAACTTCGGTTTAGCAGGGCAAGTCATTTTCTTAGAGAATATGTGCCAACTTGTAGTGAGTCAAAGCAATGTTCCATGTTTAGTACATCGTCCATGTGCTGGACAAAAGGTGGCACCTTCCAGTAGCCAGGCTCTGTTGCTCTAAATACTTTTACAGAATTCTACTCTTCACAGTATCCATGTCCAAGAATATCTACTTTGTAGCACTTGTTATGTTGTAAAAATTTAAATGTATTTTGTGAATGCAAGTTTTTCTATATCCTTCCTAAGCCATAAATCTCAAGAAGGCTGAGTCCATATTTGTTTTTGTTCACCAGTGTATATGTCCCTGCATAAACTCCTTTATAGCAATGGTAAAGTAGCACTTAATAAATATTTGTTCAGTTAGGTAATTAACTGATTAATATACTGATACGTGACCATCTCAAGGTATTTATTAAATTGAGAAAAAGGAAAGCTCAGAACCATGTGCACAATATCTGCCCATCTGCCTTGGTGTGCATGTTAAGAATTTATTCATGTATATGCTTGAAAACAGATGAAAATCCTATGGATGAAAACACAACGATCTATTAAAGGTGAGCACTGTTAGAGAGGGAAGCTGGAGGTCTGGGCTGGGACAGTTGCTCAGTTCTTCTTGTGTATTCTTGTAATCTGCATACCTTATTGGAACATTTACCATGAATATACACTATTTTTCAATATAAAAGTATAACACCAAACAATAGATAGTATATTTCCAAACTTATCCATATGTATAGAAAATTGCTTATATTTCTTTTGATTTGTAAAAGAGGGAAAATAAAATTCCACATGCCTCAGATTATCTTAAACATTAGCGCTATAATAGCTAATTAAACTAATGATTTCATCATGTTCAAGCCTCCTCCGATGGTAGTATACTTTCTCTATGATATATTTGCTTTGATCTATATGTATGTGTGTGTCTATGCATGCACATGCACTTGCATAATATATATATATATATTTATAAGGTTCACAAAGTTTACAAATGTAAGAAATAAAATAAAATCACATAAAAATACATAAAATATACTTCACAGCTAATATTCATTCAGTTTATATCAAATACTTGCAGATGAAAGATCTAGGAAATATTTTCTAAAAAGTTTGCTAACAAAGAGAACAAAGTAGAAAACATTGAGAACATACATTATTATTTCTGAGTGGTCAATGCTATTTTCCTTTTTTGTTGGCATCATCAGAAAGTACCAGAAAGCACTGACTCTCTTTGAAAAAAAATTTCCAATTGCCATATCACAGTATTCTAAAATTCCACAAGAACACAATTGTCTTATTTGTCTTCTTTTTAAATGGTTTTGGGAAGAGTCATGAGTTAATTATAAAATGTTTAATAGTCCCCTTCCAGCAAGACCACTATTTGAGCTTGCCTACTTGACTGCATGCTTTCCTGTCTTCCTTCCTGCCTGCCTTCTTTCTTTTCTTTATTTCTTTATTCCTTCCTCCCTTCTTTCCTTCTATCTTTATGAGGTGCCATGATGCCATAGAAATAGTCATTGCCCAAAATATCAAGAGAACTTAATTTTAGATCAGGCTGTGTTTCCAATTCTGTGACCTTGAACAGATTGATTTTCCATCCCCTTTACTGATTCCCTCACTTAACAAAGAAATAGCTCAGCCCAAATTATCTCTAAGGTGGTTTTTAATTCTAACATTAATGCAACCTAAAAGAACTACACAAAAATTTAGGGTCTGAGTGAAGAGTAGTTAACACTTCAGGGAAACTATTACAGAAAAATACTGACAATTCTTTCCAAGGTGATACTGAGGCTTGAGGCCATCAATTGCTCCATGTTCCTTCTCTAACAAAATGCCTTGGGCATCATTAAGACTGATTGGGTGCTCAGAAATGGGCAATTACCAAACTTAATAAAAACTATTTGCCTTAATACTAAATAAGTTTCAGAGGAACTAATTAATCAAAACAATGTTAAATAAGAAAACTTCCTGGGTGATGATTGATATCTAGCTCTGAAAGTTACTCCTGGGACCATGCAGATCGGGTAGCAAATAGGGACTAGCAATAGGAAATGCCTTTGTAAATTGATGTAGTCGGGAGGGCCAGTTTCTAACATTATTGGTTCATTAGTTGCTATCTTGTCTTCTTGGGCTTGTTCCCTTGCCCTGGAAAAAACAAAAGTGTATTCCAATTCAGCAAAACCCAGCAAGCCCAAGGGATTAAATTAATTTATAAATATTGGAAGTTGTAGGAAAGGATGTAATTCACACCCGGATTATGTTGAAGAGCATGGGTCTTTCATCTCTAGGTTGGAACACCAGCTCTCGCTCTCCTGTGAGTTATTTAAAATTCTTGAGTTTCAGTTCCCTCAAATGTAAAAGAAGGTTAAATAATAGTATGTACAATGGGAAACCAAGTGAAATTATGCATTTAATGTGCCTGGGGCATAGAAAGAGTTCAATATATGTCCATTGGTATTGTAGTTTAGCCCACTGTCACTCTCACCCAGTTTGTGTGTGTGTAATAAAATATTCATAACATAAAATTTACCATTTTAACCATGATAAGAGTTAATTCAGTGTTAATTCGAAGTTAACTATTTTTAAGTGTCAATTCATTTTTAATTCAGTGGCATTAAATACATTGACATTGTGTGCAGCCATCACCACCATCCAATCTCCAGGAATTTTTCATCTTCCCAAACTGAGACTTTCTCTGCTCTTTAAACAATTACTCCACATCGTCCCCTACTTTCAGACCCTGGTAACCACTATTCTATTTTCTGACTCTATGAATATGACTACTCTAGGTACTTCATACAAATGGAATTATACAATATTTCTTCTTTTGTGTCTGGTTTATTTCACTTGGTACAGTGTTTTTAAAGTTTATCCATGTTGTGGAATGTGTCCGAATTTCTTCTTAAGACTGAACACTATTCCATTGCACATATATAGTATTACATTTTTTATCTACTCATCCCTGAATGGATATTTGCATTGTTTCTACATTTTAGCTATGACAAACAATGCTGCTATGAATGTCAGTCAGCTTTTTAGCCACATAAAAAGAAATCGAAGATTTTCTTTTGAGATAAGGACGAATATGGTCATGTAAGATACTGGCCAGTTTATCAACATTCACTCAACAAATCTTACTAAGTGCCTACTCCATAGCAGGCATTCTGCTAGAGGAATAGTGATGAACAAAAAGAGCTTTCCATCAGCATGCAAATTATAGGTGCCCCAAGAAATATTGGGACTAAAATGGAGCAGCTGGCCACCTGGTGTGGAAAGCTCTGGCCACGGCAGCTTCCTCAGGCACTCCAGAAAGACAACAGAGAGGGTCTGATGCTGAGCAGATGGTCCCCAGAGAGGCTAATCCAGCATCCATGGCTCTGCTCTCTGCTTTGCTGCAATGTGCATGTTGCAGAAAAGCAATTACCCCGATGGCCCCATTGTGATAAGGGACCATGACGCTGCAGGACATGTACATGTTCCCAGTGTCGGTGGAGATACAGCCAGGCAAAAATTGGTTGACAGGTGGAGCTGGTAGTGTCTCCTGGCAAATGCAGCTCCACCTGGACTCCCAAGTTCAACTTTATTGTTATTAGATATGTTTGTACCTTTCTTCTGATGTGTCACTTTACCGATGTCTAGGCTGCAGCATGACTAACAACTAGTGAACATTCAGCAAATTAGACATTCATCTGATTTTTAAATACATAATATGTAAACATTAGATTGCATTTTAAATCCGTTTTCATTATAACAAGAAATCTCAACTTTCATTTCTCAAAAAGAGAAAATGAAGATTGTTTTTATTTTAGACACATTAAATACATATAAACTAAAGATCATACATATTTATTGTGTACAACTTGATATTTTTATATGCCTATACATTGTGAAATAACACAGTCAAGATAAGTGAAGAACAGCTTTAAATATCATTTCTTTAAGTTGAGTTTCAGTTCCCTTAAAAATTTGAATTCCATAAAACTTAATTTTCAAATTATGATTAAAAATTATTCATCCAGAATTGTTCATAGTCATTTCAATCATAAAACCTAAGG
This sequence comes from Nomascus leucogenys, assembly GCF_006542625.1. Taxonomy (NCBI): domain Eukaryota; kingdom Metazoa; phylum Chordata; class Mammalia; order Primates; family Hylobatidae; genus Nomascus; species Nomascus leucogenys. The sequence goes on from NC_044384.1 coordinate 76,160,650, forward strand.
TAAAAACTGTTGTACTTATGAAAGAAAACTCAAATTTCTCCTTCAAAAATTGGAGAAAAATTGTTTCTAATTTGTATACGACTTAAAATCATCTGGCCGGGTGCGGTGGCTCATGCCTGTAATCCCAGCACTTTGGGAGGTCAAGATGGGCAGATCACCTGGGGTCAGGAGCTCGAGAGCAGCCTGGCCAACATGCCGAAACCCTGTCTATACCAAAAATAAAAAATTTAGCTGGGCTTGGTGGCGGGTGCCTGTAATCCCAGCTATTCGGGAGGCTGAGGCAGAAGAATCACTTGAACCTGGGAGGTGGAGATTGCAGTGAGCCAAGATCGTGCCACTGCACTCCAGCCTGTGCCACAAGAGCGAAACTCTGTCTCAAAAAAAAGAAAAATAAAATGAAATAAATAAAAAATAAATAAATAAAATCATCTTCCTAATCGTTTTATATTTTATATTTATTGTTACATTATATTTTAAAATTAATGAAATGCCTGAACTAGCTCCATTTAGACGCCCTAGTTCTCTCCTAATTCCTCCAGTGTTCTGTTCATATATTAAAAATGCTCTTCATTATTTTACCATAACATGAAATATGTTAAGCACCAATAATAATAGCAAACCACTAGTGCTCATTATGTACCAAAGTACTGTGCTAGACATTTTACAAAAATTAACTGCGTAACTACTATTATTATCACCTTCTCTCTACATAGGAGGTTATGGAAGCTCAGAGAGGTTAAGTAATCTGCCCATCTCCATACAGCTATTAAGTAGCACAGTCAAGATTTGGTATGTGTGGCTCTAAGGCACATGCTCTTATCCGATACTTAGTATACTGTCTCTCTAAAGCTACATAGAAATAGAGTTTCTCAAGCTGCAGTTTGAGTTCTATTACAGGAAATGAAATCATCTTAGTAGGTTATGACTGGCGTTATGTAAAGGAACGAAATACAATAAATACATAAAGCACAGTTGTCAGACTTTTCTATAAAGGCCCATATAGAAAGCATTTTAGGCTTTGCTGGCATACTGTTTATGTGACAACTACTCAGCTCTATTTGTTTCATCCATCCAAACCTGAGGCTAGAGTAACCCCAAAAGTGACTGCAGGCGAGGTCTCAAAAGGGAGTGCCCAAAACCCTCCCCAGATGGGGCCAATTGGGATTCCAAAGATAGAAACACTAAACACCAGGGTGATCCATCCAAAGCGTTTATTAGAGAAACGTACAAAGTGCTGCAGCAATCCTCATGACAGATGGCAAGAGAAAGGGAGGTTCTGCTAGGCATATGCCCAATAAATGTGTTGGGTTATGGAATTTATAGGAGTGTTTAAAGAATTCGGCTCAGGACCAGGGCTAGTTTCTTTCAGTATCTGAGACAACAACCTAAACAAGTGTATCAGTACCTGGAAATGTCCAAGCTTGAGTTCACGTATGCAGGGAAAAACATGGAGCTGGTAAGGTCACAAGAGCAATCAAGATACTCCATATTTTGTGGTCAAGACAAAGAAAAAATGGGAAAAATAAGGGAACCCCACATTGCCCTTGTAGTCCCAAAGCATCCAAGGACTATTCATAAATCAGTAGTTGTGGTTTATATATTATTACCTTACACGTGGATACAGTTTTGGTTATCACACCTAGAGTGAGGGGTGTTAAAGGCATCTAATGCAGAGGGAAGAATGTGGTTAAATGTCTTACAATGCAAAGGATATCCCCACAATTAAGAGTCATCCAGGCCAAAATGTCAGTAGAACTGTTGTTGACAGATTCTAATATAAAGATGGTTGTGTTCCAGTAAAACTTTTTTTATGGATACTAAAATCTAAATTCCAAATAATTTTCATAAGTCATAAAATGTTCTCCTTTTGACTGTTTCCTATCATTTAAGAATGTAAAAACCATTCCTGACTTGCAAGTTGTACAAAAATAGGTGTCAAACTGGATTTGATACACAAATCATAGTCTGCTAATTTCTGAAGCAGAATATTTAAAGTGTATTGAAGGAGGAAGACTAAGTATATTTTGTGGAACTCTTCTTCCAGTTGTATATTTGTATGACTCTACTGAGTCTTTCTATATTTTCGCACCTTTAAATGAAGACAAGACTGTATGGTTTGGCTGAACTCAACCAAGACTTGACTGTGGAGACCCACACATAATGTTGTTCAAGACTAAGTCACTAAACCTTTGGCAAATAATCTATGAGTTGACTCCTTTGTTCTGATGAGACTTGTCTTTCTGAAGCCCATGGAGTAATCTACCTTTAGGATCAGGGGAAGCCATGTCATAGCTCCAAAATGTTCCCAGAATTACACGTTTTTCTCTTATTATACCCAGTCTTTAATAAAGACTCATTAGAAGTTGCAGACTGGCCTCAACTATGCTGTGGATGGCTCTGGATAAGATAGGCTGGTTTACATGTTTGGGAAGAAATGGCAGAGGGAAGACTAGCCACAGCAGGGAAGCAGAAGGGACTTGCAGCAATTAGACCTGGAGCCTGTCCGTGGAGCAGAAGCAGCCAGAGGCAACCGAGGAGGCAGGAGAGCACCAGCATGCACTGTTTCCCCTGGAATGCCCTGAACTCCATGGAGAAGAAACACTGGTACAGTTGCATTTCTTGCAGCCCAGAAGGATGAGAACTGGAGTCCATTATAATTTGACATTAAAGGAAAAAGCATGTCATTTTAAGCTATAAGCTAAAATATCCAGGGGATGCTTGGGTTAGGCACAGACTCAGCAACAAACACATCCCTGAATAAGAGGTGCCACCTCATCTTACTCTCCATTTGGAGTTCTTTCCACTGGACAAGTTATTTGTAATACAATTACTGAGTCCTACTAGAGAAGCATTTTAAAGCCTCTTGATAAATATTTACAAATTTATTTTGCCATTTACAAGAACAAAGTGCATTTTACTTACCATGCTGTGAAATATTTTCCAATGTTTGGTTTAAGCATTTTCTCTTGACATTCTAGTCAGAACTGTTCTCATATATCTATAAGCCCTTTGCAAAAATACTTAGTAAGAAAACTTCTAGGTATGTATTTTCTACGAATATTTTCCCACATTTTAAATTGATTTTTAATTTTTTGACCATGGAAGTTTTATGATATATGGTCAAACCTATCTAGCATGTTTTTTCTACACCCCTTTTAAGCCTAGAAAATACACCAGTACCCGCATATGTTTTGCTAGTATTATGCTTATCCTTACCATTGGTTATCTGAGTCATTTTTCAGAGTAAATATTGACTAAATTCTTTCTTCCTCATGCCCTTCTCATTCCTTTTCTTTAAGAAACAAAAATTTTAAAGATCTATCTTTAAGTGGCAAAGCTTCTCTCTATCACTTCTCAAAACTCAATTTATTTTACCTCAAGTGACAGGAAAGACTTACATTCCTATCATGTTCTTTCTTTCCCTACATAACATTGTTTTTCAAACTGTAATCCTGGGACAGAACTTCTGCCTATAACTCAGACAAAGGGTTCCATTGTCAAATAACACTGGTTCTGTCAATATAAACAGATTTATTTAATGCCATAGTTCTGGAAACACTTTCTATGCTAAAGTTCTTTTTGAATCACCAAGGGGAGGGAAGGTGGAACATAGAAGACACAGTCTTCTCCAAAATACTTTATTATGAATTTGTTTTCTATGTCTACCAGTAACTCACACAGTTGGGGAAGGACTATATGAGGCAGGCTACTTTGGGAAAATCCTCCAGTATTTGTGGTATCTTTCTCTCCCTCCATCCCAGGCACTCAGGGGCCAAAGAACAAGGAAAGTTGAGATATAGTAAAAAGCACCTAATCCCAAACTAAGGCACTGACTACAGTGGAGTCCTGCTTACTTATTAATATATTCCCCACAGCTCGCTGGTTTCAAGTATTGGTAGACACAGGCTCCATAACAGTTAAGTAAGGAGTGACCACCTCATTTAGCTGATTGCATTCCATCTAAAGTCCATTTGGAGCATGTAAAAATGTCACAAGAAACCATCCATGACAAACATGAACCAAAAAAGAAAAAACAATATATAAAAATGTAGAGTCTAGGATGGCAATGTGTGAGTCCAGCATGAGGCAATGATGTTAGCAATATAGACCCATGTATTCAGTGCTTATTATATCCCAAAGGATATGTAACATGCTTAATGACCTATCACCTTGTTAAATTTTCACAGAGTCTCATCCCAGATGTGTTTCCATTGTGGCATGTTGTTCTTCACTTCAAAAGAATCTTTCATCAAGCACCTTACTCTTAAACACTTTCCCATAACACCAGAAAAAAAATCAACTTCTTATAAGCAATATTCTAGGATAAATATTATCCTCAATTTACATACAAGAAGAGATTTAAATTAAAACTCATACAGATAATTCACTAGGGATCTGTATTCTTATCTTCATCTTCTGATCCAAGATACAATGGAGAAAGGAGTTTTCATGTCCTACACCTCATTTACTTTTCTGCAAACTGAGAGCATTTGTTATAAAGGGCAGGATACAAATATGAGTTACATTCCGACGAAGAGTTGTTGAGTAAATTAACTTAAACAAGTTTTTTAATTTATTTTTTATTTCTATAGGTTTTGGGGGGAACAGATGGTGTTTGGTCACCTGAATAAGTTCTTTAGTGATGATTTCTGAAATTTTGGTGGGTGCACCCATCACCCAAGAAGTGTACACTGTATCCAATGTGTAGTCTTTTGTCCCTCACCCCTTCCCAGTCTTTCCCCAGAGTCCCCAAAGTCCATCGTATCATTCTTATGCCTTTATGTCCTCACTGCTTAGCTCCCACTTATGAGTGAGAATATACGATGTTTGGTTTCCCATTCCTGAATTACTTCACTTAGAATAATAGCTTCCAATTCTATCCAGGTTGCTGTGAATGCCATCATTTCATTCCTTTTTATGGCTGAGTAGTATTTCATGGTATGTAGATACCACATTTTCTTTATCCTTTCATTGATTGATGGGCATTTGGGCTGGGTCCATATTTTTGCAATTGCAAATTGTGCTGCTACAAACATGTATCTTTTTCGTGTGATGACTTATTTTCCTCTGGGTAGATATCTAGTAGTGGGATTGCCGGATCAAATAGCAAATCTACTTTTAGTTCTTTAGGAATTTCTACAGTGCTTTCCATAGTCCCTGAATGTGTCCCATCTCATCTGATCTCAAAACAGTATTTCTAACAGTTTTCTCATTTGTGGAAAGAAAAATAAAGGTCTTTATTTTTCAACTCATTACTATAGGAATATAAAACAGAATTCCATATTTATGTACATTTTCTTCTCTCTGTTATGGGAAATCTCAAAGTAAACTAAGAAGTTGTAAAGGTATCTTTATAAGTGTTGGTGATGAAGTGTCTGCTAATAACACAGAAATCAAATTATTTTACATGTAGCAACATTTAGAGATTGTCACGTGTCAAAAACAATCAATGTTGCAATGATAAAATTATTATTGAGCATTTATTATATCTAGGCAAAAAACTAGATATCTAATATTTATTACCTGATTTAAATTATAACAGGATAATAAATGTTGTCTCTGAATTTCAGCACAGGTCCCCAAATCAAGGGCAAACTTCTGTGTGTCTGAAGTTACTGAATTCTAAAGCTAGTATATGGACATCTGCTTGCTAAGGGGATGGGAGTATCCCATACTGGTTCCTCCACCATTAGTAGATTTGATCATTCACCTCTGAATTCTCTAAGCCTACAGGAAAAGCATTTGGGAAGAGGAAGTGAAGAGAACTGGGGGAGAATTTCCTTGGAGAGATTGTCAATGGCCATTATTTTCCCTCTACCTAAACCGAGTGACAGAGCCTGCAACAGGTCCACATTTGTTGGAAGAGCCTACTCTTCCAGAGTGTGGAGGGAACAGGAGGCATCTGTGTCCCCATTAGCCAGATATGGGTCTCATTGAAGCGAGAAGATTCTGTAACATCTTAAAAAGGAGCTCTTTCAAGGCAATCTCCTAGGGGGTGAGATGATCATGGTATAGATGTCAATGCCAAAAGCTAAGGAACTGCTGGAGGAACCGTAAATGTCCATCCAGAGAAGGCAGTGGCCTCACAAAAAACTAAAGGGCTGAATTAAGAGATCAAGCCTTCAGGGGTCACTGGGGAAGTGGGGACTCTGGTTCTGAGGAAGCTATGAAAGCATCTCCCAAGAGAAAGAACTAGCAATAATGCATACGTTGTTAGAATGTGCTAACACCAGATTCCTACTACTCCAGTCATCTTTTTTTGCTCTCTTTTGCCTCTTCTTTCAATCCTGGCATTTGATCCTGGGCTAGCCACACAGCAACTACAGATTCAGAAAGGAGGAACAGCATTAAATGGGGAATCTGATTTGCCTCCTTTCTCTACTAAAGGCTCCAGAGCCTGAGATGGGGTAGTGAGGGTGATTAATTGTGATGGGGTGTACAGCTTGACGTTACAGTGGACTCAACTTTTTTTTTAATACTTAAAAGAAAATCACTTGTTTCTTACTTCTGAGTGAAAGAAAAAACGGTTAGAGCTAGCTATCTGCAATGTCAGTAAGTGGAAGGAAGGTTTAAGATAATAATAACATTTTAAAGGGCCAATTACAAAAAATAATAAAGCTTCTGCTTCAGCTCCTTTGTACTTCAGCTCCTTCAAAAAACTCAGTGAATTTTGTATTATCCCAAGGTTATAGGTAGAATTAAAAGATAGCCCTAAAACCACAAAACTTCAAGTGATAAAATGAGGATTAGAATTCAGTTAGACCTAGACTGTCTCAAAACCCAAGCTCTTTCCACACCCATGCTGCCTCCATCTCCCCTTCCATTATTACATGTTAAAATCTTGCAATGGAACAAATATTGGGGAATCTGGCACACTTAGGGAAACAACCTAGTTCCAAAATTTTGCCGTTTCATTGAATAAGTTTCAGTAGGAAGCAGCAAAATATGTTTATAGTTTATGTAGTAATTCCACATCTATTACCTAATTTAATCTTCATAGAAGCCTTATGATGTGGTGGATATTGTCATTACTTCCATTTGTCTCATCCTGGACTTGACTGACACATCAAAAATGTAGTTACCAGAAATGTATCTTAGATCCACTGTCCTGTAAATTCCATGGATGCAGGAGTGATATTCATATTTTTCACTATCACATGTAGCACCAGGGTCAGTGCTTGGCACACAGAAGAAGCTCGATAATTATTTGTTAAAATAAATTAATGTATGAAGTCTTCCGATTTTCAATCCTATAATTATTTTTATTATATCACACTTCTTCTCTACCATATCTAACAAATATTCTACTATCTGGGGTAGAAACTTTATGTTACCCAGGAAATTTATTTTCACCCAAGTTTCCAGGAGTCCAAATGGAACTACTATAAGTACATTTTATGGCAAGCCACATTTTGGATTTTTATAAACGACAAGATAATAAAAAAGATTTTTCCCAAGCCTCCATAACTAGCCAATAATCTGGCTAGAATACACTGATCTCTAAGACCCTTCCAGCTAAACACGTTACAATTGTGTGGGCACTCACTGAGCAATTGTCTGTTTTCAGAAATTGTGCATTCTGGAATAATCAATATAAACAGCTCATAATACTTTGTATGTATAATGTACTCTAAAATATAGAAACTTTATTTATTTACCTAGCCAGTAGAATATGACCTTCAGTGAAAACTTTTTAATTATCCTTGCCAGATTCATTTTGGGCAAATAGATGGAACTGAGTTCCTTAAAAACCTTAGGATATTTCTGTAACAATTTGTCTATGATTTTAATGTCATATAGGAAGCTGATTTATTCGTCAGTGAAGCTCTCTCTTTTTTGTCTCTTCATTACAAAATCAAGAGGTAAAGCTAGTTTGGGAGAGACAAGATAGAATTGGGTAACCTTCCTAGGACTCTTAAGAGGACATGGAGCCCCTGGCATGGGTGCCCACTCTCCTCATGCTGTGGTGACACATCACTGGGCTACAGACCACAAGGATGCTCAGTACTTATCATGCCCAGGAGTCATGCCAGTCAAATTGAGCTGCATGGATGTGGTCCGTTATGATGCTGGAAATCTACTGATCTCACTAGAGCCAGCAGATCTATAAAGGGCCTACTTTCTACTATAGCATTTCTCCGTGCATTCTTGGCTGGGCCATTACCAGGTTATACAAGACATTATCATAGCATGACAAAACCACAAGCTATCAAAGTTCAAGACATCCTCTAAACATCTATCAGAAAATTGAATCACGAGAAAATACAGAACTGATTTTATCAGAAGCTCTTTCAGGTATGAAATTCATTAGAGATGTATGCAAGTCTCTTTATTGCCATAAATGGGCCCAGTGGCCCGCCTCATTTGTCATACAATTCAAAAGAGATCTGTCGTCATTCCCAGAGATATGCATAGTTCTTTGTGTCAAGGCCACCCTAAAAAACCTGATGTGTACAACCAAGAGTTTCATTCCATTCATGAGGCCAACTACAAAATCCCACATCATTTTTTTTTATAAATTCCTATTGATGGGAGTTAGACATGAGTACAGAACTTACAGCACTGAATTTTTATATTCTAATGCCAGGGAGTCATCAAAAAAATACATTAGCAAGGTGACTTAAAAATAACAAAAAATAAATAATAAAGTAAAGCTTTTTTGAAAATAATTGGACCATGAGATGTCTGAGGGAAGTAAAATTAAATGGACCATGAGTTTGAACTGTAATATTGGTATGTTATAGGGAAAAGATTACATATAGGGCCAAATAAATCCACATGGATTGACTAAACAAATGAATAATTGGATGGATGAATGGATAAAGGGATGCTAAACAGCCCCCAAACACTTGCAAGTGTTTTGGAATCTTAGGAAGCAACACAATTACTCTGTTCTTTTAAATTTTTCTCTCTAATTTCCTTCTAGATAAGAATTTAGGCCTTGCAAAACTTCCTCTGAGTGACAGTCCTGTGGATGGCATCTTTGACTTCCTTGTTTCTCAAGCTGTAGATAAGTGGGTTCAACATAGGAATCACTGCTGTGTAAAACACAGACACCACCTTATTGAGATCCAGGGAGAAACTTGCACTGGGACGTACATAAATAAAGAAAAGGGTACCATACAGGATGAAAACAGCTGTCAGGTGAGAAGAGCAAGTAGAAAAGGTTTTGCACCTCCCATCAGCAGAGCGGATCCTCAGGATGGCCATGAGGATGTAAATGTAGGAGATCAGGATAGTCAGACCACTGAAGACTCCCACAGCTCCAGCCATGATGAAAACTGCCAACTTATTGAGCCTGGTATCAGCACATACAAGGGAAAGTAAGGGGGACATATCACAGAAGAAATGATTGATAACATTAGGGCCACAAAAAGGGAGACGAAATGCATTTGTTGTGTGAGTCATGGTGTTCATGAGTCCAATGACATAGGGACCCACCACTAGCTGGATGCAGAGCCTCTGGGACATAGCAACTGAGTATAACAATGGGTTACAGATGGCCACGTAGCGGTCCTAGGCCATGGACGCCAAGAGGAAACACTCTGCTGCCACAAAGAACCCAAAGAACCACTGCTGCAAAGCACAGCCAAGGAAAGAAATGGCTTTCCTCTTCACAAAGAAGTCAGTGAGCATCTTGGGGCTCACGACTGAGGAGAAGCAGATGTCCACAAAGGACAGATGGCTGAGGAAAAAGTACATGGGTGTGTGAAGGCGGGAATCCATTCGGATGAGGACAATCATTCCGAAGTTTCCAGTTACATTGGTGACATAGAAAGTCAGAAAGAGTAGGAAGAGGAAGACCTGCAACTGAGGATTGTAATTCAAGCCTGTGAAAATGAATTCGGTGACCTTTGTGTAGTTTTCATTGGCCATTGACTGGTTCTGGTTTCTACTAGAAGAAGAGCAAAGAATTCACAACAGACTTGATAAATGTGACTTCAAAAATGAGACACAGCAAAAATATACCAGGAAATTGGTCAAAGTTAAGAATGATATAAATTAGTTACACCATGCAGTCAAACAAAAGTGAGACATACACCAGTGCAAAACAGCAGACCTGAAGCTATGACATCTTAAGACCCCATGAAAATCCATCTGCACATAGATGAGAACACAGAAGGAGTAGCTTTCTCAAGGTCCCATAACTAATTATTGGCAGGATTGGTTCCAGAATACTTGCCTAATAACTTCCACTTCAGTGACCCTTACCTGAATCCACCAGGTAGACACACACCTGGTGAAGGGATGCAGGAGGGTGGGAGTGAGCAAGCTGAAGAGGAAATGAACAGCCACTCATTTCTAGGCCATATGCTGTGCACTTTATGATTACAACCTAAGGCTAAATGCATGTTTTCCAAGTGCACTGGAGTCCACCTCTTCTGACCCTGAAAAAGTAACTTATCTTCAACTCTGTCATGGGAATAACAATACCTACCATGTAAGTGTTGTGAGGTTTAAAGGAGATGACGCATGTGAAATATCTAGAAGAGTCTTACTAAACATCTAGATAAGTGCTCAATAATTACTACCCATGTTATCACATTAGTTAATCCCTCTAGAAAGCCTGCAAGCTAAATATTGTATTTTAATTTCAAGGAGAAACACTGAAGCTCAACCCTCATTCATAAATCTTGTGACTGGCAGAGGTGAGCTTTAAACATGGGTCTGTCAAACTTCAAACATGGACCCCATATTTGGACTTCATCCAAAAGGACTATACTCCTTTCTTTTTCACACTTTTTAAATGCTTCCTGTGCCTTCACAGTTCCTTTGCTCTTAAAAGAGATCCAAAAGAAAAGAAAAACCTGGAAAAAGAGCCCAAATTCTGTATCCTCTGTATATTCTTTTGTCATCCACTATAAGGGTGATCGTCAGCTGATCTTTCCGAATCTTAGCTGCTTGATTAATTTAATATAGCAAAAACTCTTGCTCTTTGGTCTCTGAGAATTACCATCCACTTAAAATGAGAGGATCAAGGTACAAGTGCTCAGAAAACTATTTTGTTAGCCTCGAACATTGCAGTTCAATATCATACTTATGACAGGAACTTTTCTTTCATTTTTCTAACATGAGATTTATTATTTGACTTTAATAGACCTCCTTTAAGGCCAATAATATACACACTTTGCATGATATCCTTTGTTTCAGAGGAATCAAAAAGACAGATTAGGTGGCCAGTCTAAAATGTTCAACCATGACACTCACCTCTTGCTTAAGCTCCTCCAGGAACACACTACATTTCAGCCTTTGACTTGAAAATTGTCCAAAGCTCCTCATCCTTTCTTTGTCAGTCTTCGTTTCTACAACTGCCCAATCCTTCTATCCCTCTAGACACATTTTGGCTTCTCCGTTTCTGTTTTATTCAGTGCTTAGAATAGAATACAGTGGTCCATAGAGATCAAACCACACAGAGTGAGAGACACAATTGGCTCTCATATTCAGGGCACTAGGGTACCAGCAACACAACCTACAACAGCCTTCCCTTAGCAAGGAAATCACCTGGGGGTTTTAGGCATGGAATGGGCGGGATTCAGTGCTTTCTTGTCCCATTATAGTACTGCTAAAGCATCTCTGTCCCACTTTATAATTATGTGATTATAGTTTGATTTGGTTGCAGAACCTTGACTTATCTCTACACACATCATCTCTTCTTAGCTCTTGCTGAATCATTCATCAATGACAAGGGTAATGCTGATCTTGCCATGAACCAAATATATAATCTACTTGATTTCAACTTGAAAAAATTTACATTTTCTTGAGCTTGTTAATAAGCAGATAATTAAAAAGCAGAAAATTATTTAAAAGTTCTCAACTCACTTTTTAATGAGTTCCTCCTTCTTTAACGACGACGAAAAGAAATTATTTAAAAGTTCTCAACTTACATTCTAATGGGCTCCCTCTACTTCAACAACAGAAGGAACTAAAGTAAAACTAAGCCCTGTCTCAAGTTACAACCCTCCCCTTCACATGGCTACCTTGACATAGAGAATGGGTCAGAATTTACTTTTGTCATTTGATTTTATTCTTTATCTTCTTCCAAATACATGTGGAAGACATCAGTGTAAAACATAATCAGATTATTTTTCAGTTAGATAAAAGTTCCCTGAACTAGTTGCATCATTTTTTTTCTTGCTGTCGTTATTGAAGGCACTCTGTCCCCAGAGTGTGCCATACCTTGGGAATGAGGCTGCTTAAGGGAAAGTGCAATTAAAGTTGTTTTATATTCTAAATAAGTCCAGTGAGATCGGTTTCTTGATAATTTAATGTTTTGTTTCTAACTGGATATAGTGGCTCCACTTCTCTCTAGTTCCATGCTAAGCAAGGAGACTCCATTTACAAGGTATCTTTTTTAAATTGACATAACACAGGAGAGGGAGGGCCACCAAAGAACCTTAGCTATCTCTGTCCCCCCTCTATTTTGCATTCATATCTTGGGAACATGAGCAAAATTTGTAGAAAATGGATTTTCCTTAGAAGTAGCATTTAACACATGTTGCTGAAGAAGTTAATTTTCCCACAACTTTGACGAAAACACATAAAGAGTTTAATTATTGTAAGCTGGAAGATGACTTCTGATGATGTATTAACTGATCATTAAACTTCAGCAGATTATATCTAAACAGTTGGAGTATGGTAAAGAATACACATTTCTTGTTGCCAAGAAAAGAATAAAAACCAGTTCAACAAAACACTTCATCATTAAGTTTTACCTCCACTGCAAATAGCATTAACCTGACTAAAAAGTCAAAATAGAATCCTGAATTTTGGTTCTAGACAACTACAAGTCTTTCAGCATACAACAGAATGTCCCTACTCTAGAGAATTTTGTTTTTGATTTCTTCACATGCTGCCATGTTCTTTAAAGCATTTTTTATAAGAGCTAAATTTTTGATGAGTCTGTTGACTACATGCTTGCAAAACAAATTTACCTCTTCCCTGAAAACCCTTTAGGTATCACCTCTTAATTTTTTTATGTCTAAAATAGTATTAACAGTCATTACTACTAATGAGATTAATTTTTACTATGTTTAATATTGTTAAGGATACTGATAAATTATTTGACTGTTCCCCCTTTGGGGGTAGCAGGTTTGATTGTCTTCTTACATAAATCATTATTTTATTAACCTTACAATAAAACCATCTCTTCTAAGACTTGTCTAGGTGTGAGCTTCTTTTTCTTGATTTTTGTCCAGACATAGTAAAAAATTTAAATCTAAATATGTGACTTTTTTTTTTTTTTGAGACAAAGTCTCACTCACTCTGTCTCCCAAGCTGGAGAACAGTGGCGCAATCTCGGCTCACTGCAACCTCCACCTCCCGGGTTCAAGGGATTCTCATGCCTCAGCCTCTCAAGTAGCTGATATTACAGGCGCACTACCACGCCCAGCTAATTTTTGTGTTTTTAGTAGAGACAGGGTTTCACCATGTTGGCCAGGCTGGTCTCGAATTCCTGACGTCAAGTGATCCACCTGCCTTGGCCTCCCAAAGTGCTAGGATTGCAGGCATGAACCACCACTTCCGGACCTAAATATGTGACCCTTTATTAGCCCACGAAACATTCTGTAGCCTTGATCATCCTTTCTGCCCTGATTGTTCTGACTTATCCTAAAAATACACATATTCTCTGTTGGGTGAATCTCTATTCTATGTTTTTGATATCAGTATGTGTCTTTTCATCCTTTTAAGTATGTTTTCTTTTCTCTCTGCACTTTGTAAGAACTTTTCAAGAAACCCCATCTCTACTAAAAATACAAAAAAAAAAAATTAGTCTGGCATGGTGGTGCACACCTGCAATCCCAGCTACCCCGGAAGCTGAGGTGGGAGAATTGCTTGAACCTGGGAGGCAGAGGTTGCAGCAAGCCGAGATTGTGCCAGTGCACTCCAGCCTGGGTGGCAGAAGGAGACCCCATCTCAAAAAAACAAAAAACAAAAAAACAAAAAAATGCTCCCAAACAAAAATTTGATCCTCCAAGTGTCGATTCCTTTTAAAGCCTCCATGTGGCTTTTATTTCTGCAGCTGCATTGTAGTTTCTTTGAAGTTCACAAATCCTCTTCATTATTACTTTACTATGATTTTGCCTATAATATTTTGCCTCTTCTTCATGGAAACAAATACATCTGAGATCTTACTAGAATTCTATCTGACTCTATTTACCCTCTCTCTAATGGTTGGTTAAAGCTCTTTTATTTGAAGAACAGATAAATGTTTATTCCATGAGGGTATTTGTATTTTCTAACTGTTTTGAAATTGTATTTACTGATTTAAATAAGAATCAATATTAATATTTTAATTCTTCCTATGTTGCTTATCACATAATTATTTTAAATTTCTTTATGTACATCTGTGCTGAATAATCTTTAGAATCTATATTTCTAAGTTTTTGTAAAAATGTATTTTCTGTAGCCACAAAGACAATTTCTAGATAGTGCTTTTCTAGCCATAATGGGATAATTACTCGTGATTAAAGTTAAGATGTTAAACTTACAAAACAAACCCATATGTCAAAGAAAAGGCAAATGATTGGCTTTATTTTCAATATATAAGTCTGTGCTTTTAAAAAGTATTTTCTCCCTTTACCTAAATGATTTTCTGGGTGTATCAGTTGGTTTTCACACTGCTGATAAAGACATACCCGACACTGGGTGATTTATAAAGAAAAAGAGGTTTAATGGACTCACAGTTCCACGTGGCTAAGGAGGCCTCACAATCATGGCAGAAGACGAAAGGCTACATGGCAGCAGGCAAAAGAGCAAATGAGAGACAAGTGAAAAGGAAAATGCCTTATAAAACCATCAGATCTTGTGAGACTTATTCACTACCATGAGAACCATATGGGGGAACTCGCCCCCATGATCCAATTACTCCCACTGGGTCTCTCCCACAACATATGGGAATTATGCAAGCTACAATTCAATATGAGATTTGGGTGGGGACACAGCCAAACCATATCACTGGGCAAGAAACAGTTGGCAAAAGAAGGAAAGGTACAAACTATGCCAGGCCTTACCACAGAATATTCACCTTATGCCATCAAAGATTTGCACATTTTTAGTTGAAAATGAGGGTAAAATCAGAAAAAAAACTTATGTAATTAGTTTTTTATGGTAGTATCAGATTGATTCTGAAAACTGTGTTTCAAATTCATGCAATCAATAGCTAAAGCAAAAATGCTTTATACAATAGCAGATTATGTATTTTACCATCAACATTATATTTGAGAATCAATTAAGATAAAACAAGCAGAAAATAATATGAACAGACAAATTGACAATATACCTGCTAAGATGGAGATAACACTAATTCAAAAGATTATTAAATCAAAATTGCTTCCTTACAGTGGTTGAGGAATCTATAGACATTAATAACAGAAAAGAGTTAATAGCTCTAGTTACACTCTGTGAAGGTAAAGGCTTGAGCTGCAAATATGTCCCAAACAAACTAATGAAGATAAATCATTCATAGTCCTAAATGAATATGTGATATGCCTATCCCCTTGATATCTCAGTATTACAAAGTATTGCTTTTCCTTACTCTACTGGAAGTAGGCATAGCCATAAAACTTCCTTTGATCATTGCAATTTGAACAGAAAAGGCATGTGTTACTCTTGGGAAGATGCAAAGAAGAGCCCCTGTACTCTCTTTCCTCCCAAACTGAGGAGGAAAGTTCCAGACGGTGGAGTGTTCAACAACCTGAAGTCTTTATTCACGGAATACACCAACATGAAATAAGAATGTACTTGAGGAAAAAATAAATGTATTTCTTTATTAGTTAAAGGCTCAGAAATTGGAAGACGGTTGGTCATTACAGAATAACCTAGAATACTCCAAAAGATATCAGATATTTTGAAAATGTTATGGAAACAATACATAAATCTGAACTCACTGAAAATGCTTCACCTCAAGAGTCCATTTTGAAAATATTGAGATTAAAGGAAGATATACTTTCCATTACATGAAAGCTCTGGTTTTTAAAAATTTGCCCATATTTGATTATAGATCTCAGTGAGAGTGTAAAGAGGACCTAGGATGCTGACTTTGAGAGTTCTTCAATGAAGTGGCCCAGTGAGTCACTCTACCATGAAACCTAAAATGTACAATCTTCACTCAGATATCCATTATTTCTAAACAGCCTTAAGTTGCCCCAATATTAAACACAAGCTGACAATTAAGAAGCACTAGATTCCCGGGCAAGATGGACGAATAGGAACAGATCTGGTCTGCAGCTCCCAGCGACACCAATGCAGAAGGCGGATGATTTCTGCATTTCCAACTGAGGTACCCGGCTCATCTCATTGGGACTGGTTTTAGAGAGTGGGCGCAGCCCAGGGAGGACGATCAGAAGCAGGGTGGGGCATCGCCTCACCGGGGAAGCGAAAGGGGTTGGGGAACTCCCTCCCCTAGCCAAGGAAGGCTGTGAACATTTCTATAAAGAGAAAGAAGAGCTTGGGAACCAAGCAGAATTTAATTTGACATCTGTGTCTGCCATTTCCTCCCATGTAGCTTCAGGAAAGTCACTCCACTATTATGAACCTCAGGATTTCTTATATCTTGAATGAGAATAATTTCCACTTTACAGAGTTTTTTTAATAAAATAATTTTTAAAGGGCTTACATCACCTGTTGCTAAAAAGTTTTATAACATTATTTGCTCTTAAAGAGTGTTCCAATAGCCCAATTAACATTAGCATTTTACAATTACCAGTATTATTAATATGTAAGTATTACCCCATGAAAAGGAAGATTACTTTTTAGATATTTTTAAATTCCTGAAAAATTAGAGTAAAATACAAATATGTAACTACAGGAACATATAAATAAATACTTGCCAAACATTCTAGTCTGTGGTTGATATTAAAGGTGGAAGCAGTAATTTTAAAAATATACATATTTTACTCATTTTTATTTATTTGAAAAGTAGCAAATGACAGACTAGAAAGTATTTTCAGCTAATGTTATGCCTTTTTATTTATGATCGTTATGATGATGTAAGGAGCTATTAAGAATGTTCAATGACGGAGTCAAAAGCTCTTAACTATGTGTTTCTAGAAAAGATATGCCATAATTCTGTTACATATCATAGGAAAATTATTTTCTCCCTTTATATTTTAGTTTCACAAATCAAAAGATACGAATGTGAAAGTGTATCAGCGATTTTAAAGATTGATGTGCCATTAACTTGGACAATCTAATGAAAGCTCTGCTCCTTTCCTGTGGAATAAATGTGTATAGACCTTAACACACAAACTTTGGACTTCGCGGCCCTCCAAAATTGCAAGCCTGATATCTTAGTAATGCTTTCAATTAATACATGAGACAATTTTGTTATCTTAATTGATAAGTTGATGCTGCCATCTAGTGGCAATGCTTAACAACTTAAGAAGAAACCACGACCGTGTTATTTCGCTGGGAATGCTGTTTACCCTTAAACGTATTATACATTCGCTGAGACCGTGTTAACAAGAGTTGACTTAAGAGTTAGAGATATACAATATATTTCTTAGTGAAATATTTTATATAAACTTAGAGTAATTTTTAATTAAAATTTAGTTTTGAAAAATATAATCCTTATACAAATCTGATAATTTCTCAGGAAAAAATTTCTATAGAAAGTTGTCACTGGAGTAACTCAATTAAATTAGTTATTTCTTTTCCCTCACAATTTCTTACCTAATATTACTAAAAGGAAGGGGAAAAAGATGTTTCATAAAGAATATGAAAATGATATTTAATGAGTACTGAAAGCAAACATTATAAAAGCAAAATTTAATGGGTTGGGAAATTGAACTAATATTTAAAATTAGGTTTTGAAAACTCAGGATGTAAGGTCATTTTGAGGAAATCTTTACTAACAGAGAAATTGGAGAAAGATGAATCAGCCTTAATAGTTAATCCTTCCTCGCATTTCTTTCCAAATGGACCTGAAGAAAACAAAAGCCTGTTATGCTCCGTTGGGTTTAACAAACTTTTATTGAATAACTACTCTGTGCCAGACACTGTACAAGGCTCTCATGATAAACAAGTAGTAGCTCCTCAGGACATATGATTAGGATGAATTCCTCTATTTCTAGGTAAATAAAATTCTGTTTTAATCAGGAGCAGATGATGTCCCATGCCTTCCAACATCCATAAAGATAACTATATGAATATCAATAATAATAAGAAAAAGAATATCAGCAATAACAATAATAGAAACATCATCCAATACTTCTGAATACTCACTTGCAATATTTTATTTAATTTTGATAGTAATACAATGCCCTAGATAATGTTATCCCCATTTTATAGCTAAGAATACAAAAAAATTTCTATAAATTATGTGTAATTTTGGATACTGATTTTATTTTGAATTTTGCAGTATGTAGCCTCACTTGTGTAACCTTAATATAGTTATGCCATTCATATTTAAATTTATGAATATAATATAATATAATATAATATAGATATTAGATTCTCCAGAGAGACAGAACCTATCAGAGATAGATAGATGTAGACACAGACAGAGATATAGATGCATAAGAGGGAATTTATTAGGGGAACTGGTTCATATTATGAACGTTAAGTCCCAGACAGATAATCTGCAAGCTAGAGACCTTAGGATGCCAGTAGCATGGCTCAGCCCAAGCCTAAAGGCCTCAAAAACAGGGAAGCTGATGATGTAACTCTAAGTCTGAGGCTTCAGGACTAAGAACCTGGGACCACTGGTGCAAATCCTGGAGTCCAAACGCTGGAGAGCCTGGAGTTCTGATGTCCAAGAGCAGGAAAAGAAGAGTGTCCCAACACTAGGAGAGAGAGAAAACAATAGAATTTGCCTTTCTTCTGTCTTTTTGTTTCATCCAGGCCCCAAGACGATTGGATGGTGCCTGCCCCCATTGAGTGAGGGACGATTTTGCCACCTCAGTCTACCTACTCACATGCCAATCTCTTCTGGAAACACCCTCTCAGACACACCCAGAAATAATTGTTTACCAGCTATCTAGTCATCCCTTAATCCAACCAA
Organism: Nomascus leucogenys; assembly: GCF_006542625.1. Lineage (NCBI taxonomy): Eukaryota > Metazoa > Chordata > Mammalia > Primates > Hylobatidae > Nomascus > Nomascus leucogenys. The sequence continues at coordinate 76,179,650 of NC_044384.1, forward strand.
CTTGACACCTACAATAGACCATCACATCCCCCTCTCTCTTTCTCTCTCTCACATACTCACACCATGCACACACATCACTGAATCTAATAGAATTAAAAATAACCTTTTCCTCTCTCTTTCTTCAAAACATCTTTAAATCTTTTTCTTTCTTTCCTCGAAGTTCCATTTTAAATATGTTTGTCTTCCCAATCAGATGTCCCTTTTCCCTTCTTTTGGCAAAAGAACCACTCTTTTAGTGGTTCTAAGATCTTTTAGTGGTTCTAAGATAAGTCGCTCCCACACCTGGTGTTGCTGTCAACCATGAGGCCCTGAATCTTCAAAACCACGGAGGTAGGCCCTGATCCAGGAGAATAAGTCAGTTGGAGGATACCAGTACCATGAACACAGCTACCAGGTAAGTAAAAAAAAAAAAGTGGGTCAATCAAAGACAGTTTTTGTTTCTTTTGAATGGTGTCAAATAGTGACAGAAAAGAAATGAGTAGAAAACTTCTCCCAACTATATTGTCCCAATTTTATTTTCCTTTAATGTGCTAAAGCTTAAAAGCCAAACCAATAGTCAACCAAAGGTGTTATGTGGATGTTCTTTCCCTACCTACCCCCAAAAAAGGGATTTTATCAGTTCAGATTAGGTTTACCTACATGTGATAGGAAATTTAAAATAGCAGTAACTTAAACAAATGGCTTAAACTTTATTTTTCTTTCTTATAAAACGAGTAAGTAAATAGCCAATGTAGGGCAGATATGGCTGCTATACAGTGACAGGAGCCCGAATGCTTCCCCATGGTACAAAATGACTGCCACTGAATCTACATTTAGGTCACAAAAAGGAGACAGGTGACAGGAAGAATGCTAACCTGAACATCTAAGGAGACTTCCCAGAAGAACCTCACACTTTTTCTTCTTACATTTCAGTACTTCGTCATGTGGCAACAGCCATGTACAAAGGAGATTGGAAAATGTAGTGTTCTATCTTGGTTGCAATGTGCCCAGCTAAAAATAGGGCTTCCATTAAACAAGAGGAGAATGAAAGATGGAATTCCTCTTTAGTAGTATTTGCTACAGAGGTAAATGTAATTTATTTGGCTTCTTTTCTTCTTAGCCATTTTTTCCCCTTAGATGATCTTCCTATCATGATGGCATTTGTATGATAGCTAAAAGCACAAGTTTTGCTGTCTGAGGACCTGAGTTAGAATCCCAACCCCACTATAAATAAACTGTATGATCCTGTCTCCATCATGAGATATATTTGATCCTCCTTTTTTTGTAGGATAATGATTCCTAGCTCTTCTTTTTTTGTAGTAGTGCTGATCCCTAGCTCTTCTTTATTTGTAGTAATACTAATTCCTAGCTGGTTTGCCATTAAGTGCATGCTTCTCTCCCTCCAAAGGAGAAAAGAACTTTTCCTGTCTCATTTACTGCTATATCCTCAGGACTTGGAATAATGCCTGCTAATCAGGGGTCACCATATACATATTTTTTAACTTAATTTTGACAAATAAAAATCCTGTTATTTTAAAATATTTAGGATTTATTTAGTTAAAAGCAAACTAAAAATAACATTTAATATAAAATCTTATAAAAATCTTGTAAAAATATATATACCTACATATAAGAAAATGCTGGAAGAATGTAAACAGTGGATTTAGCATAGATTATTTATACAAACAAAATTACATGACAAGAACGTGTGTTTTTCTAGATCCCATTGTCTTATAAAATAGACTATCTGCATTTTTATATTTCAGAATCCTATATATATGGTACAAACATATAAATTTTAAATAGTAGAAAAAATATATCTATTTTGATGTATATTACCATTGTTTTCATATGTGAGTAGTGAAATTACAAGTGAGTTTTATTTTCTTTGTGTTATGCTTTCCAAACATTCTCTAATAATTTTAGGTCTCTAAAAGTATGTATTTATTGCTTTTCCTAGGCAACAAGAGAAAATATTTTTTAATTTAGGCACATATATTTTATATTCTTATTAGGCCAAAGACGTTTTGATTCAATTAATACATTACATTATATAATAATCTTACTAAGTGGAACCATTTTCTCATTTCAAGAAAAATTTTGTTTACTAGTTTTAAAATATGGTAAAAGCTGTGGTTGGAAAAAGTGATTTCTGAAATCTCTAAGAGGGTGCAAATCCTCTCATCGCACTCAGGCTACAGACGGTCTGTTTTCTGTCAACATCATTAGATTTGCCTTCAACCCCATTATTTTTGGCAGTGGAATTGCTCAAGTGCAATTCAAGGAGATTGCAGTTACTGACCCATTGTTCTGAGTCCAGACAAGACCCCTTTCCATCTGAACATGTCTATTGGTCTCTCCCTCAATGAGACGCCCATGAAATATTGAGAGCCTTGGGGAAAGGAGAGTGTCCACACATATCATCCCAATGTGTTCCAGGGAAGTTTGTAAACACTTGGAGAAGAACTGATAGCACCTGATTCATTCTGAAATTGGGGTTCTGTATGAAGAGTTATTTTAGATGCATGGGATCAGCTCTGCATCCACTTTTCTGACCAGAAACTCTTCCTTAATTTCAAAGAAACAAGAAGATGCTAAAACTATTTTAAAATTTTATCTATTATATTTCTTTTTCAATTTGGAAACAACGAAAAAGGGTAACATGAAAATAGGCTGTAAATTTTCTGTATTCTAATTTACCTCTAACTTTTCCATACCCAGTGCCTCTGAATTTTAAAAATTTTTCTGTTTTACTCATTCACTTTCTTGCATTTTATTTCTAGTTTCTATAATAAGCTATTCCCATTTATTTTTACCTTAAAGAACTAAGAAAAAAACTAAATATCAACAAATAAAGTAATAGCTGAAATGACTTAAGAGTCAAATACACAGAGAGTTATCTGAAAATTATTACCAGGATTTGTCTCTGTATGAAATAGTAAGATTCTAGGGTTTTTATTTTTATTGTTGCTCCTCTTTTGCTTATTTATATTTTATATTTTCTGTGATAATGATGATTTATTTAGTTTTTAGAATATAAAGATAAAGAAAATAGGCATAAAATAAATTCAAAGGAATATAATAAGAAGAATTCCTTTTATTTAAAAAATTATTTTTAAGCAAAGTAACCTTTTATATTTTTAATTCTGTAGATAGGAATGAGGAACACATGTTTTTTTTCTAATAAATCACTCCTAGTCTGGACATTTACATTATTAAATATAACTAGTGTGCTAGTATTAACAGTCGCTAGATGGTTCTAACATTCATTAGACTTTATCATATTCCTAGTAATGAAGATTTTGGGGAGACATATAATTGTTCTGACTCCGTAGGTAACTAAGAATTTTTATCATTTATAGAAAGATGATGAAATGGAGGTTTTTCCAAAAGTAAGTAGTAAAATAAAAGTCAGATGGAAGCATAGAAATATGCCATCCCCTAAATTTTGCAAATGTCTTAGTATCTTGGGATGATGACCAGGAAGTCTAACCATGTCTGGAAGCTTTTCCTTTTATCTATTTTTTGTTCTTGATGAGAATTAAAATTTTAATTTTCTTCAAAAAAAACTTCTTTTTGGTGATTATCCTCCCCACGGGAGCTTTTACTTGTTTTATTTTATTTTATTTTATTTTATTTTATTTTATTTTATTATACTCTAAATTTTAGGGTACATGTGCACAATGTGCAGGTTTATTACATATGTATACATGTGCCATGTTGGTGTGCTGCACCCATTAACTGGTCATTTACATTAGGTATATCTCCTAATGCTATCCCTCCCCCCTCCCCCCACCCCACAACAGGCCCCGGAGTGTGATGTTCCCCTTGCTGTGTCCATGAGTTCTCATTGTTCAATTCCCACTTATATGAGTGAGAACATGCGGTGTTTGGTTTTTTGTCCTTGCGATAGTTTACTGAGAATGATGATTTCCAGTTTCATCCATGTCCCTGCAAAGGACATGAACTCATCTTTTTTTATGGCTGCATAGTATTCTATGATGTATATGTGCCACATTTTCTTAATCCAGTCTATCGTTGTTGGACATTTGGGTTGGTTCCAAGTCTTTGCTATTGTGAATAGTGCCGCAATAAACATACGTGTGCATGTGTCTTTATAGCAGCATGATTTATAGTCCTTTGGGTATATACCCAGTAATGGGATGGCTGGGTCAAATGGTATTTCTAGTTCTAGATCCCTGAGGAATCGCCACACTGACTTCCACAATGGTTGAACTAGTCGACAGTCCCACCAACAGTGTAAAAATGTTCCTATTTCTCACATCCTCTCCAGCACCTGTTGTTTCCTGACTTTTGAATGATCGCCATTCTAACTGGTGTGAGATGGTGTCTCATTGTGGTTTTGATTTGCATTTCTCTGATGGCCAGTGATAATGAGCATTTTTGCATGTGTTTTTTGGCTGCATAAATGTCTTCTTTTGAGAAGTGTCTGTTCATGTCCTTCGTCCACTTTTTGATGGGGTTGTTTGTTTTTTTCTTGTAAATTTGTTTGAGTTCTTTGTAGATTCTGGATATTAGCCCTTTGTCAGATGAGTAGGTTGCAAAAATTTTCTCCCATTCTGTAGGTTGTCTGTTCACTCTGATGGTAGTTTCTTTTGCTGTGCAGAAGCTCTTTAGTTTAATTAGATCCCATTTGTCAATTTTGGCTTTTCTTGCCATTGCTTTTGGTGTTTTAGACATGAAGTCCTTGCCCATGCCTGTGTCCCTAATGGTAATGCCTAGGTTTTCTTCTAGGGTTTTTATGGTTTTAGGTCTAACATGTAAGTCTTTAATCCATCTTGAATTAATTTTTGTATAAGGTGTAAGGAAGGGATCCAGTTTCAGCTTTCTACATATGGCTAGCCGGAAATCCTTTCCCCACTTCCCTGATGGTCTAGTGGCTAGGATACTTCTTTATTTATCAAGCTGTAGATGAGAGGTTTCATCATGGGGATGTTGTATAGAACACCGACACTATTTTATTGAGTTCCAGGTAAAAAGTTGCACCTGGTCGAACGTAGCTAAAGAAGAGAGACCCATAAAAGATGGAAACAGCTGTTAAGTGGGAAGAGCAGGTGGAAAAAGTTTTATTCCTCCCATCAGCAGAGCAGATCCTCAGAATGTCAGTAAGGATGTAAAAATAGGAGATTATAATGGTCAGGCTACTGACAACTAGTACAGATCCAGCCACAGTGAAAACTAACAATTTATTGATCCGGGCGTCAGCACATACGAGAGAAAGAAGAGGAGACATCTCACAGAAGAAATGATTGATAATGTTGGAGTGACAAAAGGGAAGCTGAAAAGCAGCCGTTGTGTGAGTTATGGTGTTGAAGAAATCAGTGGCATAAGGTGCAACCACCAGCTGGATGCACAGTCTCTATTACATGGCCACTGAGTACAACAATGGGTTACAGATGGCCACATAATTGTCATAGGCCATGGAAGCCAAGAGAAGACACTCAATGACTACGAAGAACCCAAAGAACCACTGCTATAAGGGAGAGCCCAGGAAAGAGACGGCTTTCCTTTCAGCAAAGAAGTCAGTGAGCAACTTGTGGCCCACAACGGATGAGAAGCAGATGTCCACAAAGACAGGTAGCTGAGGACAAAGTACAGAGGTGTGTGAAAGCGGGAATCGAGCCAGATGCGAACAATCATGCGCAAGTTTTCTGTCATAGTAATGAGGTAAGAAAGGTAGAAATGATAAGGAAAGGAAGACTTACAGCTGAAGATGATACCTTAAGCCTACAAAAATGAATTCTGTGATCCTTGTATATTTCCATCAGCCATTGGTTGGTTTTAGTCTCTATAGTGAGAAAAATAGAGAACTGATCATGCATTCAACTTTGATTTTTTAAAATCATAACATATTGCACAGGAAAAGAAATATAGGTGGAACTAACTTAGAAACATTGATATTTTTTAAAAAGCCCAAATAAAATGCTAGGCCATTAGATATATCACAGTTCTAAAGAGTAGTATGGTTTCAGTGTTTTAAAGAGAAAATTGGGATTTAACTAAGAAATGGTTAAAACATTATAAACCTATACAAATTAATCACTACCCTTACAGATTATAGGAAAAAGCATTATTATTATTTCAGTCGCATTTGAACAAGAATTTGATGAAATGCAGCTCTCAAGAAGAACTTTCCCAAACTGGAAATAAAAATAACTATTTAATTTAATACAAAGAATCTTCCAGAAAAAAAAATGTGTGTAGTGTTAAGACATTAGAAACATTCACATTATAATCAGACACTATTTAAAGATGTCCATAACATATGTATTTAACATTTATATTAAAGATTGTAAAATTCTAAAAAAAAAAATGAACTATAAGTACTGTAGTAAAAGTAGAAAGAAATAACTGTCACTATTAGCAGGCAAAATAATCACCCACATAGAAAACCAAGGAGAATCAACTGTTAAGATAAATTTTTAGAAAAAAATAATAAAAGTTTAACAAGGTAGTGGAATAGAAAATCAATATGGAAAATCAAAAATAATCAAATGTAAATTATCTCAGCAAAAATCATATTAATCAACTGGAATTGATAAAAAATAACCATTAATAAGCCTAACAAATAATTTTCAAGATTTCTTTGAAGAAAAATACAAATAATGGAAGTTTACTGAAATAAAAGAAGAAATGACAAAATAAGCCAGAAAAACATAATATTTTTGTTTTTTGATCTCTTTTGGATCAAAAGACTTAGTCATAAAGAGTCTTTTTCTCTTGGAAAACAATAAATTAGCTCCTATTGGGAAAGTAAAAATCTAACTGGCCATTCTTCACACTGGACTAACAGACTTAGATAAATCCAACTGTAGAGTCAACAGGAAACAAGGTTTCTCCATGGAATATTCTGCAGCTGTAAAGTGTCCCAACAGCCCTTTTCTTTGAGTGATTACTATTTTATTACTCAAGTATGACTTCCTATTCTAAACTAGTAGGCCATCTAATTTTCTTTTAAATTATATTAGTAGATAAAACAGCTTACTCTCTTCTAGAAGATCTAAGTCACCTTGACACAGCAAAGCAGTCTAATTTCCAACACAGATACAGAACATCAAACAGGGGGCTTCAAGATGTAATATTCCACATTTATCTTAACTTTGTAATTCCAAAGGAAGAAGGACCCTATGTCTGCTTTGTAATTTGAAACTGATGTTGACTGCTTTATAGACGACCCCACTTTGCTTGGGGTATATCAAAAATTCGCTTGGTATAAATTTTACCTAAACTCAGCCCTTCTCAATGATCCTATAATAACTATCTTTCCTTCATTTAATGAGACATCCGTAGTTTATAAGCTGTGTGGTCTCCCTTATTGTGATGGATCAATAAAGGTGATTTGGTGAGAAAAAGGCTTGCTCCTGGTTTTCTTAGGCTATTTGGGTTAAGATACTCACCAAATTATTTTACAAATTTAATGTAGCTCCAACCGAAATCCAAACATAATTAAACAATTTGATTTAAAAATGTATAAAAAAGAAAAATGTTCAACAATAGCCAACAAAATTTTGAAAAAGAAAACCAAAGACAAGGGATGTGTTATGCCAGGTATCTGCACAGATTATAAAGCTACCATAATTATAACAACAAGGTGTTGTTCCTAGACTATACGGAAATATGAGTAGAAGATCCAAAACAGATTCATGAACATATGCCAATTTAATATAAATGTTTATTTCAAATTGGGAAAATAACGATGAATTAAACATAAAAGGTATTATAATATTTGAATGCATTTGAAAAAATAACAAATATTAACACTCTACCTTACACTACCTAAATTAAGTAATCCTAACTATAAATATGTGACAAGATATAATAAAGACAGCATTACGATTTTCTTGTAAGAATGGTCTTCTTAAATAGTACGTGAAGGTCATTTAATTTTTTTTTAATTAGCTAAATTTATTTATATATATATATTTTATTATACTTTAAGTTTTAGGGTACATGTGCACAACATGCAGCTTTGTTACGTATGTATACATGTGCCATGTTGATGTGCTGCACCCATTAACTCATCACTTAGCATTAGGTATATCTCCTAATGCTATCCCTCCTGCCTTCCCCCACCCCACAACAGGCCCCAGTGGGTGATGTTCCCCTCCCTGTGTCCATGTGTTCTCATTGTTCAATTTCCACCTATGAGTGAAAACATGCGGTGTTTGGTTTTTTGTCCTTGTGATAGTTTATTGAGAATGATGATTTCCAGTTTCATCTATGTCCCTACAAAGGACATGAACTCATCATTTTTTATGGCTGCATAGTATTCCATGGTGTATATGTGCCACATTTTCTTAATCCAGTCTATCATTGTTGGACATTTGGGTTGGTTCCAAGTCTTTGCTATTGTGAATAGTGCCACAATAAACATACATGTGCGTGTGTCTTTATAGCAGCATGATTTATAATCCTTTGGGTATATACCCAGTAATGGGATGGCTGGGTCAAATGGTATTTGAGTGAGGAGATATCTTATTGCAGTTTTGGTTTGCATTTCTCTGATGATTAGTGATGTTGTGCTATTTTTTTTCATATAACTGTTTGCCATTTGTATATCTTCTTTTGAGAGATATCTATACAGAGCTTTTGCCTATTTTCAAATGTGATTATTCTTATGATTACTTGCTAAAAATTTGTTTGAGCTCCTTATAGACTATTTATTAGGCCACAAAAAATTCAAAAGTCTCAAAAAATTAAAAACAATTGAAATAATATCACATATATTTTTCTGACCCCAATAGAATAAAACTCGAAATCAGTACAAGAGGAACTTCGGGAACTATGCAAATGTATGAAAATTAAACAATATGCTTCTGAATTACCATTGGGCCAATGAAGAAGTTAAGAAGAATTTGTTTTTTCCAAAGGAAACAGTTAAAAATAAAACACTATATACCTAATGTATGCAATAGAAAAAAAAGCAGTAGTAAGGGGGAAGTTTATAATAAAAGCCTACAATCATGAAAGTAGGAAGACTTTAAGTAAATAATTGATGCAGCTTAAAGAATTGTAAGAGCACTTTGTGGATTCTGGATATTAGCCCTTTGTCAGATGAGTACATTGCAAAAGTTTTCTCCCATTCTGTTGGTTGCCTGTTCACTCTGATGGTAGTTTCTTTTGCTGTGCAGAAGCTCTTTAGTTTAATTAGATCCCATTTGTCAATTTTGGCTTTTCTTGCCATTGCTTTTGGTGTTTTAGACATGAAGTCCTTGCCCATGCCTACATGCCTATGTCCTGAATGGTATTGCCTAGGTTTTCTTCTAGGGTTTTTATGGTTTTAGGTCTAACATGTAAGTCTTTAATCCATCTTGAATTAATTTTTGTATAAGGAAGGTGTAAGGAAGGGATCCAGTTTCAGCTTTCTACGTATGGCTAGCCGGTTTTCCCAGCACCATTTGTTAAATAGGGAATGAACAGACACTTCTCAAAAGAAGACATTTATGCAGCCAACAGACACATGAAAAAATGCTCATCATCACTGGCCATCAGAGAAATGCAAATGAAAACCACCATGAGATATCATCTCACACCAGTTAGAATGGCCATCATTAAAAAGTCAGGAAACAACAGGTGCTGGAGAGGATGTGGAGAAATAGGAATGCTTTTACACTGTTGGTGGGACTGTAAACTAGTTCAACCATTGTGGAAGGCAGTGTGGCGACTCCTCAGGGATCTAGAACTAGAAATACCATTTGACCCAGCCATCCCATTACTGGGTATATAAAAAAAAAACAGATATCCCCTCACTCCAGTTAAAATGCCTTTTATCAAAAAGTCATGCAATAATGTGTGCTGGTGAGGATCTGGAGAAAGGGGAACCCTCATACTCTTTTGGTAGGAATGTGAATTAGTACAGCTACTATGGAAAACAGTATAGAGGCTCCTCAAAAAAACACAAATAGAACTACCATATGATTTGGCAATTCCACTGCTGGATACATACCCAAAAGAAAATATATTTGTAAATCAAAGAGCTATCTGCACTGCCATGTTTATTGCAGCACTAGTCACAATAGCCAAGAGATGGCATCAACCTAACTGTTCATAAGCAGATGAATGAAGAAAATGTAGTACATATACACTACAAAATATTATTCAGTCATAAAAAGAATGAAATCCTGTCATTTGCAGCAACATGGAGGTAACTGGAGGACATCATGTTAAGTGAAATGAGCCAAGCACAGAAAGTCAAACATCAGTATTCTCACTCATATGTTGGAGCTAAAAATAAAAATAAGCACATAAAAGAAAAAAAAATATATATATATATGATGGAATACTACTCAGCCATAAAAAGGAATTAGTTAATGGCATTCACAGCAACCTGGATGAGATTGGAGACTATTATTCTAAGTGAAGTAATGCAGGAATGGAAAACCAAACATCATTATGTTCTCACTCATAAGTGGGAGCTAAGCTATGAGGATGCAAAGACATAAGAATTACACAATGGACTTTGGGGACTAACGGGGAAAAGGGTGGGAAGGGGGTGAGGGATAAAAGACTACAAATAAGGTGCAGTGTATACTGCTCGGGTGATGGGTGCACCAAAATCTCAAAAAATCACCACTAAAGAACTTACTCATGTAACCAAACAGCACCTGTTCCCCAATAACCTATGGGGGAAAGAAATAATATATAAATGTGTCTGGAAGGATATATACCACATGAGCAGTCATTAGCTCTGAGAACAAAGGGGCAGGGAACCCTATTTGAGTGAGTAACCAAAGCTAGCCCTACTTACAATTTTTAGATTTTGTTACAAAGAGAAAATATACAGTTGATCCTCAAACCACACAGGAGTCAGGAGCACCAACCCTCTAAGCAGTTGAAAATCCATGTATAACGTTAGACTCCCCAGAAACTTAACTACTGATAGCCTGTTGTTCACCGGAAGCCTTACTGATGCTAACACAGTCAATTAACACGTATTTTGCTTATGTTTTATATACTGTATTCTTGCAATAACATAAGCTAGAGAAAACAAATAGTATTAAAAATCTTAAGAAAGAGAATATGCATGTATTATTCATTAAGTAGAAGTGGATCGTTTTAAAGGTCTTTATTCTTGTCTTCATGTTGAGTAGGCTAAGAGGGAATACGAAGAGGAAGATTTGGTCTTTCTGTCTTAGGGGTGGCAGAGGCAGAAGAGGTGGAATAGGTGGAAGAGGAGGCAGGAGACGCAGGCACACTGGGTGTAATTTTTGTTTTAAAAAATCCATGTAAAACCGGACCTGCAGAGTTCAAGCCCATGTTGTTCAAAGGGCAACTGTACATGCATTATGTTTGTAATTAAAAATAATCCAAAACCTGACTAAAAATAATGAAAATCAAAAGCAATTCCTTCAACTATTTCAGCAATTAAAAAAGAAAATACCTACAATCAGCCTAGTATAAAAACAAGAAGCAAGAGATGTGTAAAACCCAGCAGGTAAAGGATGAGGAACAATTTCAAAATATGCATTTAGAGTTCTAGATTTCTAAAATTCAAAGAAGCTAAGAGAGCCCCACCTTCATCCTTTATAAGTGGGTGAGGCTCCACGATATCTCACCCAAGACCATAGAAATGGTGGCAAATACAAAATCACTTTCCACCATGCAGTGCTAAAGACTGAGTATGACTGAAACTACAATGAATATTGTACAACAACAATTGTAAAGTATTCATGACCTACCAGAGTCTGCCTCAAGTTCTTTACAAATGACCATACATTTGATTTCCACCCAAGCTGGGATAAGAAATATTTGGCCCTCCTCATTTCATAGAGCAGGAAATCAAAACTCTGTGGAAGATGATGAAGCAGTCCTAGCACTGCTACTTCCTTAGGGTGCTGAGATTAAGATATTGCCATGTCTGAATTTAGAGCCTCCATTATTAGTTTACCACTGTGGCATTCCATCGGGACATTACAATAATAATGGGAGATCTTTCAATGTCCCAATCCAATCCTGTATGCTGTTTCTGAAGTGTAGAATCCATCAATTCAAATGCACATTTAATAGTAAAGAGGCTACTACAAAGAAAGCAATGAGATTCCAGATAAATTTTGTGTAGGGCCCAAGTTAGCTTAAATACAGCAGCTCTCAAACACCTGCAAATTATGCTCTTATTTATAGTCATCTCATTACCTTTCACACCTCATGCCTTCATTGTGATGCAGTGTTCCATACTGATGACACCACTCCCAGAATGGGTGCGGAACCTCTCTCCTGCTCAGGGCACAGTCATCTATAAACGTGGACTAAGGAGAAGAATAAAGTTCTTTGGACTTGAAGACAAATTTAACTTGATCATAGCCACTTTGTGCATCTTACAAGATTTCCCATTATTGTTGCTAGATTTTAATGCAGTATTCTAACCAGTTAATATCTGATATTGGATATTCCTCCATGTCACATTTTAAATGTCAATCATTTTCATCTTCCTATAAATACATTTCATTCATTTTTGTATTCTCAAAGAGTAAACAGAGAGACAGAAATGGATTTTAAAATTGACCTAAACTTACATTCTAATGAAATCTTTTCTTCTTTAAAGATGACAAAAAGGATTAAAATTTAAATGGAGTAGAAACTGTACTCCTTTTAAATATGCATTCCATCTCCCTCCTCAATCTGTGACTCTGCACAAAGAAGAGGTCAGATTTTCTGGGAGTGACTTGATTTTATTCTTAATCTTCTTCCCAATAAACTAGTAAAATTCCACTCTGGAATAAATCCAGCATCTTAATCACTTGTGTTAAAATTTGCAGGAGCAGTTATATCATTTTTTATTCTGGGAGAACTTTCGTCCCCAAAGTACGCTATACCCTGGGGATTTCATCATTAAGAGAAGTAAATTAAAATATTCTTGCTGTCTTCAAATGCTGTTTCAAAATCCACTGGGATCAGCTTATTTGTTTTCTGTGTTTGACTGGTAAACTTTTTCCCCCCACTTCTTTCCCAAACAATTAAATACTTACAGAGTAAAACTTTTGCACAATGATGTAACAACTGCTAAGATTTCCCAACAAGAAGTACTGCAAAATTTTTGCAACTGCTCAGCCAAAGTATACTACACTAGAGGATTAGCCACAAGTATACCTTAGACCCCCCACTTCCCAAATGCCCTGCTTCTAAAACCTCTGAAACCAAAAGAAAGGAATGCAGACAGAAACATTTACATAAGGTGTAATGTCGTAATGTTGAGGAAGAAGTCAAATCAGGTATAATTTCAGTCATTTTCAACCTTTGCCTTCAAAAATCTTTATCAATTCGTTCATGACTGCTCAGTCACCTCACCCTTTTTAGATACCAATGTCTTTGGGAAAATGTCCTCTCAACTTAAGTATTCTCTTTCTTTTATTTATTTATTTTTCACTCACATGATGTATACTGAAACTTAATCATCATCACAACACATGTGCACTGTAAGTCGCTACTGGTTCTTCATCCTCATCTCTTCTCTTGCTTCAGTAGAAAAAAAAAACATACAAACACACACGCAAACACATTTTTTCTTATTTTTTAATAACTTGCACATTAGGTTCTTTTCCAAATACGGTATCCTGCTCTTTCTTTGATTATGAAGCATTATTTCACAACTGTATATAATTTGTTTTTTCTTTCCTTATCCTTGAATGAGAATAGAGGATTAATCAACCCATAGGGTATTCACCTAGTGGAATTTGATAGCAGTAGAGAGAAATCTTACCCATCATATTAAATGCTCACAACCAGAACTTCTAACCCTCTGCATTATACAGCTTTGTTTTTTACATTTTATTTTATTTTAATTTCAACTTTTATTTTAGATACAAGGTGTACATGTACAGGTGTTTTACATGAGAATATTGCCTGATACGGAGGTTTGGGGTATGTATCTGGTCACCTAGGTCATGAACATAATACCCAATAGGTAGTTTTTCAACCCATGCTCCCAGACCTGCCTGCCCCCTTTAGCAGTCCACAGTGTCTATTGTTCCCGTATTGATATCCATGTGTGCTCAATGTTTAGCTCCCGCTTACACAGGAGACCATGTGCTATTTGGCTTTCTATTCTTACGTTAATTTGCTTAGGATTATGGATTCCAGCTCCACTCATGTTGCCGCAAAGAACATAATTTCATTTTTTATGGTGTGTAGTACTCCGTGATATATATGTGCCACATTTTCTTTATCCAACTTACCACTGATGGGTACCTAGATTGATTCCATGTCTTTGTTCTTGTGAATTTTGCTACAATGAATATATGAATGTGTGTGACTTTTTGGTAGAATGATTTATTTTCCTTTGGGTGTATACCCAGTAATGGGATTGCTAAGTCACAAGGTAACTCTGTTTTAAGTTCTTTGAGAAATCTTCATACTGCTTTCCACAGTAGCTGAACTAACTTAACTTACATTCCCACCAATAGTGTGGCAGTGTTCCCTTTTCTCCACAGCCTTGCCATCATCTGTTGTTTTTGATTTTTTTTTTTTTTTTTTTTTTTGAGATAGGATGTCACTCTGTCTCCTAGGCTGGAATGCAGTGGCTTGAACACACAGCTCACTGCAGCTTCAATCTCCCAGGCTCAAGTGATCCTCACGCCTCTGCTTTCCAAGAAACTGGGGCTACAGACAGGGACAGGTGCCACCATACCTGGCTAATTTTCAGATTTTTTTGTAGAGATAAGGTTTCACCATGTTGCTCAGGCTCATCTTGAAACTCCTGAGCTGAAGGGACCCACCCACCTTGGCCTCCCACAGTGCTGGGATTATAGGCATGAGCCATCACGTCAAGCCTAACTTTTTAATAATAATTATTCTAATTGGTGTGAGATGGTATCTCATTGTGGTTTTGATGTGCATTACTCGAAAAATATTGAGCATTTTTTCATATGTTTGTTGGCTGCTTGTATGTCTTCTTTTGAGAAAGTGTCTGTCATGTCCTTTGTTCGCTTTTTAATGGGGCTATTTGATTTTCACTTGTTGATTTAAGTTCCATATGGATTATGGATATGAGGTTTTTGTCAGATGCATAGTTTGCAAATATCTTCTCCCATCCTGTAAATTGTTGTTTACTCTATCAGTAGTTTCTTTTGCTGTGCGGATGTTCTTTAGTTAAATCAGGTCCTCTGGTACATCGTGGAGGTTCAATTAATGATAATTATTAACGGAATTATTCAACAAATGTAATTGGGTTAACTGATCATCAAAGAAGTTACTTTAAGAATGCTTTGGGCTGGGTGCAGTGACTCACACCTGTAATCTCAGTACTTTAGGAGGCCAAGGTAAGCAGATCACCTGAGGTCAGGAGTTCGAGACCAGCCTGGCCAACATGGCAAAACCCAGTCTCTACTAAAAATACAAAAATTAGCCAGGAATGTTGGTGGGCACCTGTAATCCCAGCTACTGGGGAGGCTGAGACAGGAGAATCACTTGAACCCAGGAGGCAGAGGTTGCAGTGAGCTGAGATCATGCCACTGCACACCAGCCTGGGCGACAAGAGTGAGATTCCATCACAAAAACAAAAACAAAAAAAGAATGCTTTGATCTGCAAGTAACATTTAAATAGAATAAATTTACAATTTAATCTAACTCCTAAGGTATGCTAAATAGCAAAATCTAAGTTTAGAATCTATTTTAAAATTATTAAAGAAAATTTAACTGAGCATGGAATACTCTTATAAGCAAAGAAATATTGGGCAATATGTCAGATTTCTTGAATTGCAAGCAGCATAAATAGGAAATTCATTGCAAGAATACTGGGTAGCTCACAGGATGAATGGGAAGGTGAGAGAAACAGAGTATAAACAGAATAAGAGCCAAGACAGCTTTTAGTGTCCCTATGGCAGAGGCTGTACAATCAAGAGACCTAGCTGAAATGAATGGGTCTCAACCATTTTCCTACTGTGTCACTTGGCTTACAATTCAAAGGCCAGAGAGAAATAATTTTAGCTTAGGTGTTTGTCTATACCATGCTGTGGGAAGGCAAGGACAGTCATGGTCCCCCTAAAACTGTTTTCTTTAGGTGACAGATAATGCACTAAAAGTAAATCAGGGTACCATTGTAAACATAGAGTACATGGATATCTACAACCAAGAAACAAGTACATATTACAGGGAAAAAATTGCAAAATATAATGCTTTACCAGAAAGTCAAATAGAAATCATATCATTACAACTGCCATATAGTGATAAATGGAATCATAAAGAAAAATGTCACTTTTTTCTCTTTAAAAATTACCATTTTTGATTATCTTTTGCATGCCAAACTCCATGTTAAGTCATACATATATTTTAAGTGTGTATTTATGTATACATATTGAATCTGATGCATTTTTCCATTCTGTGGGTAGGTCATTCATACAGGAAAATTTGGCCAGAGCTGTTTTTGAACCAATGCCTGTCCAACTTTAATGTTCGTTAAAGAATTTCGTATTGACCATATATTTACCTTTCAATCAACAAATATATATTGAACCCTTACTATATACCAGATTGTAGAGTCTCAAAACAAAGCAGTAAACACAAAATATCACTCATTCCAGTGTCTTGCCTCTATTAAGTATCACTTCTCAATCTGCAGTATAATTGGTATTCTAGTTCACCTAGCTATAAGAAACTTCTTTCTTTCAAACTTCCTTCTGAATGAATCTTTTACTTCCTTGTTTCTCAGGCTGTAGATAAGTGGATTCAACATGTGGATCACTGCTGTGTAGAACAGGGAAACCACTTTATTGATATCGAGAGAGAAACTAGAGCTTGGACATACATAGGTAAAGAAGAGTGTCCCATACAGGATGGAGACAGCCATCAGGTGTGAAGAGCAAGTGGAGAAGGCTTTGTGTCTCCCATCAGCAGAGCGAATCCTCAGGATGGCAATGACAATGTACATGTAGGAGACCAAGATTATCACACCACTGAGTACTCCCAGGGCCACCCCCCAAGATAAAAAGCAAACGTTTATTAATATGGGTATCTGCACATGCCAGGGAGAGAACAGGGAGAAGGTCACAGAAGAAGTGATTGATGATGTTTGGACCACAGTAGGGTAGGCAAAAAGTGAAAGTCGGATGGGTCATGGTGCTTATAAGGCCCACGGCATAAGGCCCCACCACCAGCTGCACACAGACCTGCTGGGACATAATGAGTGTATACAACAAGGGCTTACAGATAGCCATATACCGGTCATATGCCATGGCAGCCAGAAAGAAACATTCAGTTACTACAAAATGGCCAAAAAACCATAACTGGGCAGCACAACCAAAGAAATTGATTACTTTTTTCTCCACGAAGATATCAGTCAGCATCTTGGGACTGATGGCAGAAGAGGAGCAGACATCCACAAAGGACAAGTGGCTGAGAAAAAAGTACATAGGGGTGTGGAGTCGAGAATCCATCCAAATAAGAGTGATCATTCCCAAGTTTCCCAGAACAGTGACGAGATAAACAAAGAGAAATACCAGAAAGAGAGCCACCTCGTGCTGAAAGAGATTTGTTAATCCCACGAAAAAAAGTTCAGTAACCAAAGTTTGATTTCTACAGTCCATTTCTCTGATTTAACCTGTTACAACAAAGATAAATAATTTTATATGCAATATATTTATAATTAAATGCTTCTTAATTTCACATCTGAATTTAACTTTTATTTAAGCTAAGTAGTACAACAGTCTTAAGTTCTATTCCTGGTGTCCTACTTACTCTCTGTGAACCATCTTGGTGATACTGAATTATTTATGGAACCTCACTAGGTTCCTCAGTTTCCTTCTTGATCAAAAGAGGATTTTCTTACAGAATTAGAACTTTAGACCTAGAAGTAAACTCTGGAGATTATTTAATGCAATCTTCTAACTGTGTCAGGTTACCTTTCTAAAAACATCTGCCTTCTAACCAAGGATATTTTAAGAAACATATCATAGAAAAGGGAATTATGAAAGCAATGAATTCAGGCTGATACCTATCATCACACCAGATTAAGAGTAAATAGATATTGGCCCAGCACAGTAGCCCCTACCTGTAGTCCCAGCACTTTGGGAGGCTGAGGTGGGTGGATCCCCTGAGGTCAGGAGGTCAAGACCAGCCTGGCTAACAAGGAGAAACCCCATCTCTACTAAAAATACAAAAAGAATTAGCTAATGTAATGCCCTTTCCAATTCACTTAGATTCTATAGCAACAGTTAATCAAATTGTCTAAAATAATAGAGGGAAGGCTGAAACAAGAGAGCCTGTCTTTGGAACAGGAGTCAAACAACTCAACAGTATCCTCTCTGGGATGCCTTCTTAGATCCTCCTGTATTCCTTCATATCATTGGTGTATATACCCATTAACGCATTCACCCTTCATTGAATTTTGTCCATCAAAGAAGAGACTAGTTCTTCAATACTGAGGAGGCACTATGATCCAATCAGTGTTATCAGTTTCTTGGAAAAGAAAGACAAAGAATTTAAGAAAGAAAGAGGGAACTCCTGGGCATTTATCCCAGAGAAATGAAAACATGTCCATATAAAAACCTGTACAAGAGTACTCATAACATCTTTATTTATAATAGCCAAAAATTTGAAAAAAAAAATGTCCTACAATAAGTGACTGGTTAAACAAACTGTGGTACAACCATACCATAGAATACTACTCAGTGATAAAGAGGAACAAACTATGATTCAGGCAACAACTTAGATAGATCTCAGGGACATTACACTGAATTGAGGAAAGTCCTTCTCTAAAGGTCCAATACTCTACGATTTCACTCATTTAACATTCTCAGGATGGCAAAATTACAGAGATGGAGAACAAGTTAGTGGTTGCCAGAAATTAGGGATGGTTAAAAAAAGGTTGGTGGTGTAATTATAAAGAGTAGCACAATAGAGATATTTGTGGTGATGAGATCGTTGTGTATTCTGATTCTGCTTGTGGTTAAACAAATCTACACATGACATAAAGTGATATGGAATTCTATACATGCATCATACAACATTAATAGTATAATTGATAACAGTTTCCTGGTTTACATATTGTACTATAGATACATAATATGTAACTTTGAAAAAACTGGAAGAAGGGTACACGGTACCTCTTTGTGCTATCTGTGTACCTCTTGCTAATCTATAATTCTTTTAAAATATAAATTTAGAACAAAATTACAATGAAAGAGAAGGGAGAAGAAGGGGGAATGAGGATGGGGGGGAAAAAGGAAAACTGGGGAAGTCAGGCATACAATTTTTATCTTGAAATACTCATAATGATTCCAACAGAGGAGAAGTAATGAAAGAAGGTCTAACAACATTCTCCTCTGATCTAAAAGTTTTGAAAGGATTTGGTTACCTGAAAATTCATGTAATGAAAAGCCACTGGCTTTTTAGGGTCTCAGAGGCAAAGGAGATTGAAAAAGAAAAGGCTTGATGTAAATTTCAGATTAATAAGGAAAATCTATTACTTTAATAGTAAAATGTTTCAAGAATTCTACTTTTTCTAAACATAGACACTAGCCCCAGGTTATTTATGTTTTCATTACTTATTACGCAAAAAAGATGGAAATAGAATTTTAAGCATCAAAATAAATTTAGGTTATGGAAAAATTTTAGAAAACTGGAACTGGATGGCCTCAAATAATTACCTCTGTAAATGAAGTTAATGAAGTACATACACCATTAATAATTGTTTTTTTTAAAACTTGGTATTAAACCTGAAATCTTGTGCAAAACAATAGTTGCTGCAGAAAAGGCTATTAAGCTTTATTTTTCCCAGTCTCATACAAGCCAAAGATTGTAATAGAGAAAATCGCAATACTATACATGATTGTGATTTGGGGCATGAGCAACTCAGCTGATCCAGAAATTTGTCTTCTACTTATAACACACATTCTAGGTGAAGTGAAGTAATTACAAGCCAGAAAAGCCAAGGTTTCTTAATTCTAATATTCTATGAATCCATAAACCTTCCAGCAAATTTCACTGTCTCTATGCCAAACACAAAATTCAACTGAAGTGTACATTAAAGTTGGGCCAATGAAACCAAAAGACACAAATATTCTATTTTTACCAAACCATCCTTCAGGGTACTCTTAGAGATCACGTTTTTCCAGGCTTCTAAGCTTATTTTTTGCATAAGTGGCTTCCTGAATATAATTTGGGTGATCATTTAACTCCCCCATCTGAAGAAACCAGCCCTAGACTCTGTGTGCCTATGTCAAAGTGAATCACAAAACCCATAGTTTCTAATATTAAAATAAATTACTCTACAAATGTAGACTTGTCCTCCTTCTCAGATTCTTCAGGCGTCCAAGAAGAGAAATAATATAGTGATACCATCTTGAAAACTGAACCTTCGAATAGCACTTTTAAAAAAGAGTTCATTGACCCAATTCTGCACAAGACACAGGAGAGATTTCTCTAAAGAGTTTTTCAGTAAATTGGCACCAACTACCTCAAGGAATCGGAAGCTTGGGGGATCAGCTCCATAGGGAGGATATTAACATTATTTTCTAAGAAAATAATCTTGGGAGTTTTAAGTAAAGTGTAATTACACAAAGTATAATTATATCTCTTTCTCTCTCTCCTTGAGTCTGCCCCAAAGAGAAATTCTAGTTGTCAGCCTGCAACTGCTGCCTGATGAGCACCAGCCGTTGGCACTATGCAGATGTGAGAATTCTAAAAAGAGAGCCCTGCTTCAGAGATTACAGTCAAAAGTGGGGTCTGGGTGCACAGCAGCTCTGGGAACCCTGTGATTGGTGCAGGAGTTCTAGGAAGGTGACATCTCTGTAACCAGAAGGGTTTGCACGTAGTCTCATGGGGGTGATGAATCTCAAAAGGAGGCTAAGATATAGGCAAATAAAAGGAAAGTGGACTGGAGGTTTCTATGCAGCAGTGAACAGCTATAAATTTGGACAGCATCTCTGCGAGACAAAGAGAGTCCACATCGACTGTATAAAAAATTTCAAATGTTAAGTCCGAAAACATATATTTGGCCTTAAACTTCATATAGATTTTAACATTAGGCAAAGGAGTTTGAATTTTTTTCTGTAAATAATGAGGAGTCTATCAAGGTATTTCAGAAAACAGATGAAATTTATTTACACAATAGATGCTACAGGACATTAATCTTATTGTTGTTTACTAATGTGTCACATTCTTCTAAGTGGTTTGAAAGAACTAACTCAATCAAATGGCAAAGGAACCCAACAAAGAAGATGAATAGAAAAGCCTAGGATCTCCTATCTTTCCCCCACTCACTCAGTCCACTTTGCCTTCTTGAAACCAGCAAACCAAGATCCTTCCTCAGAATCTTTGCTCTCTTTTTTCCTTCTTCTCAAAACAATTTTCTCTCCAAATAGCTGCACAATTTGTTTCATTTTATCCGGGTTTCTGCTACAATATCCTCTCATCAGAAAGGCTTTCTCCAATCATCCTTTGGAAAAGAGTATACTGACCCCAACCCAGCCTCGTTCACTTCATTTCTCTTTGCCCAGTTTTATTTTTATTCAAAGTAATTGGTATTAACTAACATTGATTTGTTATTGCATTCATCTACCCCATAAGAATGAGCAGGGATTTTGTAGGATTGTCCACAATATATTCCCAAGCTTCCAAAGAATTCATTAAAAAATAAGTGCTCGATGAATATTTTCAGACAAATGAGTAAGTGAATAAATGGACAAATACTTCTAAGAGTATGGTTGTAAAAAGAGGAGTTAGGAAATTGATCTAACTTCTTTTAGGGGTTGGATCATGAGAACCCTTATCTCACACCACATACAAATATCAACTCAAAATGGATTCAAAATTTAAAACCTGAACCTGTGAGATTAATAGAAAAAAATATAAAGGGTAAAACTCCATCACATTAGTCTGGGCATTATTTTTGTGTGTGTTTGTTTATTAGCCCAAAAGCACAGGCAACAAAAGCTAAACTAGATAAATTAAATTGCAAAATACAAAGCTTCTGAACATGAAAAGAAAAAGTTACCAGTGAAAAAAAAACACCCATGGATTGAGAGAAAAGATGTGAAAACCATACATCTGATCAGGTGCTTCATTTCTTCCTTATCCAAAATGTATAAGAAACTCATATAACTCAATAGCAAAAAAATAAAAATAAAAATGGCCAGAAAGCCTTGATAGACACTTCTCAAAACAAGACATGCAAATGGCCAACAAGTATGTAAAAAGTATTCAACATTATTAACAATCATGAAAATGTAAATAAAACCCCAATCAAATATCAACTAGCATCTGTTAGAATGAGTATTATCAAAATACAAAAATGGCCAATATTGGTAATAATGTGGAGAAAAGATAATCCTTGTACACTGTTGGTAGAAATGTAAATTAGGGCAGCCATAATTAAAAACAGTGTGGAGATTCCTCAAAAAACTAAAAACAGAATTATCATACATTCCAACAATCTCACTTCTGGGCGTATATCCAAAAAAATCTAAATCAATATGTTGAAGAGATATCTGCACTTCCATTTTTATTGCAGCATTATTCACCATAGCCAAGATATGGGAGCAACTTAAGTATTGATCAGTGGGTGACTAGAAGAAGAAAAGTTTATGTATTTAGTAGTATATTCAGTCATAAAAAATAAGGAAATTTGGTGACAGCATTGATGAACCTAGAAACATTATGCTAAATAAAATAAGCCAGGCACAGAAAGATAAATACCAAATGATCTCACTTACACGTGGATTCTAAAAAAAAGTCAGACTCATAGAAGTAGAGAGTAGAATGACGGCTACCAGGATCTGGAAGTAGGGTTGGGGATAAAAAGGAGACTTTGGTCAAAAGATACAATTATTCAGACTATATTAGAGTGAATAAATTTACATAGAGGACAAGATTATGAATATTATAGAATGGAAAAATAAATACCACAAGCAATGATGATATGACAATGACAACAACCAAAAGCTATCAAGAGTGAAAAACAGAATAAGAAAGAGTTTGGCAAGTGGAATACATCCACCCATCTTCTCATCTCATAGGAAATTTCTATCAGAAACTATTTAAAGTTGACAGCATTCCATGTATATTTTGAAAAGGAAAAAAATTAACCACTAGAACCAACAAGAATAATACAACCTAAAAGATGCTAGAATGACAACAAAAAGATACATAAGTATCCTTTTTGAACATTTTTCTTAGCCTGGAATTAATTGATAGAGTTTAAAAATGCATGATTAACCACTTGAAGAGATAAAAACATATTATAAAGTTATCAAGGGAATATATACCTTTACATGACTCCACAAAACATAAAAAAATTTACACTGTGTAGCCATTAAATTTTTTAAAGCATTAAATGATAACCTAAAGTTGATAACTACACTATGGTTATGTAAGAAAATATTCCTTTTCTTAGGAAAGACATAAGAAAGTATTTAGGGATAAACAACCATAATAAATGTAATACATGTAACCTACATTTAAATGCTTTTGTATGTGTGATAATATATATGTGTACATGGGAGTAGTGGCAAAGGGAATGGAAAATATTAACAGGAATCTGAGCAAAAAGTATGCGAGTGTTCTTTGCATTATTTAAATGTATCTATCTATTCTATATTATTTCTCTAAGGTTAAGAGTATTGCCATATAAAAAGCTTTAGGGAAAAGCACTTAAAAGCGAACATCATTTTTAAAAGAAAAGAGAAAACTAAGACAAAACACATTTCTAATGTGGTTGTTGCAAAATTAGATTTTATTACAGAGAACCAGAAAGTAAATATTCACCACTAAGGGACAGGTCAAACAAATAGTCAAGGAGAAACAGCTATGTGTTTTTTTGTCAAATAATATCCAATAAAATTCTTAAGAAAGCAAAAAGTGGTGCAATGTGTACAGTAAACTCTCATTTGTTTTCTTTTTACTTTCTAACTTTTATTTCAGGTTCAAGGGGTACGTGTGCAGGTTTGTTATCCTGGTAAATTACATGTCATGGATGTTTGGTGTACAGACAATTTTGTCACCCAGAAAATCAGCATAATACTTGATACGTAATGTTTTAATCCTCACCCTCCTCCCACCTTCCACCCTAAAATAGGCCCCAATGTCTATTGTTCCCTTCTTTGTGTCCATGTGTAGTCAGTGTTTAGATCCTGCTTACACATGAGAACATGTGGTATTTGGTTTTCTGTTCCTGAATTAATTTGCTTACAATAATGGCCTGAGCTCCATCCATGTTGCTGCGAAGAACATGATATCATTTATTATGGCTGTGTAGTATTTTGTGGTGTATAAATACCACATGTTTAAAATCCAGTCCACCGTTAATGGACATCTAGGTTGATTCGATATCTCTGCTATTGTGAATAGTGCTACAGTGAACATATGCACATGTGTGTCTCTATGGTAGAACAATTCACATCCCTTTGGGTATATAATCAGTAGTGGGATATCTGGGTCGAATGGTAGTTCCATTTTACATTATTTGAGAAAGCTTCAGACTGCTTTTCACAGTGCTGAACTAATTTTCATTCCCACCAGCTGTGTGTAAGTGTTCCCTTTTCTCCACAACCTTGTCAGCATTTGTTACTTTCTTTTTAATAACAGCTATTTTGACTGGTGTGAGATGGTATCACATTGTTGTTTTGATTTGTGATTCCCTAATGATTAGTGATACTTAGCACTTTTTCATATGTTTGTTTGTCACATGTATGCCTTCTTTTGAAAAGTGTCTCTTTATGTCCTTTGCCCACTTTTTAAATGGCATTTTTTGTTTGTTTGTTTGTCAATTTAAGTTTCTTATAGATTCTGGATATTAGACCTTTGTTGGACACATAGTTTGCGAATATTTTCTCCCATTCTCTAGGCTGTCTGTTTGCACTGTTGACAGTTTCTTTTGCTTGTGCAGAAACTCTTTAAGTAGGTCTTGCTTGTCAATAATTTTTTTTGGCCTTTTGGCTAAGATCAAGTGTAGTATCTACTCTTATCAGTTTGTTGTAATTGCTTTTGGAATTTTCATCATGAAGTCTTTGCCTAAGTTGATGTCGAAAATGTTATTTCCCAGGTTTTCTTCTTGGATTTTGATAGCTTGAGGTTTTATATTTAAGTCTTTAATCTATATTTGAGTTGATTTTTTATATTCTGAAATGTAGGTGTCTAGTTTTAATCTTCTGCATATGGCTAGCCAGTTATCCCAGCATCATTTATTGAACAATCCTTTCCTTATTCTTTATTATTTTTGGCTTTGTTGAGATCAGGTGATTCTAGGTGTGTGGCTTTATTTCTGGTTTCTCTAACCTATTCCATTTGCCTATGTGTCAGTTTTTTGTATCAGTAGCACATTGTTTTAGTTACCATTGCCTTGTTGTATAGTTTAAAGTCAGGTAATGTGATGCCTCCAGCTTTGTTCTTTTTACTTAGAATTGCGTTGGCCATTTGGGCTCTTTTTTGGTTCCAAATAAATTTTAGAATTTTTTTCTAATTCTGTGAAAAATGTCACTTGTAGATTGATAGGAATCGCACTGAATCTGTAAATAGCTTTGGGCAGTATGGTGATTTTAACAATATTATTCTTTCTATGCATGAGCATGGAATGCCTTACCATTCCTTTATGTAGTCTCTGATTACTTTCAGTAGCATTTTGCAATTCTTATTGTGAAGATCTTTCACCTCCCTGGTTAGCTGTATTTCTAGGTATTTTATTCTTTTTGTGGCTATTGTGAATGGGACTGCAGGTACAGTATATCCATTCACAGAAAAGACTCACAAATTAGGACCAAAACTTCTATTTTATGAATGTCTTCTCCAAACTTGTAAATTCTCTTTACTGCCACCCTTTCGCAAAAACATAAGTAATAATACTATTCCCCAACCACTGAACAAGAAGAAATTCATTTCTTTAAGCCAAAATATGAATATTGATATTCCCAGCAGTTTATTTGAATCAGATTTGTATATTCTCCTGACCCACACACAGTCATTCAAAATGAAATGTGGTCACTTTCTCACTGGGCAGGGTCAGTGCATGATGCAATTCTTCCTCCCATTACTAGCAGAGAATAAGAAGGTTAAAATCAGCTCCTGACTAAATGACAGTCCCTAGATAAAGTATAGATGAAAGCTATTTCCATTTGTTGCAATGATCAGTATAGCATACTTTCTTTGTGCCTCTCTCTTATCATTTCAGTGCACTTCAGTTCCATCTTCGACTGCTAATACCAAAGGTTTTTGTGTGTGGATTTGTGTGTGTGTGTGAGGATTTATCTTCCCGCCACTTTTCTACCTGCCCAACAAGCCAGAAGTGGCAGAAAATGAACACTTTCCAGGAGCAGCTCTCAACCAAAGACTGGCTTATGTAAACATTTCTTGACTCAGGCCCTCTCAGGTGGGAATACTCTGATTCCTGTGTTTTATGCACTGCTACCTAGAGATCTCTAGCATCAGCAGTGCTCAGTTGACCACTGCAGTGATCTTCTCATTAACACTTCAAATAGCTCAATAAATAGATGTATACTAAATAGAATCCAAAAGGTAACCACTAGAAGAGATAAGAACTGATTACCATGTTTCTAAATTATCAAAAGGAATACACACCCTTATGCCGTCACTCCCAAAATAAATATACGAAACTCCTCCAGAGAGTGTTAATTTCTTTCCATTCATTATCTCACTTCTAACTTCCCTGTCAGTGTTTTAGTTGCTTCCCAAATAAACTATTATCAACCAATGCCTGCACTTGAATCTTTTCCTCAAGGCTTTTTTCCTGGAAAACTCAAACTAAGATGCCTCGTACCAGAGTGACCTTTAAGGTGCAGATTATTGGGATGTAATTCTGGAGTAAAATTACTCACTGGAAAGATGGCAACAATACCCATTGCTGATGGAATGAAATAGTCATAACCATGGGCATGCCTTAGCATCTCAGTTACCAAGACTCACCTGCAATGAATTGGGATAGTGTACAAGTGAGAGACGTATGCTGACTTATGCAACAGGAGAAATATGGGGAGCAATGATAATTATTAAACTATGAAATTAATTTATGTTAAATGTCTTTAATATGCTCAGTGATGAAAACAGACTCAAATAGGACAATTTTCAACTCAGGCATGGTGTCAAAGTCAGAAAGGCAATGTTCAAAAAGCCTTCATCTTCAATTAGAGACCAGACTGCATGAAAACTCAACCCAGACTGCATGAGAACTCAATCAGATTTGTATATTATAGATGTTATACATCTTGTACCAGGTTGCAAGAAGTAATAATAAAAAAGCTAAATTCAAAGCCTCTTTAGAGCCACAGAACTCTGACAGGGGAAAAGCTGAACACTGAGAATTGGGATTAAGACATCAGCATGAATGTGCTTGAGACTTTCCAGTACCCTTGAAACCTTGAACCTGCAGAAGTAGTCCTGTTCCCCTTGCCGGAAGGCAGCAGCCTTCCTTTGCTTAGAGAGAATAAAGAGGCCTCACATGAGTCACAGCATTCACAAGAAAGTAATTTCTTTTCTCAGGACGTAGTCTTGCTTCCCCTCATGGCTCTTAGACTTAGCAACCAGGGACAAGGCTTAGAATGATGAGGTGTGATGACTAAGGAGAACTGGCTCTGCTTTAAGAGGAAAATGATTACCCACCAGGAGTTAAAAGAATTGGCTAAAATGTGCCACAAGAACAAGAAGAACATGTTAAAGCATATATTAATATATTGAGGGTAATTCTAGGACTGGGGAAATAAAAAGCTGAGTAGGGGAGAATTTTCTGACATAGGAGAACCTCAGTAACTGAGAAATTAGCTTGCAGGCAGGACACCAGAAACTGATTCTAATGCACTGTTAGGATGGCTCCTTGAATTTTGGAAAAAGTAACAGCATGCAGTAAAAAAGGTAGGGATGCCATTATTGCCGTGCAGAGTGTTGAAGAAAAGGCCCAAATGCTCAAAGAGGTAGAGATGCTTAAAAAGGATTTATTACACAAGACCAAAGAAGCTACAGATACATGTGTTCCTGAGAAGACTCAAAGGACACTTTTTCCACTAAAGCAATAAAGAGAAGCACTAGAGAGCCACCAGCTTGGAGAAAAGCTCAGTGGTTTGAGATGCTGCTATGGATCTAGGCTTCCTAGAGTCACTAGAGATGATAGGATTCCAGAACACTTGAGTTGGAAATTAATGCCACCACTAAAGACATAAAAGATGTAGCAGCAGTTGTCTCTTTTCCCTCTCTATTTAATTCATCAGCCTGGACCCTGAAGACCCATATGTTTATTCTAGAGAATGAATGCAGACTGCCTTGAGTTCAACCAAGTAGTAGCCCCAATAGCAGTGTTATACTAAACACAGAATCATTTAAAAGGTCTCCAGTATATGATACAGTCAGTGATTTGGGGAATGAATTATTTTCTATTGCGGTTAGAAAAGAGGATCAGAAATGACCTACATTCATGTGAGATGAACGATACTGTATTCATTTTCAATTATGTCTCAAGACTATGTTAGTTTTCCTGCCCAAGGAAATATAGACTGAAGATATTGTCCACCTAGGCATTTCTCAAAACATCATACTGATTTATTACATTGATAACATCACAATGACAGAGCAAGTTACACAAGTAGTTACTAGAATATTGGAGATCTTGGTAAAGCACATTTGCTACAGGGGGTATGAGATAAACCATATTAAGATTTGGGAATTTGGACACTTAGGGAAAGCTTTTGCAGGTTCAGCACTTAAGGGAATACTAGAATAACTCCTTTGAAGTGAAGGTCACCCAGGCAGTGTCTTGGTAGGACCTTGGGTTTTGGAAGCAACATATTCCACAGCTAAGAATATTGCTCCAGCCCCTATACCAAGTGGCACAAAGGCTGCTAGTGTTAACTGGAATCTGCTGCAGGAAAGGGCTCTGCAGCAGATCCCAGTTGCAGTCCAAGCAGCCCTGCCACTTGAGCCACATGATGTACAACAGATGTTATGATGTTGAAGGTTGTAGTAGTGGGAAAAGGAGCAGTATGGAGCTTATTACAAGACTCAGTGGGAATTTTCCATTTGACATTTGAATGCATTCTTAAGTAAATGTGTTTGTATTATACATCATTCTAATGGACATGTCTCACTTTATGTTTTTTTTTTTGCTAATGACTTATTACTTGCCATTTATTTTATGTTTATTTTAGACTATGGAAATGATGTTAGACAAAAAGCAAATTTGAGTGATTATCTTATTCAAGTTCAAAATGGGTTGTAAAGCAGCAGAGACAACTCTCAACACCAACAATGCATTTGGCCCAGGAACTGCTAACAGATGTACAGTGCGGCAGTGGTTCAAGAAGTTTTGCAAAGGAGACAAGAGGCTTGAAGATAAGGAGCATAGTGGCCGGCCATCAGAAGTTGACAATCACCAGGTGAGAGCAATCATCGATGCTGATCTTACAACTACACAAGAAGTGGCCAAAAAGCTTGATGTCAACCATTCTACAGTCATTCAGCATTTGAAGCAGATTGGAAAGGTAAACAAGCTCAATACATGGGTGCCTCATGAGCTGAGCAAAAATTTTTTTAAAATGTCATTTTGAAGTGTTGTCTTCTCTTGTTCTACACAACAACAAACCATTTCTCAATTGGATTGTGAGGTGCAACAAAAAGTGGATTTTATATATCAGTCGGCAATGACCAGCTCAGTGGTTGGACTGAGAAGAAGCTCTAAAGCACTTCCCAAAACCAAACTTGCGCCAAAAAAAGGTCATGGTTGACAGAGCAGGAGAACATTATCTCAGACAAACACTGCTACTTTAAGTTCCAGCTCCCTTTCTAGCTTCATGGATTCCAAGGAATCACTTCTCTTCTAACTACAAGCAGCCAGAAAAAAGCAGACAGTAAAACACAGATAAGACAGCTCAGGTACAGAGGAGGGTGGGGAGGAAGTCTTTTGGGTAACTGTCAAACTTCACGCTCATTCGATTGGGCCCCAGTAAAACAGTGGGCCTTAATAAGCACATTCCTTTCCTTTCAGGTCCACTAAGATAGGGAAGCTTAAGGCAGACTTGGGCGATGTGCTTGCAGCTACAGAAAGATGTATGGGAACTGACACACAACTTTCCCTCCCAGGTAAGCACAACAAAGAGACACAGAAGCCATTCAGGCCTCTAATAAACTCTCCCACCCTGAATCCTTAAAAACTCAGTCTGTAAGAGAGTGTGGCTTTTGACCTAACTCAGTCAGAAGTCCCTCCCATGTTTGTTTTCTGAAATAAACCTGTTAACTGTCAAGCCACCCTTTGTGTTTCTCTCCTCTTTCTTTAATTCTTACAGTGGTTGCTGTTATGTGGTCTGCCACCAGTCAGATCCACTACAGCTTTCTGAATCCAGGCGAAACCATTACATGCTCAGAAGTATGCTCAGCAAATCAATGAGATGCAGTGAAAACTGCAATGCCTGCAGCTGTCACTGGTCCACGAAAAGGGCCCAATTCTTCTCCACAACAATGCCAACCACATGTTGTACAACCAATGCTTCAAAACTTGAATGAATTGGGCTACAAAGTTTTGCCTCATCCACTATATTTACCTGAGCTCTCACCAACCAACTACCACTTCTTCGAGCATCTTGACAACTTTTTGCAGGAAAAACACTTCCACAACAAGCAGCATGCAGAAAATGCT
Organism: Nomascus leucogenys; assembly: GCF_006542625.1. Taxonomy (NCBI): domain Eukaryota; kingdom Metazoa; phylum Chordata; class Mammalia; order Primates; family Hylobatidae; genus Nomascus; species Nomascus leucogenys. The sequence goes on from NC_044384.1 coordinate 76,210,206, forward strand.
TTCCAAGAGTTTGTTGAATCTCAAAGCAGATTTTTTTTTTTTCTGAGATGAAGTCTTGCTCTGTTGCCCAGGCTGGAATGCAGTGGTGTGATCTCAGCTCACTGCAACCTCCACCTTCCAGGTTCAAGTGATTCTCCCGCCTCAGCCTCCCAAGTAGCTGGGACTACAGGCACGTCCCACCACACCTGGCTAATTTTTTGTATTTTTAGTAGACACAGGATTTCACCATGATATCCAGGATGGTCTCAATCTCCTGACCTCGTGATCTGCCCAACTCGGACTCACAAAGTGCTGGGATTACAGGTGTGAGCCACCATGCCCGGCCAAAGCACAGATTTTTATGCTACAGGAATAAATAAGCTTATTTCTCGTTGACAAAAATATGTTAATTACAATGTTTCCTATTTTGATTAATGAGGTTGTGTTTGGGCCTAGTTATAATAATTCAAAATTCACAGTTCAAAACCACAATTACTTTTGCACCATCCTAAATATATATTTTTAGCAATTTGCATTCTCATTTTTGTGAATTGCCTATTCATGAGTTGGCCCATTTATCTATTGTTTTTCTCTTTGATCGATTGTGAATTTGGGGATGTTCTTTGGATATTAGGGATATTGTTTGCTTAGCACAGGTACACAACTATTTTCTCTCATTTTATTATTTGTCTTTTAACATTGTATGTAGTGCTTTAATCTTCTCTTTATAACTTTTCATTTTTATGTCTGGATTTAAAAGTATCCACACACTCAAGATTTTTCAAATGTTCACTTACATTTTCTTCTAGTTTATTTTTATATTTATATTCTCAGTCCATCTCTATATTATTTTGAGATTCTCATTATGTCACAGAAAATAAGACTGAGGCAGAAAAATATTTTAAAGCTTATCCATTTTTAAATAATCTATGACCTTTCAGAATCAGTACTCACATGCAGCTTCTGGTTCTCAGTCCGGTTTTGTTTTTACTACATATTTTGCACCAACATCTATGCTGCAACACAAATAGAATTCTCTTTTACCTACCTATAATAAATTTTTTCCTTTCAAATTTTCTTCTGAATGCGTCTTTCACCTCCTTATTCCTCAAGCTGTAAATAAGGGGGTTAACCATGGGGCTTACCACAGTGTAAAATAGAGAAATCACTTTATTGATACCCAGGGAGGAACTTGAACTTGGCCAAACATAAATCAAGAAAAGAGTCCCATACAGGATGGAGACAGCTGCAAGGTGAGAAAAACAGGTGGAGAAAGCTTTTTGCTTCCCATCAGCAGTCTGGATCTTCAAGACGGTCATCAGGATGCAAATATAGGAGGCCATGATGATCAGACCACTGAGTACTCCTATAGCTCCAGCCAAGACAAACAGCACAAATTTATTCACCCAGGTGTCTGCACATACTAGGGAAAGCAGTGGAAAAATATCACAGAAAAAGTGATTGATAATATTTGAACCACAAAAGGGTAAGCAAAAAGTGAAAATTGTATGAGTCATGGTGCTTATAAGAGCCATGGCATAAGGCCCTACCACCAGCTGCATACAGACCTGCTGAGACATAATGAGCGTATACAACAAGGGCTTGCAGATGGCCACATACCGGTCATATGCCATGGCAGCCAGGAGAAAACACTCAGTTGCCTCAAAGAGACCAAAGAACCACATCTGTGCAGCACAACCCAGAAAATGATGCCTTTTTTCTCTGCAAAGATATTACACAGCATCTTAGGGGAAACAGAAGAAGAGGAACAAATATCTACAAAGGACAAGTGCCTAAGAAAAAAGTACATAGGAGTGTGGAGTCTGGGATCAATCCATATGAGAGTGATCATCCCCAAGTTACCTCCCAGGGTGATAAGATAAACAAAGAGAAACATGAAGAAGAAAACAATCTTCTGATAGGGATGATCTGTGAGGCCCAATAAGAGAAATTCAGTCACTACTGTCTGGTTCTTATCTTCCTTTGGTTCCACTGGTTCATTGTAATCTGTCATAAGAAAGAGGAATTATTTTTATTACAAAGGAAATCAACGATTAATAGCTACAAATAGTATTTGAAGCTAATGATAGATTATTTTAAACAGGGTTATAGGAGACAATTGTGAAATAGTGTTGGTCTGGGAGATACTCCTAGATACTAGATGTGAGCAGTTGTGCAAAGATCCTGTGTAAATGTGAACAATTTACTCTTTACCTCTTTGGATCCCGTACACCCTCCCACCAAGAGCCATCCAGTTGTGGCTCACATCTGTAGTCCCAGCTACTCAGGATGCTGAGGAAGGAGGATCACTACTTGAGCCCATGTGTTCAAGGTTGCTGTGAGCTATGATCCCACCACTGCACTCCAGCTTGTGTGACAGAGTGAGATCCTGTCTCTAAAAAATAGAAAATAAACAGTCATCCAACTGTATGACCTCAAATGCCCTCAGATTCTAAAATTATATTTGAAATGAGAATGACTTTACTCTCCATATTCCATGTCACCATATAATGAGATAATAAACCCACTTAGGAATACCCTAAAGATGTAAAGTGAAGGATATGAACAGACACTTCTCAAAAGAAGACATTTATGCAGCCAAAAAAACACATGAAAAAATGCTTATCATCACTGGCCATCAGAGAATTGCAAATCAAAACCACAATGAGATGCCATCTCACACCAGTTAGAATGGCCATCATTAAAAATTCAGGAAACAACAGGTGCTGGAGAGGATGTGGAGAAATAGGAACACTTTTACACTGTTGGTGGGACTGTAAACTAGTTCAACCATTGTGGAAGTCAGTGTGGCGATTCCTCAGGGATCTAGAACTAGAAATACCATTTGACCCAGCCAACCCATTACTGGATATATACCCAAAGGACTACAAATCATGCTACTATAAAGACACATGCATACGTATGTTTATTGCGGCGCTGTTCACAATAGCAGAGACTTGGAACCAACCCAAATGTCCAGCAATGATAGACTGGATGAAGAAAATGTGACACATATACACCATGGAATACTATGCAGCCATAAAAAAGGATGAGTTCATGTCCTTTGTAGGGACATGGATGAAACTGGAAACCATCATTCTCAGTAAACTATCGCAAGGACAAAAAGCCAAACACCACATGTTCTCACTCATAGGTGGGAATTGAACAATGAGAACACATGGACACAGGAAGGGGAACATCACACACTGGGGCCTGTTGTGGGGTGCGGGAAGGGGGGAAGGATAGCATTAGGAGATATACCTAATGCTAAATGACGAGTTAATGGGTGCAGCACACCAACATGGCACGTGTATACATATGTAACAAACCTGCACGTTGTGCGCATGTACCCTAAAACTTAAAGTATAATAATAATAAAATTAAAAAAATACTTAGAAAAAATCTAAAAAAAAAACAAAATCTGCAATCAGAGCATTCACCCCCACCCCAAAAAAAAAAAAAAAAAAACCAATGAGATATTCAGATCCTAACATTAGACATCAGGGAAAAGATAAGCAGGGGAGTTCTCATTCTTTTTAAATGATTAGTAACATCCTAATGTTATTAAGACATAATTCATAAGTGTGTTTATCACTCTCTTCCCTATTGTTCCTTATATAATGATGTGGAAATGATAATACACTTAACAAAAAGGTTGCTTATTGAAAATTAGTAAAAATAAATTTTAGATGTTCATGTTTATAAAGACCTGCCCTCAGATCTATGACAGATCTGAGGTCAAAAGAGGCATCAGGAATCAAGAATATAAGATGATAGATTGAAAAGGAAGGGCAGGGGCTAGAAATTTCTCTCAACCGTGTAATTCCAATAAAGGAAGATGATGCCATGGGGGGAGATCTTCCCTGCCTTTGAGATCAAGTGATCTGACAAATGTACAGAAACTTGTGATGGAAATTATGTAGAAAATTAAGATCTGCTGAGCTAAAGTAACACATAATTATTTTACATGCTTTCCTATATTTTATGTAAATATTTTTAAGGCACTTATCTTGAAGTCTGTGAGGCAATATCAATTATAGTAATGATATGTGAAATGTCAAATGCTTAATACTTTATACAGGGAAAACCTTCAAGAAAATACTATGTTTGTGACACATTTCTCAAGAAATAACAAATAAAACTGCTTAAAATTTGTAGAAGAAGACAATCATGTAGGATGATTTATGAAAAAAAGAACCTGGTTTATACAACACCATCACTTCAATTAATGTCCTGTGTGGATAAAATACAAACAGCATACCGTTCTTGAATTAAATACTAATTAATATGTGAAACTCAGTATACACTCTCAGTAAATAGTCACTGCATCTATCTGATTTATGATAATTTTATCATTATCATGATTTTTTGCTTCATGCTATTGTGGAATGTATTTTCAGCAGTCACAAGGACAATTTTAGGCTTACATTAAGAGTATTATCCATTGCAGAAGTGTTTCTGTTTATCCATATTCAAATATGTCAAGATTGGTGTGTGGGGATAAGAGGTGTACAGACTGATTCTAGTTTTATTCCAAATACTACTTATTTATTTACTTGATTGTAAGTCATTTTGAGTTTTCTATAAAATAAAGAGGATGTTCTGTATGCCTTTCAATATCTAACATTCCGTGGTCTTAGAATTCTTCATGAACATTACAGTGCCTTTCTCTTTTATTATTTTACAGAATTATTTTATTTTATATAATTATTTTATTTTTAATTTACAAATAAAATTGTTTCTATTTCTTAGGTACAACATGATGTTTTGAAATTTGTATCCATTGTAAAATGGCTAAATCAGGCTAATTAACATATGCATTACCTCACATATTTATCATTTTTTGCTGGGAGAAAACTTAAAATCTCTCTTAGCAACTTTTAAGAACATAAAACATTGTTACTAACAATATCTCCATATTATTTTTAAAAAACAGGGAATTCAGTTGTTTCATTTCACAAAGATGTGAACAAAATGCCAACGTCTGCTCTCTACAGAGAAACTGAGGTGGAAGGTCATGTTCCCAAAGTTCAAACTAATCCTGAGGTTCCTCTACCAAAGGTTGCCTCTACCAAAAAGTTTATGTTTTCCAAATGCAGTTTACTCACTTCTTTATGTATCTCCTTTAACTGCTTCAAAGCAAATGAGCATTGTCTATTAGTAAGAATGGAAGATGCAGCTCCCTCCATGGTGGTAACCATTTTCAAGAAGCATTAATTTCCAGGTACCTGATGAGGAAGACAAATCCCTCATATTGATGAGCCTAGGTTAAAGAGATACTTTTTGACACACATATTCATTCACATACTGCACAAAATAAGGGACATTTTTAAGGAGTTTTCAGTAATTTAGAGTCAGGTCCCCAAAGAACTTAAACCTCAAGAGCTTACACCTGAAGGGACAAAATTAAACTGGTATCAGTAGCATTGGGGCAAAGTAGTATCTCTTTATTGTATCTTAAAGAGAGGATTCCCAAGAACACTCTGTATGTGTGTGTGTATGCACATGTGTTTGTGTGTGTGTGTGTGTGCCCCTTTAGGATTCTCCTTGCCAAAGACAGACCACTTTTCCATCAGTGGAAAATGATGCATTGAGGAGTAAGCACAAGCTGGGATGAGGTAGTTTGCTGGCTGGATTCTCACCCTGCAAATCTCCTACAACTCAGAGCTCTGCTCTAAACATCTGAAATACAAAAGAAGCATTTCCAACATCCAGGGCACACTGCTGCAAGGAGTGAGCTCCCAGGTCTTGGGCAACTCTACCCCTGTTGCTTTGTAAGGTTCAGTCCCCACAGTTGCTTTAGGGGGTTGGAGTTGAATGACTGTGGCTTTTTCAGGTGCAATGTGAAAGCTCCTGGTGTATCTACCATTCAAGGGTCTAGAGGACTGTGGCCCACTTCTCACAGCTCCACTAGGCAGTGCCCCATTGGGGACTTTGTGTGGGGCTCCAATCCCACATTTCCTCTTGGCACTGCCCTAGTAGATGTTTCCTGTGAGGGCTCCATCCCTGTTGAAGGCTTCTGCCTGGGCACCTAGGCTTCCTATAAATCCTCTGAAATCTAGGTGGAGACTACCAACTGTTCTTTACTCTTACATTATGTTCACCTTAAAGTTTAACACCACATGGAAGCCACCAAGGCTTATGGCTTGCATTCCCCAAAGTGGCAACCCAAGCTGTACCTGGGTCCCTTTGAGCTCTGGCTAGAGCTGGAGTTGCAGTAGCCAGAATGCAGAGAACAGTGTCCTGAGGCTTTGCAGGGCAGTGGGGCCCTTGACCATTCCCATTAAAACATTCTTTCCTCCTTAGTCTCTGGGCTGTGATGGAAGGGACTATTGCCAAAGTTTCTGAGATGCCTTTCTGGCCTTTTCCCTGTTATCTTGTATAGTAGCACTTGGCTCCCTTTTAGTTATTCAAATATCTCTAGCAACTGGTTGCTCCACAGCCTGCCTGGATTCCTCTTCCCAAAAGCTTTTTCTTTCTCTGCCACATGACCAGGCTGCAAATTTTCCAAACATTAATGTTCTGCTTCCCTTTTAATTATAAGTTCCATTTTAGCTTTTTGCTCCTGCATCTGAGCATAGGCTGTTAGAAGAAGCCATATCACTTCTTGAACACTTCTAGAAATTGTTTTCACCTGCATCACTCTCAAGCCCAAACTTCCACACATCCCTAGGGCATACGAAGAATGCAGCCAAGCTCTTTGCTAAGGCATAACACGTGTGATCTTTGCTCCAGTTCCCAATAAGTTCCTCATTTCTATCCTCATATCATTTCTCCTCAGCCTGGACTTCATTGCCCATATTACTATCAGCATTTTGATCACAAACATTTAACCAGTCTCTAGGAAGTTTCCAACTTTCCTTCAACTTCCTGTCTTCCTCTCAGCTCTTCCCACTTCCAAAGTGACTTCCACATTTTCAGATATTGTTATCACAGTGCCCTACTTTTCAGTACCAACTTTCTGTATTAGGTCATTCTTTAATTGCTATAAAGAAATACTTGAGACTGGATAATTTACAAGAAAAGAGGTTTAAATTGTTCATGTTTTCATGGTTTTGCAGGCTATACATCTGCTTCTGGGGAGGCCTCAGGGAAATTTTATTAATGACAGAAAGTGAAGCAGGAGCAGTCATTTCACATGGAGAAGTCAGGAGCAAGACAGAGAGAGAGAGAGAGTTGGGCAGTAGGGAGGTGCCATACACTTTTAAATGACCAGGTCTCATGAATCCTCACTCACTATTATTAAAAAAGAACAAAGCCATGAGGTATCTGCCTCCATAATCTAATCACCTTTCACCAGGCCCTATCTCCAAATTAGGGGTTATAATCTAACGTGAGATTTGGGCAGGACAAATATTCAAACTATATCATGTTTTGAGAATTAAAGATGGCATAGTCATTTTAAGAAAGACCCAAACAGAACTTCCAAAATTGAAATACTCACTATAAGAATTTTATAGTACAGTTGGAAGTATTAACAATGGAATAGACCAAGCTGAGGAAAGAATCTCAGAGCTCAAAAACCATTCATTCAAATTAACATGGTCAGACAAAAAAAAAGATGAATAAAAGAATAATTTTTTTAAAAAAACTCTAAGAAATATAGGATTATGTAATGAGACCAAATATAGGATTCACTGGCATTCTTGAGAAATAAGGACAAAGAGTAAGCAACTTGGAAAACATGTGGGAAGATACAGGCCTCACAAAATTTCCCAAGTGCTATAGTGGTTGGCATGCAAATTCAAGAAACTCAGAAGAGAGCCACTGCAAGATGCTATAAAAATGACCATCCCCAACACACATAGTCATCGTGCTCTCCAAAGTTAACATGGAAGACAAAAAATCTCAAAGGCAGCTAAAAAAAGAAAAAACAAAAGGGGTCAGGTCACTTACAAAAAAAGAGCCCCATTAGGCTAACAACATACTTTTCAGTAGAAATCTTATAAGCCAGAAGAAATTGGGGGTCTATTTTTAGCATCCTTAAAGAAAAGAAATTCCAACCAAGAATTTCATATTTCACCAAACTAAGCTTCATAAGCAAAAGAGTAATAAAATTCTTCCAGATGAACAAACACTAAAGAAATTTGTTACCACTAGACTAGCCTTACAAGAGGTCCTTAAGGGAGTTCTAAATATAGAAACAATAAAACAATATCTGCTACCACAAAAACACACCCAATGTATTTATAGCAGGTACACAATTGAGTTTACAAAGCAAGCAGCTAACAACACAATGACATGGTTAAAATCTCACATATCAATATTAAACTTGAATGTAAATGATTGAAATGCACTGCTTGGCAGAGTGACAAGTTAGAAAAAACAAAACCTAACCATGAACAGTTTTCAAGAGACCCATCTCACACGTAATGACACCAACAGGCTCAAAGTAAAGGGATGGAAAAAGATCTATTATGCAAATAGAAAACAAAAAAGAGCAGAGATTACTCTTCTTAAATCACTTAAAGGAGTCTTTAAAACAACAATAGTGTAAAAGGACTATCAGGGGAAACAGCCCCCAGTATTTCAATGTAGGTTCTTTTCTATATTCCCTAAGTGTTGGCCAGTCTGAGAAATAAAGAGAAAGAGTACAAGAGAGAAATTTTACAGCTGTGCCTCCGGGGGCGACATCACATATTGGCAGTTTCCGTGATGCCCCTTGAGCTGCGAAACCAGCAAGTTTTTATTAGGGATTTCAAAAGGGGAGGGGAGTACAAACAGGGAGTAAGTCACAATGATCACATGTTTCAAAGGGCAATAAAAGATCACAAAGGCAGAAGGGCAGAGCAAGATCACAAGGCCAGGGCAAAATTAGAATTTCTGATGAGGTTCCGTATCCCACTGGGCATGTATTGTCTTAATAAACATCTTAACAGGAAACAAGGTTTGAGAGCAGACAACTGGTCTGACTAGAATTTACCAGGCTGGAATTTCCCAATCCTCATATGCCTGAGGGCACTGCAGGAGACCAGGGCATATTTCATCCCTTATATTCAGTCGCATAAGACAGACACTCCCAGAGTGGCCATCAATAGACCTACCCCTGGGAATGCATTCCTTTCCCAGGGTTATTCCTTGCTAGGAAGAAAATTCGGTGATATTTCTCCTATTTGCTTTCTGCAAGAAAAGAAATATGACTCTATTCTGCCCAGCCCTGCAGGCAGTCAGACCTCATGATTATCTCCCTTGTTCCCGAAAATCACTGTTATCCTGTTCTTTTTTAGGATGCTCAGATTTCATGTCTTTCAAACACACAGGTTTTACAAACAATTTGTACAGATAATGTAATCATCACAGGGTTCTGAGGTGACATACATCCTCAGCTTACAAAGATGATCGGATTAAGAGATTAAAGTAAAGACAGGCATAGGAAATTATAAGAGTATTGATTGGGGAAGTGATAAATGTCCATGAAATCTTCACAATTTATGTTCAGAGATTGCAGTAAAGACAGGCGTAAGAAATTATAAAAATATTAATTAGGGGAATAAATAAATGTCCATGAAATCTTCACAATTTATGTTATTCTGCCATGGCTTCAGCTGGTCCCTCCATTCAGGGTCCCTGACTTCCCACAACAAAGGACAAAGAAAGGCATTATATAATGATAAAGGGTTCAATTCAACAAGAAGACTTAACTATCATAAATATATACACACCCAACATTGGAGCACCCAGATTCATAAAATAAGTACTTGTAGACCTTTGAAGAACTTAGCTACAAAATAAAAATGAGATCTTTAACACCTCACTAACAGTGTTAGATGCATGAGGCAGAAACCTAACAAAGAAACCCTGGACTTAAATTAAACACTTGAATCATTAAACCTAACAGAAAACCACACAATACAACACCTAACAACCACAGAATATACATTCTTCTCAACTTCGCATGGAACATACTGTAAGATTAACCACATGCTCAGCCCTAAAGCAAGTCTCAATAAATTCCAAAAGATTCAAAATCACATCAGTCATACTCTTGGACCACAGTGCAAAAAACATAAATCAATACCAAGAAGATTTCTCAACACCACACAATTACATGTAAATTAAACAACTTACTCCTCAATGACTTTGGGATAAACAAAAAAATTGATACAGAAATTTTAAAAATTCTGTATTATTATTATTCTGTATAATAAATTTCATTAATTTCAAAATTTCAAAATTTCAACCTTTGAAATTAATGAAAACAGAGATAAAACATACGAAAATCTCTGGGATGCAGTTAAAGCACTGTTAAGAGGAAAGTTTATAGTGCTAAATGCCTGCATCAAGAAGTTAGAAAGATATCAAATTAATAATTTAACATCATACCTGTAGGAACTAGAAAAACAAGAAAAATCAAACCCCAAAGATAGCAGAAGAAAACAAATAACTAAAGTCAAAACAGAAACCTACAAAATTGAGACATAAAAATCCACAGAAAAGATCAATGAAACCAAAAGTTGGCTTTTTGAAAGAATAAACAACACTAATAAACTACTAGCTAGATTAACAAAGGGAAAAAAAGGAAAATCCAAAAAAGTACAATCAGAAACAACAAAGATGACATTACAACCAATCCCACAGAAATACAAAACTCCTCAGAGACTACTATGAGCACCTCTATATACACAAATTAGAAAATCTAGAGGAAATTAAAGAATTTCTAGAAATACACAAATTCCCAAGCTTAAACCAAGTAGTAATTGAATCCCTGAACAGACCAATAACAAGTTCTAAAATGAATCAAAAATAATAAAAAAAACTAGCAACAAATAAAAGCCCTGGATGAGATGGATTCACTCCAATTTCTACCTGACATACAAAGAAGAGATGATATCAATCCTACTGAAACTATCGCATAAAAACTAAGAAAGAGGGATTCTTCTTTAAGTTATTCTATGAAGCCAACATTACCCAATACCAAAATCTGGAGGAGACACAATAAAGAAAGAGTACTACAGGCTTATATTCATGGTCAACATAGGCAAAAAAGTCCTCAACAAAACATTAGCAAACCAAATCCACCAATGCATTAAAAAGTTAATTCACCATGACCAAGTAGGCTTTATTTCTGTGATGCAAGTTTGGTTAAACATATGCAAATGAATAAGTGCGATTCACCACATAAACAGAATTAAAAATAAACTATATGATCATCTCAATGGATGCAGAAAAAGCGCTCCATAAAAATCAAAACTCTTCATGATAAGAGCTCTCAAGAGACTAGGCATTAAAGGAACATCTCTTAAGAGCCACTTATGATAAACCCATAGTCCACATCACACAGAATGGACAAAAACTGGAAGCACTCCCTTGAGAACTGGAACAGGACAAGGATGCCCACTCTTACCATCCTATGCAACATCATACTATAAGTCCTAGCCAAAGCAATGAGGCAAGAGAAGTAAATAAAAGGCATTCGAATAGGAAAAGAGGAAATCAAACTACCTCTTTTCATGGGTGATATGATTGAATCCCCAGAAAACCCTAAAGACTATGCCAAGAGGCTCTTAAACTGATAAACCACTTTAGTAAACTTTCAGTATACAAAATCAATGTACAAAAATCATTAGCATTTCTATACACTAATAATGTTCAAACTAAGAACCAAATCAAGAGCATAATACCTTTTAAACAATATCTACAAAAAGAATAACATACCTAGGAATAGATCTAAACAAAAGATGAAAGATGTCTACAAGAAGAAATAAAAAACACTGCACAAAGCAATCAGAGATGACACAAATGGAAAAAATTCCATGCTCATGGATTGGAAGAATCAATATTATTAAAATTATCATATTGTCCAAAGCAATTTACAGATTCAATGCTATTTCTATCAAACTACCAATGACATTTTTCACAGAACTTGAAAAACAAATTAACAATTCATATGGAATCATAAAACAAGCCAAATAGCCAAAGCAGTCCTAAGCAAAAAGAACAAAGCTAGGGGAATGACATTACCTGACTTCAAATTATACCCCAAAGCTACAGTAACCAAAATAGCATGGTACTCATACAAAAATAGACACATAGACCAATGAAACAGAATAAAGAAGCTAGCAATAAAGCTGCACGGCTACACCCATCTGATCTTCAACAAAGTAAAAAAAAACATAAGCAATAGAGAAAGAACTCTCTGTTCAACAAATGGTGATGGGATAACTGGCTAGCCATATACAAAAGAATGAAACTGGGCCCCTATCTTTAACGACATACAAAAATTAATATAAGATGGATTAAAGACTTCAGTTTAAAACCTCAAACTATTAAAATCTTAGAGAAAACCTAGAAATACTCTTCTTGACATGAACCTTGGCAAAGAATGTTTGACTAAGTCCCCAAAAGCAACTGCAACAAAAACAATAATTGGCAAGTGGGACCTAACTAAACTAAACAGCTTCTGCACAGCAAAAGAAACTATCAACAGAATAAACAGGCAACCTACAGAATGGGAGAAAATATTTACAAACTATGCATCTGACAAAGGCCTAATGTCCAGAATGTATAAGCAACTTTTAAAAATCAGCAAGCAAAAAATAAATCTCATTACAAAGTGGGCAAAGAACATGAACAGACACTTCTCATAAGAAGAAAACCATGCAGCCAACATACATATGAAAAAAGTGCTTATCATCACTAATCATCAAGGAAATGCAAATCAACACTACATGAGACACCATCTCACACCAGTCAGAAAAGCTTTTGTTAAAAAGTCAAAAAAAAAAAATGTTGGCCAAGTTATAGAGAAAAGAAAATGCTTATGTGCTATTGGTGGGAATGTAAATTAGTTCCTGCATGGTGGAGAGCAGTTTGGTGATTTCTCAAACGACTGCGTTGAACCAGCTATCCCATTAGTAGGTATCTACCTGAAGGAATACAAATTTTTCTACCAAACAGACACCTCCACCTGTATGTTCATCACAGCACTATTCACAAGTGCAAAAATATGGCATCAACCTAGGTGCCCATCAATGGTGGATTGGATAAAGAAAATATGACATATATGCACCATTAAATATTATCCATCCATAAATAAGAATAAAATTATGTTCTTTGCAGTAACATGGATGCAGCAGGAGGCCATTTTCCTAAAGAAAATAATAGAAAAGCAAATACCGTATGTTCTCACTTCTAAGTGTGACCTAAACATTGAGTACACATTGACATAAAGACAGGAAAAATAGACACTGGAAAATACAAGGAGGAGGAAGGGAGGAGGTCAAGGGCTGAAAAATCACCTATTGGGTACTGTCTTCACTTCTTGGTTATGTTAGTCCATTTTTGCACTGCTATAAATACTTGAGGCTAGGCAAGTTATAAACAAAAAAAAGAGATTTAATTGTCTCACAGTTCTGCAGGCTGTACAAGAAGCATGGCACCAGCATCTGATTCTAGTGAGGACTCTGGAGCTCACAATCATGGCAGAAGGTAAAGGGAAAGTAGTCAATGTCACATAGCATAAGTAGGAGCAGGAGATGTGGGGGAAGAGTCACACACTTTTAAACAATCAGATATTGTGAAAACTCACTCTTTAACTAATCATGAGGACAGAACCCAGCCATTCATGAGGGATCAACCCTTGCAGTATCTTCTGCAAGGCCCCACCTCCAACGTGGGGAATCATATTCACCATCAGATTTGGAGGAGACAGACACTCAAATTATATCACTGTCTGACAGGTTCAATCATCTTCCAAACCTCAGGGTCATGCAATATACCTTTTAACAAACCTGCACATGTACCCCCAGGAATCTAAAGTAAAACATGTAATAGACAAAAGAAAAGGAAAGTCAGATATTAGTTACATTTCAGGCACTCCGAAAAGTGTAGTCTACATACTGCTTCCCTTTCTTACAACAGTTAATGTGGCAAACCCTGTGCCTCACCCTTATCATTTCAGTGCACACTAGCCAATTTTCTTGATGCCAGCTACATTTCTTTATCTGAGGATCATCTTCCCACTACTTTTCCACCACCCAGCAAGCCAGAAGTGTTAAAAAATTTAACACTCCCAAAGAGCAACTTTCAACCAAAAACTTATTCAAAAAATGAGAAAAGGAAGCAAAAGTGAAAAAATAACTAATGAGACAAAAGGAAACAACAGAAAGACTGTAGATTTATGTGCAAGCATATCAATAATCACTCTAAATGAAAATGTTCTATATACCTCCAATTAAAATGTAAAATTTATATTAGTATGAATAAAGCAAGATCAAAAACATACCTTCTAAAAGAAACTTACTTTAAATATTAAGGGACAAATAAAGTTAAAAGGATGGGAAAAGATAAGCCTTGCTAAAACTAACTGAAGGAGAGCTGGCACAGCTGTCTTAACATCAGACTAATTAAATGCTACAACAAAGAAAATAACCAGGGATAACGATGGCAATTCCATATTAATAGAGAAACCAATTTATCAAGAAGACACAACAATCCTAAGCATTTATGCACCTAATAGCAGAGCTTCCAAATATATGAAGCAAATACTGATAGAAATGTAATGAGAAATAAATAAATCCACAACTAGAGTTGGAGATTTCAACATTGTTCTCTGAAAATTAATAGAACAAGTCAATAAAAGATCAGTATTGATATAAAAGACTTAGACAACACTATCAAAACAAACATTATCATTTATAGAACACTTCAATGAATAGCAGAAAACACATTGTTTTAAAATGCACTTAGAATAGTAGCCAAAATAGATTATATTTTCTCTCAATAAAAAGCCTCAAAAATTTAAAAGAATTCAAGCCATGGAAAGTATGTTCTCTAACTCAGTGTAACTAAATGAGAAACCAGTGATAAATAGAAAGCTTTCTGGAAAATTCCTAAATAGTTTGAAAATAAATAATTTAATTCTAAATAATCTATGAGTGAAAAAAGGAACAAAAATAACTAGAGAAATTATTTTTAATGGATAGAAGATGAAAACACAACGAATCAAAAATTGGTGGAAACCCAGTAAAGCAGCACTTAGAGGGAAGTTTGTAACACTAACCACCAACATTAGAAAAGGAATACTTCTTAAATGACTCTCGGCCAGAATTCCTCTGATGCCAAAATCATACAAAGACGTTACATGAAAAGAAGATGACAGATACCACACTTTGTCCTCTCCTAAGTGAAACTTCGTTCCAACCAACTTCACTGTTCCTTTCTCTTTGCCTCTGTACATCTTCTTATTCCAACCTGGAATGCCTTTTCTGTTAACTGTGGATAATCACTAACTTCTTGCATGAAATTTTTACCCACCACTATAGCAGACAATCATCCATCCTTCTTCTAAAATTCTGCAGCACGTTTTGCCTTGAATAAAGCAAATGGTACTTTGAACTGCAGGTTTTCTTTATTCTCTTCTCTTTTTTTAAACACAGGGTGAACTTTTTAAGTATGAAGATTTTTTTCTATTTTAAAATATTTAATTGGCAAATAAATATTGTATCTATTCAAGATGTGTAATGCAATGATTTCATATATGTATACATTGTGTAACAATAACTGCAATCAATTTAATTAACCTATCCATCACACTCATGCTGTACCTGAGATCCCCAGGACTTAGTCATATTGTAACTTAGAGTTTGAACTTGGACCAACATCTCCCCATGTTTTTCTAAACCCAGTGCCCAGAAACCACAGTTTTACTTTGCTTCTGTGAGTTGGACTTTATAAAAATTTCACATATAAATAAGATTATGCAGTTTTTGTCTTTCTGTGACTGGCTAAATATACTTATAATAATGTCTTCCAAACATTTATGTTGTCACAAATGACAGAATTTTCTTCCTTTCAAAGTCTGTATGTATTATATTGTGTATAAGTGTCACATTTTCTTTCTTCATTCAAACACTGATGGACACCTAGGTTGATTCCATATCTTAGCTATTGTGAATAATGCTGCAATGAACCTGGGAGTGCAGATATCTCTTCAATACACTGATTTCAATTACTTGAGATTTGCACCAGAAGAAGGATTGCTAGAGCATATGGTAATTCTATTTTTAGTGTTTTGAGAAACCTCCATACTGTCTTCCATAATGGCCGTACTAATTAATATTCTCACCAACAGTGTACAATTGTTCTCTTTGCTCCACATCTTGGCCAACACTTGTTACATTTCATCTTTTAGATAATTGTTATTCTAACAGGTGTTGTCTTTTATCTTTTTGATACTAGTCATTCTAACAGTGATAAGATGATATTTGTTTATAGTTTTTAGTTGCATTTCCATGATGATTAGTGGTGTTGAACAGTTTTTCAGATATCTGTTAGCCATTTGTACATCTTCTTTCAAAAAATGTTTACTCAGGTTTTTGTCAGTCTTTAATGGGGATATTCGTTTTCTTGCCATTGAGTTGAGTTCCTTATATATTTTGGATATTATTTGCTTATCAAATGTATGATTTGCAAATATTCTCTCTCAGTCTATGTGTTGTGTCTTCACTCTGTTAATTGTTTGCTTTACTATTCAGAAGATTTTAGTTTGATGCAATCTCATTTGTCTATTTTTGCTGTTGCTACTTCTGCTGTTTCTGGGGTCACATCTAAAGACATCATTGCAAAGACCAATGTCATGGATGTTTTTCCCTGTGTTTTATGCTATTAGTTTTACAGTTTCAGGTCTTATATTTAAGTTTTAATCAACTTTAAATTATTTTTGTATATGGAATGAGATAAGGTCCAATTTCTTTCTTTTGTGTGTGGATATCCAATTTTCCCAAGAACATTTATTGAAGAGACTCTCCTTTCCCCATTGTGTATTCCTGGCATCTTTGTCAAAAATCAATTGATCATAAATGTGTGGATTTATTTCTGGGCTCTCTATTCTTTTTAACTGGTCTATGTGTCTATTTTTATTCCAGTACCATGTTGTTTTGATTACTATGTCTTTGTAAGTCATTTTGAAGTCAGGTAGTGTGATGCCTCCACTTTCGTTCTCTCTACTCCAGATTGCTTTGTCTATATGGCATCTTTTGTGATTCCATATGAACTTTAGAACTTTTTTCCATGTATCTGAAAAATGCCATTGAAAATTTGAGGAGCATTGCAATGACTCTGTAGATTGATTTGTGTAGTATAGACATTTCAACAATATTAATTCTTCCAATTTAAAAACATAGGTATCTTTCTATTTACTTGTGTCTTTTTCAATTAATTTCATCAATGTATTTCCATTTTCATTGTAGAGATCTTACACCTCCTTGGGTAAATTTACTCCTAAGTATTTTTTGATGCTATTGTAAATGGGATTATTTTCTTAGTTTATTTTTCAAATAGTTCATTGTTAGTGTATAGAAACACTCTTGATTTTTGCATACTTGTTTTGTATCCTCCGAATTTACTGAATTTATTTACTAGTTCAAGAGTTTTTGGTGGGGTCTTTAGGATTTTCTTTTGTTTTTTTTTACTTTAAGTTTTAGGGTACATGCACACAACATGCAGGTTTGTTACATATGTATCCATGTGCCATGTTGGTGTGCTGCACCCATTAACTCGTCATTTAGCATTAGGTATATCTCCTAATGCTATCACTCCCCCCTCCCCTCACCCCACAACAGGCCCTGGTGTGTGATGTTCCCTTTCCTGTGTCCAAGTGTTCTCATTGTTCAATTCCCACCTATGAGTGAGAACATGCGGTGTTTGATTTTTTGTCCTTGCGATATTTTGCTGAGAATAATGGTTTCCAGCTTCATCCATGTCCCTACAAAGGACACAAACTCATTCATTTTTTATGGCTGCATAGTATTCCATGGTGTATATGTGCCACATATTCTTAATCCAGTCTATCATTGTTGGACATTTGGGTTGGTTCCAAGTCTTTGCTATTGTGAATAGTGCCACAATAAACATATGTGTGCATGTGTCTTTGGATAATGTTGTCAGCAAACAGAAACAATTTCACTTCTTCCTTTCCTTTACGGATGCCTCATTTCTTTTTCTTCCCTACTTTTTTGGCTAGGACTCTAGTAGTATGTTGAATAAAGAGATGAAAGGGGCATCCTCATCCTGCTCCTGATCTTAGAGAAAAACTTAATTTTTAACCATTAAGAATGATATTTGTTCTGGGTTTTTCATGTATGGCTTTTATTGTTTTGAGGTAAATTTCTTCCATATCTGATTTGTTCAGAGTTCTTGTCATGAAAATATGTTGAATTTTGTCAAATGTCTTTACTGCATCTATTGAGATAATCAAATGGTGTTTTATTTCCACTTTAATATAATATATTACATTTATGGATTTGTATATATTGAACCATTCTTGCACCCCAGGGATAAAGCCTACTTAATCTTGATGATTTTTTAATGTGCTGTGAATTTAGTTTGCTAGTATTTTGTCAAGGGTTTTTGCCTCTATCTTCATCAGGAATGTCGGCCTGTAATTTTCTTTTCTTGTAGTGCCTTTGTCTGGCTTTGCATTAGGATAGTGCTGGCTTCATAAAATGTTTTACAAGTATTCCCTCCTTTTCAATTTATTTTCAATCTCTATCAGGTACAGTATAGAAGTATATTATGTTCACCTGGAAAGGATAGCAGTATACGTTAAGTTTTGCTGCAGGGATATTTTAAATTTCCTCTTCTCGTATATAGTACACTTTGAAACAAACTTGATTTTCTGGGCATTCTGCAAGAAATCATCATGTTATTGAAAGGGAAAGTTGCCTGAACTAAAAATACACTCAAACTTCTGAGATGTTGCAAATAGTTCGACTGGTTACTCCGATATCTGGAAAAAATGATTGGAAGATATGAGACAAAGAAACCTGGATAAGAAGTATGTAGATATAACTATGGGTATGTGCACAATGGGTGCAGATTGCTTTGTCTCATGTCAATGTCAATGAATATTACCCCCTGAACAGGTAGATGGGATGAGTTGACCAGTTGATGGCAACCACCCTTTTTCTTCAACCACCTCAGTGCTAACACAGTGGATTCATGAACAGCATAACCATGGTGGCAGGGATAGAAGCTATACAGAAATACAGCAGCATGGGCTTCCCCTGCCAAGGTTGATCAAACAGCCTCACTAATGCTGTTGATGTTGCTATTGCTGAACATTCATCTTGCAATAGAAAGGCCTGATTCTGGGTCATTGATACAATCCCATTCCTTGACTATCCCATCCCCTGAGCCACAGGTGTTAAGTTGAGCCTATCAGACTCCTTCCACATTGCAAGAAGCAATGTTTAGATCTCACTGGGATTAACAAAATTTTTAGATATGAATTTGCCCTTCCAGTCTATGATGCTGTGTTAGTCCACTTTCACACTGCTATAAAGAACTGCTCAAAACTGGGTAATTTACTAAAGATAGTAGTTTAATTAACTCAGTTCTGCATGGCTGAGGAAGCCTCAGGAAACTTACAATCATGGTGAAAAAGGAAGCAAACAGGCCCTTCTTCACATGGTGGCAGAAGAGAGAAGAGCTGAGCAAAGGGGGAAAAGCCCCTTATGAAACTCAGATCTCGTGAGAACTCACTCACTATCACAAGAACATCATGAGAGTAAGAACCCCCAAGATTCAATTACCTCCCACCAGGTTCCTCCCACTACATATGGGGATTATGGAAACTACAATTCAAGATGAGATTTGGGTGGGGACACAGCCAAACCATATCATTTCACCCCTGGCCCTTCCCAAATCTCATGGCCTCACATTTCAAAACACAATCATGCCTTTCCAACAGTCCCCCAAAGTCTTAACTCATTCCAGGCTTAACCCAAAAGTCCAAGTCCAAAGTCTCATCTGAGACAAGGCAAGTCTCTTCCACCTATGAGCCTGTAAAATCAAAAGCAAGTTAGTTGCTTCCTAGATAAAATGGGTGTACAAGCATCAGGTAAATACACCCATTCAAATAGGAGAAATTGTACAAAGCAAATGGGCTACAGGCCCCATGCATGTCTGAATTCCAATAGGCCAGTCATCAAACCTTAAAGTTCCAAAATGATCCTTTGACTCCATGTCTCACATCCAGGTCATGCTGATGCAAGAGGTGGGCTTTCATGATTTAGGCAGCTCTGCCTCTGGGGCTTTGCAGGGTATAGCTCCCCTCCTGGCTGCTTTCATGGGCTGGCATTTCATGTCTACAGCTTTTCCAGGCACACGGTGCAAGCTGTCAGTGAATCTACTATTCTGGGATCTGGAGGATGGTAGCCCTCTTCTCACAGCTCCACTAGGTAGTGCACCAGTAAGGATTCTCTGTGGGGGCTCCATCCCCATGTGTCCCTTCCTCATTGCCCTAACAGAGCTTCTCCATGAGGGCTCTGTCCTTACAGCAAACATATGTCTGGACATCCAAGCATTTCCATACATCCTCTGAAATATAGGCAAGTGGTTTCCAAACATCAATTCTTGACTTCTGTGTGTCTACAGGCCCAACACCATCGGTAAACCACCAAGGCTTGGGGCTTGCACCTTCTGAAGCAATGGCCTGAGCTATATATTGGCCCTTTTTAGCCATGGTTGGAGCAGTTGTGATGCAGGGCATCATGTCCCGAGGCTTCATAGAGCAGGGGGTCCCAGGGCCCAACCCATGAAGCCATTTTTCCCTCTTAAGTCTCTTGGCCAGTGATGGGATGGGCTGCTGTAAAGGTCTCTGATATGACCTGGAGACATTTTCCCTATTGTCTTGGTGATTAATATTTGGCTCCATGTTACTGATGCAAATTTCTGCAGTAGGCTTAAATTTCTCCCCCCACTCCCCGCCCCCAGAAAATGGGCTTTTCTATTCTATTGCATTGTTGAGCTGCAAATTTTCCAAACTTTTATACTTTGCTCCATCTTGAAAGCTTTGCTGCTTACAAATTTCTTCCACCAGATACCCTAAATCATCTCTCTTAAGTTCAAAGTTCCACAGATCTCTAAGGCAGGGACAAAATGCCGCTGGTCCCTTTGCTAAAGCATAGCAAGAGTCGCCTTTGCTACAGTTTCCAAGAAGTTCCTCATCGCCTTAGCCTGGACTTCATTGTTCATACCACTATCAGCATTTTGGTTAAAGCTATTCAACAAGTCTCTAGGAAGTTCCAAACTTTCCCACATTTCCCTGTCTTCTTCCGAGCCCTCCAAACAGTTCCAACCTCTGCCTGTTACCAGTTTCAAAGTTGCTTCCACAGTTCGGGTATCCTTATAGCAGCACCCCACTCTACCAGTACCAATTTACTGTATTCATTCATTCTCACACTGCTAATAAAGACATACCCAAGACTGAGTAATTTCTAAAGGAAAGATAACACGTCCTTCTTCACGTGGTGGCAGGAGAGAAAAGTGCCAAGCAAAGGGGAAAATGCCCCTTATAAAACCATCAATCTCATGAGAACTCACTCACTGTCATGAGAACATCATGAGAGTACCTGCTCCCATGATTCAGTTACCTCCCACTGGGTCCCTCCCATGACATGTGGGGATTATTGGAACTACAATTCAAAATGAGATTTGGGTGGGGACACAGTCAAACTATGTCAGATGCTTTGTCTATATTATAATTTGAAAGCTCACAGAGCGTCTAAATTATCATGGGATTCCATCTAACATTATCTCAGACCAAGGGACATAGTTTATGATGAGAAAGGAGCAATAAGCATATGACTATAAAATCAATATGGCTTCCTTCATGCCACATCACCCAGAAACTACTAGCCAACTGAATGTTGGAATGGCCTTATGAGTAGTTCTAGGGTACACTTTGCAGATGACACCTAGCATGATTGGTACACTGTTTTCCTGTATGTTCTACATACTTTATTTCCTAAATCTCTCTTCAGAAACACCAAAGATAGGATAAACTTCCTCTCACTGACATTTACAATGGAACTAAGTTTTTGTTTGTACATGTGTCTAAGTGTGAATGCATGTGCATATGACTGTCATCTCCCTGAACACTGGAATCCCCACACTATTTTAGCTGAATCCCTTTCATTGTGGACCTCACAAATATACATAATAAATCATATGACACAGGTCTCTATTAGTCATAATTCTTTCTGAGGATTGGATCTTTATTAGAATAAACTGTGTATTCCCCCTCCCTACACTGACTGTCATAATTTTTTTGTACAAACAGAAAAAAACTAATTATATATACAGTTTTTTCAAATACCAGTTTTTAAAAGTTTTGTAGCATATTATTGTCAGCTGCATCAGGAAGATAAACAAACAGTGGGACACACCAGTTAAAGTGGTCAGCTATCAATTAATCTAAGCCTTAGTTTTCTTGTTCTATAAAACAGAAAGGATAATAGTATCTGTTTTATATTATTATAACAATAATTAAAGGAGGGAACTTATGTAAAAATCCTAGTTTGTTGCCAAATAGCAAGTTGTTGATAAGTGTTGGCGATCATTAAAGTTAATTCAATTAGAAAAGAAGTAGAAAAACCAGAGCTGGAAGAAACTTTGCAAAACATGTTTAGCATCATGGTCAAATCCTAGCTCTGCCATTTAACAAACAAATTACTTGCTCTCTCTTTGCCACATTTTCCTTAATTGCAAGTGGATATAATTGTTTGGCTTAAGTCCTATAACACATCTGAAGTATTTTAAAAATATATTGTAATCATAAAAAAAATTAGGCTAACATGATCAATATTTTTGGCTTCTTTGCAAATGAGAAAACCACCACCCAGAGTAGTTATGAGTAGCCCAAAATCACAGAGCAAGTTGCTGGCATTTTTGGAACTAGAATCCATTCCTTCCGATTCCCGTCCTAGTGCAAAAAAGTCTGGAAGCTTACTAAGATCCCAGGAGCAGAAAACTGGAATGAAAAGTCTAGATTCAACAGCTTTTGAAACCTCGTCAATGACAAGAAAAGACCAACAGGTGGCAGCACGTCCACATACAAAGAGGTCGGCTATACTGATTTCCTGTCAGCAAATTCTTTCCTCTTCCTGCTGAAATGTAACAGAAAACCTGACACTCAGCCGTTAATATCTTGACCATGCCACAGTATCTCCTTTTCTTGTGTGAACTTCTAATATCCTAATTATGAACTTTGTTAACCAACTCAAAACAGAATGTCTCACAGCAGTTTTGCTCCTGAAATCCTTGTTAGTTGATTTGCAGAACCAAAAACAACCATGACAAATTTAAAAAGCATCATTGCACCTAGCATTTACCAATTAAATCATTCTAGTGTTTATCAAGTAGCAAATGTTACCTTATGTTTTGTAGGTAGTTCACTAGGGAAAGTTAAGATGTCTCATCTCCACCCTGACAGCCTCCTCCTACCCAAAACAAATCTTTGAAATAAAAGGAAATTAGGATGGCTCATCCTGAAGTTAGAACCACAAGTGAGTGTAAAATAATTGGGAACAACAATATACAAAGTCGCTTTTGAGAGATCTGTTTTATTACACTGGATGGCAATAAAAGTAAATTATTTCCTTATCTAAATTAGAGCTGATCCATTAGAAGAGGAGTTTGCTGAATGGAACCACAAAAAAAAAAAAAAAAAAAAAAAAAATCTCTGAAAACACAGTAAGGAGTAAGTAGAAAATGAAGTAGGGAATTCTGCAGTGTCAATCTTATGGCAGCCGAGCCAGATGCCACTAATATTCCCTACCCATGTCATGTTCACCAACCAAGCTTCAAATGAGCATATGGCACCCCCCCACACACACAATAAAGCCTCTCCCCAGGAAGCCAGAATGAATCTGGCCCATGTGAGTGTCCCTGCCCAAGAAAAATACATTTCTAATGAAACCTGGCACTCCACTTTCATGTATCATTCTCTTGCAAGCTTTGGGGGGACTTTTAGATATCATCTTGGATATTCTTTGGCTGAATTCAGTACCCATAAATCCAAATGCCCTTGAGACCAAAATTCTGTACTTAAAAACCTATTAGATCCTGGACTAGATTTCTCCAAAGTAAATTTTTTTTTAGATCTCTTGGCAACCACGAAGCTTCCTCACATGACACCTAAAGTCTATGGGACTTACCTTTCATACATCAACTTATATACTTTGGGTGTATTCAGTTTTCTTACAAATATGCTCTTATTTTTGTCCTCTGCCAGGATGGAAATAAAGGTCACTCGCTTACTTCATAGACTTTATGATGGCTACTAATTTGCCATGTAGTCTCCTTCTCAGCCTTATGGGCAATCAGACAATTGGATGATATCAGAAAGAATATCAAAGTCAATTGGGTAAGTATATTCCAGGAGGAACCAAATTTGCTGTAATATTGTTTTAGGCCAAATACAATGACAAATGAAAATGTCACACTTTTTTTTCCCAGTTCAAATACGACTTGTTAATCTTTCATGTACAACTCCTTCCTTCCATTTGCCAAGACAGTGAAAGGTGACTGATCTCACTGATTTCACACAAAGCACTTCTTTCTAGTTAAGTGTATCTAGGTGAATGATGTATTCATGGTCACATGAAATATTCAGCTGACAGACACACCAGAGATTATGGAATTCAACATTTTATTTTGCAAATAAGGAAATGAAAATTTCACACAAGCAACCTGACTCATGGTCATGCAGCTATTTGGTGGCACAGCTTTAGACTGACTGCCATGCCATGGTGGCCACCTGTGCCATGCTAAAAATAACCTCGATAAAAGTAATATTGAGATTTCACTTAGGGTAGAATTGACCCCAACTTAAACTAGATGAATATTCACTGATATTTCCAGCTTCCAAAGTGGATTTATGGTCAAAAGAATCTATGTGTCTCC
Source organism: Nomascus leucogenys (assembly GCF_006542625.1). Classification (NCBI taxonomy): domain Eukaryota; kingdom Metazoa; phylum Chordata; class Mammalia; order Primates; family Hylobatidae; genus Nomascus; species Nomascus leucogenys. The sequence continues at coordinate 76,234,872 of NC_044384.1, forward strand.
ATTTGAAGTTTCTGTGAAAGTCCCTGCTGCCCCCACTAAAAACATATGCAAACACTTGAGCTACCTAGAGTCTGTCAACATGTGACATGCCACGATTAAAATAGCATTACTTTAGCCTAAGGTTTTATCCACCTGGTACATTTGGAATGCAAATACACCTGTGAGATATGTTGCCAGTCAGTCAACACTTGAATAACTCTTGTAAAAGAACTTCTTTATCTATAAAGAGCTATTTGTTAATTCATTGACTTCTTTGATAATGCATTTAAAGAGTTCCTGCTCTTACAAGAGAGTGCTAAGAATTAGAAATGAGTAAGACGGGACTTCTGTTTTCACAGATTTCACAGTCTATCAGGTGAGATAATGATTTAATAGGATGTGATGTGTCATAGCAGTTTTGTAAAAACACAGTCTTGTAGCTGCAGAGGGCTGGAAACTAATTTTATTTAATGAAAATGGGGTAGAAAAGAATTAGGGAAGTTTCTTAGAGCAATCCACAGAAGGCATTGATGGGAGGATATTAGAAAAATTATGAGGGTATTCTATATCTAAGGGGAATGAGGAGAAGAAAGTGAGAAAGAGGAGAAGCAAAAGCCAGATATCTGGCTTACTTAAAGCCTGACTTTCTCAATTACCATTTGATCTAGTCCAGCTAGACCTAAGACACTTTAGACGAGTTGAAAAAAATATACGGACCTTTTACTGTATCATATTCCAGAGTGAACACAAAACTAACATGATGCATCAATACACAGGGTTGAACAACTGAAATGACTCATGAGACTCCACAGAGTACAGTCTTAATAAAGGTAAAGGATACTATAAAGCAGGGGGAAAATAGCACAGAAAACCTCAGAAAGGTCCAAGACCTTCAGACCCAGCTTCCAGGATCATTTCTCAATTGATTAGGATGTGATTTTAATCTGAATCATGAACTACCAAGATATATACAAGAAAACTTGAGCTCTGGAGAATCACAGTCTTGTCCAAGGAGTGGTCCTTCATATCTGTCTGGTCTCATAACCAAAATTGGGCTGCATGACAAAAGTGAACAGAAGAAACGAAGAGAACATAGTAGAAACTAGGTAAAAAACACCAATCTGGATTACTTTGTTGTTTTTTTAATGAACAAAGCTAATAAACTACTACAGATCGCTCACTTGGCCTGTCTCAGGTCCTAGGACAGGAATATTTGTCAGTTGAGTTTATTCTGAGTTGGCTAAGGCTCCAGCAGTGTCTCCAAGAATCTCTGGAAATAAGTCAGTCCTCCCTCCAGACAACAATGGCTCCAAGCATCCCTGGAAATAAACATAGGACTGCAATAGACCAGCTAAGATTAATCTTGTATTTATGTATATAACAGCACTTCCTCAAACCAGAAGAAGACAATTAAGAAACAGTTAAAACAATGACAGAAACAGTATATTTGGCTCCATTTCCACTCTTCATCCCTACCTTCCCCCTCATTCAAATATTTCCCTTTCAGCCTTTATCAGGACTCAGAATGTGTCTGAAATCTTGAACTCCAGCTTCAATTGAGACTGATTCCTGCTCTTTCTCCTGGAGCCAGAGTTAGTTGTGAGAATCACCAATACCCAACTCATGGCTGACTACTCTTATGTCTGTTGCTGGAGTTAGTGAGTTCTCTCTCCAGCCTCAATAACTGTGCTGCTCCCAGGTGCAAACGGGATGTAACTGTTTCTGTCCCCGCTACAAATTAAACCTTTTCAGAGGTGACAGCATGCTGGCAGCCCTCGCAGCCCTTGCTGGCTCGCAGCCCTCGCTCGCTCTCAGCGCCTCCTCAGCCTCGGCGCCTGCTCTAGCCATGCTCTAGGGGCCCTTCAGCCCTCCACTGCGCTGTGGGGGCCCCCTCTCTGGGCTGGACGAGGCCAGAGCTAGCTCCCTCTGCTTGCCGGGAGGTGTGGAGGGAGAGGCGAGGGCGGGAACCCGAGCTGCCAGCGGCAATTGCGGTCCAGCGCAAGTTCCGGGTGGGCGTGGGCTCGGCAGGCTGCACTAGGCAAGGCTGGCCGCAGCAGCCAGCCCCCGGCAGTGAGGGGCTTAACACCCGGGCCAGCTGCTGCGGAGGGTGCGCCGGGTCCCCCAGCAGTGCCGGCCTGCTAGCACTGCGCTCGAATTCTCGCTGGGCCTCAGCTGCCTCCCCACAGGGCAGGGCTCAGGACCTGCAGCCAGCCATGCCTGAGCCTCCCCAGCACTCCGGAGCTTCCCGGCACTTGGATAACTTTTGTGTCTAGCTCAGGGATTGTAAATACACCAATCAGCACCCTGTCAAAATGGACCAATCAGCTCTCTGTAAAATGGACCAATCAGCAGGATGTGGGTGGGGCCAGGTAAGGGAGTAAAAGCAGGCTGCCAGAACCAGCAGTGGCAATCCACTGCCAATCGGTCCCCTTCTGCGCTGTGGAAGATTTGTTCTTTTGCTGTTTGCAATAAATCTTACTGCTGCTCACTCTGAAGTCCACACTGCCTTCATGAGCTGTAACACTCACTGCGAAGGTCTGCAGCTTCATTAGTGAAGCCAGCGAGACCACAAACCCACTGGGAAGGAGGAGCAGCTTCACTCTTAAAGCCATTGAGACCACGAACCGACCAGAAGGAAGAAACTCTGGACACACCATCTTTAAGAACTGTAACACTCGCTGGGAGGGTCCACGGCTTCATTCTTGAAGTCAGTGAGACCAAGAACCCACCAATTCCGGACACACTTTTGATCTTCTGCAATGGTTAAGACTGGACACTCTGAGCCTTGCCTGCTCATGTGACATTGGCCTCATATCAAGCTTTGGAGCCTACTTGCATAAATTGCTTTCTACCCAGATTGCAGGATTTGCATGGTGAACTCTCCAGCAGTAGAAATGGAAAGGACTTTGAGTCAAGGGAGGAACACAGAGCAGGCAGCACAAAGACACACATATCCAGAGATATCTCTGGGATATTTTGCAAGCCTTCTCCTGAGGGCTCTTGATGGACTTGAATCCATTAAAATTGCTGCTTCTCTAAAAGACTAACTCACTGTCCTAGAAACAACGTATATCAGGGTGGACTACAACTAGGATTTGGATGACAGTTTAACAATTCAGGTCCTGACTTGAAAAACCACTATAGCACGCCATCCTCCAGCACGCCGTTTTCCGACCACAAAAGCAATAATGCTTGCAAGCTCATAAGCAAGTAAGCTGAGTTTTTGATTGAGCAATATAGTTAGGACTCATTAAATAAGGTTGGGAATTATCCCTATGCCAAGGAGCCAAATGCTACTTGAATGTAAACATGACTTGGGAACACAGAAAGTGAATCTCATGTACAACAGGATGCAGAACTGAGAAGCAAACCTCAAGGAGGGCCCTGCAAGTGTTAATGGGTGAATGCCATCCCCACGACAGCCAGCCTGAGTGCATGTTAGAGACCGCATGCCCCGGGTTTCCTCCCACGCAGCACAGAAAGGAGTGGTCAGAGTCACGCAGTGATTTACGTTCACCCTCTGATCGGGAAGCCCAGAAAACATGGACTAAATCCCAATACCGTGGAGTTAGAGATAAGTATCTACTGGCTGCTTTCCTCTTTATTTCATTTCCTGCTCATAGCAAAGAATCTGGTCATGGAGAGGGAAGCCTAATTCTAATAAATCTACTCTTAAACAAAACTGCTTCCCAGCCCAGGGTTTTTGCAGGGACGATAATGTTTTCAGTCAGGGTCTGCCCAGCAGCAATTCCAGAAACATCAGGGATAAACTCGCAATTCAATAAAAGGCTACAGAAGCAAACTAGGCATGGATGTCACTCCACAGGAATACACAAAGATTGATCATGGTAAGAGTGTGATGAACAAAAACAGTCCTCATATCTAGATTTACAGCCTTCTCTTCTCAGCTCCCCAGTCCAGGCAAAAGATTTAGCCGTGGTCAATTTAGTGTTATGCTTCCTTTTTCTGTCTCCAAAAGGAAAGGTCAGAAGTGGGATGAACAGACCCTTGCAAGAAAATCAGAGTGAAAAATAAACTGCCCTTTCCGGGGAGCTGAAACCAGAAAATGTATGACATCTGAGTAGCTCGTCACATGGAGGGGAGAAATACCAAAAGACAAGAGAGATCAGGGGAAGGTATGGCAGAAATGAGAAGAAAAATTTTTCTGAAGTAGAAAAGTGAGTGGCTCCTGTAAGTTGCGAGTGCTAGAAAATAACAGAGGACGGGTGGAAAATAGGCACTTTGAATTTAATAGGCTTTTGGTAAATGTAAAAAACAGTTTCTTCCTTTGAAAATGTTTTTAAAAAGCAAGATATTCACCAAAGACATATGAATGCCCATTAACAGATCAAAATGTGTTGAAACAAAATTGTGATTAAAAAGGCATCACATTGACTCTACCAAAATGGCGAGTGCCAGCGGGGGACCCACAGAGATGCTGCCATCCCTGCAGTTCTCAATCCCAGTCCTAAGAGGTTCATTACGCTAACAGAACTTCTGTGCTGCGTGACTGCATGGCTAATTTGCAGCCGCTATCCCTCCAGCTAAAAATGTCTAGACAGGGAGGCTCCTGACACAAATAGAGACATTAATGATTAACATGAAATTCATCTTTACATCAGTAGCAGGATAATGGAAGTTTATAGGAATAAAAGGCCGGTTGTCATTTGGCAGTTTGTGAGGATGAGTACATCGTATTTTAAGGTTTAGGGTCTTTAGACACATACTCCCTTAGAATACTAAGGACCTGGGGGCAATCTTGCCAGACTTCCTCTGCAGGCATCTTTAATTTTCTTGTATCATAAATTTTTATCTTACATTCTATACAAAGGGGAATTACTGAGCTGGTGAGTGAGCCTAACCATTTGCCCATAAGTATGAGGCTTCGTTGTTTTATATTCAGTGTGAATATGATAACTCACATAACCTCTCTTATGAACCCCTCTTTTTCTCTTTTTGAGTGGGGGGGTGATTTTTTAAATGGCTTTAAAAAGAAAGCCAACTTCTGGTATTGGAGATGGAAGCAAAGAATAATAAAGAGTAAAAGTAATGGTTCTCAGACTGAAAACAAAAGATTTGCTATAATGTAAAAATGGAAAATCAAATTTAGTAAAAGCTTGTATCTACAAGTTGAATAAATTCAAATGCTGCCTACACAGAAATAGGAGAAAAATTTAATAGAACTATTTCAGGAGCATTGCCAACGCTGAAAAAGCTACTTGTCAAGTGAGAGATACAACAGTAATGAAATCGGAAAAAGTGGTTTGCTTTTCATGCCAGGATTAGCACAGGAAAACAAATGCTTCTTAGTAGAAATGTACTTCAGGACAAAGTCAGAAACTTGGCAATACACATTCTTAAATTATACGTAGTAAAATGTTCTAGTGACCTTGCCTAATCCAAGTTTACTATTGAGTAGAAGTTTACCACTGAGTTGGTAAGAGAATTTTAAGGGCTGTTTTCCCTGCTTAATATAATCAAACAAAGAACATTGACTGACTTTCCTGATTTATCAGATATTTTTGTTTTTATGTTTTTCCTGAACTGAAAAGCCAAAGTGGCTCATTGCAGAGGAGGTTAGAAACCAAAATAAATGCTCAACACAGACAGCATATACCTATAGTAGAAGAAAGTGCTTTGGCACACAAATATCCCCAAGAGAGATGAGCTTCTGGGTTAAAGCAGGTAAAAAGTGACTCATCTTCTTTAGGACAATGCTGAAGTCTTCATTTTAAGCTGGACTTGTTTCACCATTTAGGAAAACCCCCATGATGCCAAGAGAGAACAATAAGAACTTCCTGAGGGTATATTGACAGTATAAAAAAAGGAAAGAATAATAATGCCAGTATTTTTTTCATGTATTAAAACATGTATCCCAGATAAAACATGTATCCCAGAATTTAAAGTAAAATAAATAAATTAATTAAATAAAAATGCTTCAACAATGCCTGATGAAATAAATTTTAGTATTTATTTTAGTAACTTTATCCATTACTTTAGTCTTATATTTATAGAAATATTAATGCCCAAAGAACCAACTGAAAAGTAGAGAACAGAAAGTTCTCAGAAAAAAAGTAACTGCAGCCCTAAACTTATGAAAAGATGCTCATCCCTCTCATACAATGAAAATTAAGACTACACAGAAATAGCATTTCTCACCTATTTGGTAAAAATTCAAAAGTTTAATAATACACCAGCTTCTGGGGAAACTGTAGAGAAACAGGCACTCTCTCACATTTCTATAATGAATGTGCAGTATGTTTCAACTTCTAAGGAATGCAAGTGTGTAATATCTATCAAAATTATAAATGCAAAATGTCCATTGTTCTTTATCCATTGACAGATGAATGGATAAAGAAAATGTGGTAAATACGTACAACAGAATATTAGTCAGCCTTAAGAAAGACAGAAATCCTGCCATTTGTGGCAACATGGTTATACATTAAGCAAAATAAGTCAGATACAGAAAGACACTGTATGATTTCACTTATATGTGGAATCTAAAATAGTCAAATTCATAGAAGCAGAGGGTAGAATGGTGGTTGCCAAGAGCTGGGGAGAGGGGAGAATGAGGAGTGATGGTTAAAGGGACAAAGTTTCAGTTATGCAGGAGAATTTAATACTGGAGATCCAACGTATAGCGTAGTGCCTATAGCAAACAACGCTGTATTGTATACTTTAAAATGCAAAGGGGGTAGATTTTACATTATGTTATTATTTTATCTTTCCACAAAATAATAATAATAAAGAGAGCAGAAGTAAACTTTGGGAGGTGATGGATATAATTATGGCCTGGATGATTGTGATGGTTTCATTGATGTGTGCTTTTTTTATTCCAAAACCTATTGAGATGAATATATTAAATATATACAACTTTCCATATGGCAATAATGCCTTGAGAAATGGTTTAAAAAATGCAAATGCATTTACATTTTGACTTTGGTATCTTACTACTGGGACTGTATCTGATAGATATTCCTGCATATGTTCAAAATGACTTTTGTTAGTTATCCACTGCAGCATTGTTTAAAGGAGAAAAAATTAGAAAGCTCCCAAATGTGCATTCATAAGAGACTGATAGATGGATTGTAATTAAAAATGAATGAAGAAGCTCTCTGCCTATTGACCTGGAAAGATGCCCAGGATATATTAATAAAAGCAAAGCAAAGGATTATGAGCATACTGTGCTACCTTTATACAACAAAGAGATGGAGTGGGGACCAACAACTAAATTCCTGCTTATATTTACATTAAAGAAACACTGGACAGATACTAAATGAAGTAACAGAAGTTGTTGCTGGGACGGCCAGGTGAGAAGGACTCCCTGGCAGAGCTTCCAATCAGCCTGTGCACTAGGAGGAATGTGCAATGGGATATAGTCACAGAAGTTTGCACCATTTTCAGCCCCTCCTCTTCCTGTGTGGAACCTGGGATTCAAGCTGACAGGCAGGAAGCACACTAGCAGTAACTCTGGCCTTGCAGAGATTCTCTACTCCCCTTTTTTTCCTTTCCCCCCAGAAAAATCCTGCCTCACTCACCCCTAAAATCATCTGCAAGCCTAAATTTTCTTGGCCGTGGGACAAGGACCCCATCTTTAGCTAAACTAAGGAAAAGTACTACATCATTTTCAATATGAGATTTGGGGGAATGGGATGGAGTAGATAGGAATAGAGGTAGGGTAGAAATGAGGTTTCTACAAGTCTATAGTATTTACCTGTCTGAATATATATCTTTTAAAATAAATAAATGAAAGCCTAAAAAAAGTCACTTAAATTTTTTAGTAAGTTACTAAAAGAGAAAGTGCCATTTATGAGAGAAATTATGGGGGGTACATAATGCAGAAATTTTTTTGTGGAGGTCCCACTGATATTTAAGCGGACAAGTTCCATAGATGGATCTGAAGGTGACTATTGAACCTTGAAATTGAATACAAAATGTTAGCTCTCTTCCCATATGTGCATATTTCCAGGGGAATTATCTATAGTTCTCATCAGATTATCAAAGAACCCCATAATGCAAAACAAGTTACAAAACTAAAAATTTAGGAAAGTCTCTAGACTTACTTTTCCTGAATATCAAGATACTGTATGACTTGGTTGTTATAAGGTCTGGATTCAAAAGACCTGGGATTACCATCAAACTTCACCACTTACTAGTCGTGTGTCCCTGGGCAATTTATTCAAACTTTCTAGCCTCGCTTTTCTTATCTGCTATAGAAAGAAAATAGTAATATCTACTTAACATGATACTGTAAGGATTAAACTAAATAATGCATGTAAAGTGCTTAGCAAAATGCCAGACATGTAAGCATTCAAAAAATAGTGCCTACTATAATCATTCGACTTAATATCAGTACTGTGCTTACATAGCAAGTTTTGAAAGAGGTCAGATAATGCACTGAGTTTTGGACCTGTTAAATTTGAGGTGCGTGGAGATACCTAAGTGGAGATATCCAGCTGAGAGCTGTATTTAAAGGCCTGGGATGCTAAAAAGTGCTCAGCCATGTTATTACATTTTTGTTTTGTCTACACTCACTCCCTTGATGATCTCATCTAGTTTCATGCCTTTCAAAACCATCTATGTGCTGATGATTCACAAATTTATATGTCCAGCTCAGACCTGTCCCTTAAAGTCAGACTCCAAATACCTACTCAACAAATAATTATTGGATGTTTTATAGGCATCTCAAAATTAATATGTGCAAAAACCAACTTCTAATCTCTCCCTCAACCTAACTCACCTAAAGCCTTCCACATCTTAATAGTGATTCCATTTTTCTAGTTAATCCAACAATTTTGAAGACATCCTCGATTTTCGTATTTTTCTTCTACCCCACATCCAATCCATGCTATTGAGTGGTTCTACTACAAAATATATCCATATCTAATTATTTCTCCCACTCTCTCTTGCTGCTACCCAATCCCAAGCTACTAATATCTCTCTCACTAGAATTATTGTGACAGTATCCTAACTGGTTTATCTGCTTCAACTTTTCTCCTAGAATAGTAGAGAGAATCAATTCTCAGCACAGCAAACAAATGACTCTTGAAATCAGACCAGGTCTTTCCTGTGCTCAAGGGCTCAAGGGCTCCCATCTCACCTGGGAAACAACCAAGAGCCTTTTCCATGATCAAGGCCCTACTCCTTTATTTCTTTAGCCTCATTTACAGATTTTCTCCTCACCAGACAGTACCTTCAAGCTCTAGTAATCTCCATCCTGTGCTTCTAACATATACCAGAAACAGTATTACCTTCTCACTGGAATTCTCTTCTTTCAGATATCCAGTCACATGGCTCACTTCTTTACCCTCTTCAAGTTTTTGCTCAAATGTCATCTCAGTGAGACATTCTCTGTTCAAACCAACTTAAATTGCACTCCCCACTCTACCTGTGTCCTCCTTCCTCCTTTATTTCTTTTGACATTTATCACTAGTTAATGTGCTGCATAGTTTACTTAGTTATGTTATTTATTATCTGACATCCTTTCCTGAATAGAAGCTCCAGAAAGTTGGATAATTTTGTCTGTTGTTGTTTTTTATTCCTTCTCACTCCTCCCTCCAGCCCCATTGTTTTTCCCTCAGTGCCTAGAATAGTGCCTGGCACATGGTAGGTGTTCAATAAATATCCATTTATATTTTTAGTTGCTTTAACTAATTTCTTGTAGTGTACTCATTCTTCCTCTGAACTTGGAATAAATTTTTCTGGGATAGGTTAAGAGACTGAGATTCTTAATTCTGAGTCAAACCCAAATGTTCCTTTCCAATCAATATCCACTCACTGTCCAGGAGCCAGAGTACCTCATGGCTTGTCTAACTCAGAGAGGTCACTTCACCTATAAAGAGAACATCCTGCAAAGTTGGATGGTGGGTAGGAGAGAATGGTTATGGTATTTTTTTCAGGAGTCTGAGTCCCTGATCTTTGAATCCTCCTCAAGATTCCTCTTAATGATGTTAACCAAATCCTTCTAGCAGAACTCCTGGCTATTCCCCCTAAATTCATTGACTAATCAAAAGAATTTTCATCACTTCTTCTCCCTTCCCACTCTCAACTCAGTATAAGCTAATTTGGAAAGAGATATTATAAGGTAGAGTGGTGGATAGAAGGTACACTCTTAAGCCTAATAGTAGGAAAAATCCGAGGTCTAGTTTGCTTTAAACACCTAGCTATATTGACCTGTCTATGAACTGACTTGGCAGATATCTGAGCCTTTCAAAACTTTCTGCACCTCTTCTTATAACACATGCTATCATCACCAGCTGAACCAAAGTGAGAACTTGGAGACAGGGAAGAACACAGTTCTTGTTCTCATGACTGTGCTTAAAGAAGAGGCCAGGACATCACCAGCTAAGGAAGCCAGTAAGGTGAGACCCAACTAGGTTGACAATAAAGTTACCATAAGAGCCAGGGAAGCCAGAGGGCTCTCATGTAAATCCAAGAGACTTCTCCCATTCCATTCACCATAAATTATCCTAAAGCCCCTTTCTCATATCTCTAGAGGCCAATCTGGAGAGGTATATGGAGAAGAGGCATCTGAAATGCAGGGTTTTTGAGATCAGCAGTGTAATTGCATTTAACAAATTCAACTCAGTGTAGTAGCCCCTGCTACTCAGCATTATGTGGGCTCATAATAAAGATGAAATTAATTATAGAAAAAAATTAAAAGTACAGATCATTTGCATATCTAAGTGTAATACGCATGAGTTTCCCTCCCTGTTACATTTGTAATTTGCAGTCTAATACCAACAGCCTGTATTTCTCAGGGGCATCCTGATGGATCTTCTGTTTGGGTCTACTTTGGCCAGGCTAGCTTCTCCATCCCTGAGGGTTGGTGAATTGTCCTGGCTATAGTTCTTTTACTCATCCAATCATTCATTCATTTTTCTTCCAATCATTAAAATAAATGGGGGCAATTGAGACAAAGTGAGAAGAGTCCACTTAGAGACAGAAGTGCTGGTACCAGCCCTCACAACCACCAACTGTTACCTGTTCTGCGACTTTGAGAAATCCCTTATCTGTGAAACAGAGATAATACAACCAGCCTCAAACTACTGGCATTTGTTTTAAATAAGATAATAAATATGAAAGATTCTAGTTTGAGATCAGCCTGGGCAACATGGTAAGGCCCCTGTCTGTATAAAAGAGAAAGAGAGAGAGAGAAAAAAAAGAAAGAAAGAAAGAAAGAAAGAAAGAAAGAAAGAAAGAAAGAAAGAAAAGAAGAAGAAGAAGAAGAAAAAGAAAGAAAGAAAGGAAGGAAGAAAGAAAGAAAGAAAGAAAGAGAAGAAAGAAAGAAAGAAAGAAAGAAAGAAAGAGAAAGAAAAAGAAAGAAGAAAGAAAGAAAGAAAGAAAAAGAAAGAAAGAAAGAAAGAAAAAGAAAGAAAGAAAGAAAGAAAGAAAGAAAGGGAAAAGGAGGGAAGAGAGGGAGGAAGGAAGCAAGGAAGGGAGGAAGGAAGCAAGGAAGGAAGGAAGGAAAGGAGGGAGGGAGGGAAGAAGGAAAAAAGGAAGGAAGGAAAGAAGGAAGGGAAGGAAGGAAGGAAGGAAGGAAGGAAGGAAGGACGGAAGGAAGGAAAAAGAAGGGGAAGGGAAGGGAGGGAGGAAAGAAGGAAAGAGAGAGAAAGAAAGATCTCTATTTCAAAGACCTTTGTAAAGTTAAGGCATTGTTATTATAAATACTAAAAAATAACCAACCCATTGACCACTACATGCCAATGAAGAGTGCAAACTTGAACAAGACACATTCCCTGCCTTGAACTCCTGATAATCCAATGCAGTAGTGCCTCAGGTGCAACTGATTTTCTGTCTGGGTTCTGCTCTGGCTTATCAGAAATCAGTTTATTTCATGCTGGGAAAGTTTAGGCAGGAAAATCTTAAGGTTTGGCTCCAATATCTTTTCCTGAAATGAGTGACGTGATCATCTACAATTCCCTGATCCATGAAAGCAGCACCTGCACAGAGCTATTCCCTCATGTGCCAAGTGAACAAGAAATAGAACACAGACAGATACACACACTGCCGGACAAGATTAGGGATGAAATGAATCTTGCCAGAAAGCATGTGCCTCTCCAAACTCACACCTTAGAAATTTCTGTTATGCTACAAAGCACAAAGCAGAATATTTTAAAATTCCCTTGTACGATGTTTATAATATTGTACATAAATCTCCCAGCTTGTTTACCTCACTATTCCACTCTATATATGTTTAGTGGGAAATTAAAGTAATCAAACCGATAATGAACACTTCAAAATTTGCTACTGAGGGGCCTGGAATCAGCCAAAGAAGCTACTGACATTAGGCAAAATGGATAGAAAATAGTTCGCCTCTCCACCTCATTTTGTTGAAAAATACACACACACACACACACACACACACACTCAGGTATTTACATATAATTTTAGATTATTATAATATATATTTTAAATTAAGCATGAGAACATGTCTCTGAGAGGCCCCATTGTGCTTGGGCATAGAGAAAGGGAGTTCAAAGGAAGTAATATGTGAATTAGGGAGAACTTAACTTACATCAACGCACACATGAAACATGTTATGTTCAAGGGTTTAACTCCTTTATGTCATTCTAAATATTTGTCTAGAAAACCAGAAAAAAAAGCTGTTAAAAAATATTTGCAAAAATTTAAATGTGTGTGTGTGTGTGCATGCTCACTTGTGCATCGTTTTTCTCTCCTGTTTCCATTCCTAAGGTGAAATCAAGTTCAAAGATACTACCTTTCTTGAAGGGGTAAAAGAAGAGGAAACAGACAAGGAGTTTCTCTCCCAATACTCTGCAGAAGGAGGAGATAATTGAACTTCCTCTCTATAATAAGACATGCAAACAATTAGGGGCCATGATCTGATGCCAAGGTCGGAGAAGCTGTGGGGCTGCTTTTATTCTTAGCCCATATTGTAGAGAGGGCATGGTTCTTTGGTTTCACACCAAAGTCAAAATAAGACAATAATGAGTCCGAGAGAACACCAGAGGTCTAATTAAATGTAAAAGTTTGATTCAGGGAGTGAGATGGTGGCCTTCCTTTTAGAAAGTCTTTTAAATTTATTTAATTCTTACTCCAAATGCTATCCATCTAAATTAAGTCTTACTTCGAGGTTATACAAAGGAATAAATATATTCTTACAAGCTAGTAACTTGCATAACTGAAGTGTGGAAATAATGTCCAATACAGTATGACCTCTGCTATGTAGCCAATGATAGAAATAGCTAAAAGTAACTGAGCCTCTTCTACGCAGTCTGCATTGAGTATAACATTTATTCATTCATTTAAAAAGTGTCTTGGACATGGAGCATGGTTCTAAAAAAATTTAGAGAGAGAGAGAGAGAGAGCATGAAGTTCAGCTAATGATAAGACGCTATGAAGAAAATGAAATAGAGAAATAGGCCAGAAAGAAATGAGTGGGACAGAGACTATATTACATATTAGAGTGGAGTGTCCAGTGATCAGATGGAGTTCTCCAAAGCCCAGGCAGAGCCCATTCCACACAGAAGGCACAGACATGAAAATGTCTGGAATCAAGAAAGAGCTTGATCTGTGTGAATAATTGAAAGAAGGTTCTGTGTAGATGCTCTTTTCCCCATTTCATAGATGGGAAAGTTGAGGTTCAAGAAGTTTAAATGACTTACTCAAAGTTAAGTATGTGCCACTGCTGAGATTTCTTTTATTTTACTTTTTGGAAAAGTAAATTATTAACATATTCACCAAAGCACTGTAATGTGTTACTCATTGGGAAGTCTCCTTATTTCTCCTTTGTCCCTGTCCACACCATTCCGTCTCTCATCACCCTTCCCTTGCATGAACTAAAAATGGCTTAGCTTTAGCTGCTTGGGTATCATTCAAATGCTTACACAAATACAAGCAAATACAGTATTATACTATATCCCCCCCTTCCTTGTATAGTATACTATATATAGTATCCAAATATAGTATGCTATATATAGTATCCAAATATAGTATACTATATATACTGTACTGAATTTTCCTTGTTTTATTTAAAAATATATCCTAGACACATTTCCATGACAGCGTCTAGAGTTTCTCATTTTACCACATACTACTTTCCTGTAGAAGTGAACAATAGTTTATGTGATCAATCCTCTATTGATGGAAATCTAGCTGGTTTCTAGGTGTTTGCTAGTATAAACAATGAGTAACCTTGTACGTATTCCATTTTGCATTGGAAAGCTCACTGCCTCAGAGGAACTGATAAAATTTGCTTTATTCCCTTCCTTTGTGGTAGTAAATTTTTACTCCTACTAGTACTTCATGAGGTGTTTTCTCAAAAATCCATCAGAAAAGTGTTTTATAAACTTTTGGATTTTTGCCCATCTGATTGGTTTGAAATGGTATCTCTGTGTTGGTCTTAATTGTGGCACCTCCTTTTTATTTATTTATTTATTTATTTGTTCATTTTTATTTTTTGAGACAGACTCGTTGGGTCACTGCAACCTCTGCCTCCCACGCTCAAGTGATCCTTCCGCCTCAGCCTTCAGCAGCTGGAACTACAGGCACATGCCACCATGTTCAGCTAATTATTTGTATTTTTGTAGAGGCAGGGTTTCACCATGTTACCCAAGCTGGTTTCAAATTCCTGGGCTCAAGCAATCTGCCCACTGTGGCCTCCCAAAGTGCTGATTACAGGTGTGAGCCACTGCGCCCGGCCAGCAGCTCTCTTTATATTAAGAAAATTAACCTTTTGTCTAGGATATGAGTTGCAATTTTTTCCCTCAATTTGATATTTGCCATTTCATTTTATGTACAGTGTGGGGGGATTTTGTTCTTTTGTTTTGGTTTGTGCGATGTAGAAGACTTTCTTTTGCCTTTCATTATGTTTTTGTTCTTTAAGGTGATCAAATTAATCAATCCTTTTATAGCACATTGATTTTTTGTTATAGTTACAAAGGCTCTCTTCAACTCAAGATTATACAAAACTTACCTATGCATTCTCCAAGCAATATTTTTTTTCTGTTTACATAGATATTATGCTATCTTCTGGAGTTTATCTTTTTTTTTTTTTGAGATGGAGTCTCATTCTGTGGCCCAGGGTGGAGTACAGTGGCACAATCTTAGCTGACTGCAACCTCCGCCTCCAGGGTTCCAGTGATTTTCTTGTCTCAGCCTCCCACGTAGCTGGGATTATGCATGCCTGTCACCACACCTGGCTAGTTGTGTGTGTGTGTGGGGGGGGGGTGTGCCTGTGTGTGTATGTTTTTAGTAGAGATGGGGTTTCACTATGTTGGCCAGACTGGTCTCGAACTCCTGACCTCAAGTGATCCGCCCACCTCTACCTCCCGAGGTGCCAGAATTACAGGAGTGAGCCACCATGCCCAGCCTAGAGTTTATCTTTGTGTATAGTAACGAGGTATGGATATAACTTCCGACAACTGCAGTATGAACTCAGATTTGCCTGTGCTGTCTGACTATACTCTAAAGTCAGGCAGTAGCCTCAAAAAGAAATCCACCCAAATTCTAATATATGTATCTAACCTATTCAAAATCAGCTTGGTAGCACTAAGTATCAGAGGTTTCTTGGCAGGCTGTTCTTGGCAGTCTGTTTTGGGAAACCTTCATTCTTCTCTAGCCTGTCCTAAGGGATAGGAACCCACAAGACTGGGGTGTGTATTAGAGGTCAGTGAAATAGGCATGCCAATGAAGAAGGGACTAAGTAACTACTCTAAGCATCCTTCTTCCCTATAAAGCACAGGCATGCGATGGTGTGCTTGAAAGGCCCACCTTCCAACAGGAAATCTGTCCTTTGGTCATGTCTTAGGACCTTCCTAGCTGTGAGATTTTGACAAGCCGCCCCATTCCCATGGGCCTTAGTTACACCAACTCCAGTGGGAAAGAGTTTAGATCCTTTCTGCTTTGATATTCTTAGCACTGGTGGTTACTTACGGTCTACAGTGATCCAGCCAGAACTTGAATCCAGAGATAGGTCTACTATTTTATCAGTTTCTAGCTATAATAATAACAATAATAGCATAACCATTTACTGCATACCAGTCATTGTTATAAGCACTTTTCATGTATAAACATATTTAACCCTTACAACAATACTAGGAGGTAGATACTGTTGTTATTCTCATTTTGTTGGTGGGACAGTAACGTACAAAGTTTTCAAAACCCAGCCAAGATGAGAGAAAGTATGACGGAAGAAAAAGCAAGAACATAAAAACACAGCAATATACTCAATTGGAGTAAAATGTCTTTCTTTTACAAATTTTACAAAAACATATGTTCACGTGAGTACATTGCTGGGGTCTCTCCCATGGTCTTGGAATGCAACAATCCAAGTAAGGGGCTTCCCAGCAAGACTGCTTCTAAAGGAAGGACTCTTAGGAAACATATTTATTTAGAGATTTAAATAATGAGAAAGCAGTAAATTGTGCAAAAATATAGAGAAAGGATTTTTTGGAGGAGTGACTTATCAATGAATAAATTGAAGATGTTTGAGGCATTAAAAGAAAGCCATTGTGTAAGGAATATACCTTCACTAGCTACTAACACAAAGATGCTAGGAACTCAATGTGTAACTTTTGCCTGAAGACTCATGTATAACTACAAAGACCTTAAAGGAACATGTAAGATCAACTAATAATGATCGCTGAACTTCTTACAATGTTTCATGGATCTCCAGAGACTAGAGGTAGAAGTGTTTATACAGAGGCTCAGTAAGCAGGATTCAAGCTCCTCACTGCAGCCTCTTCACTACATTTTTCATGTATTATCTGTTTCATATCTTGGACTCCTCATAAGAATTTATTTAAAACAAAAACTCCATCATTGAGAAAAGTTAAAAACCCCCGAACCCCAACTTCATCACTTGATCTGGGTGGATACTGAAGCTTGTCAAAGCCACAGTTAGATAGAGATACAGCCATTACAAAACCTCCATCCTATGACTCTCAATCAGAGGCTCTTTCCAGTATTCCCAGCCCTAATCATGCCCAAGCCTGGTCTCCAATACATTCTATTTCATGCAGTTACTATTCTTTTAAAGAACAGAGTGGTTGGTAGATGATTTCCATCCATTTATATTCTCTAATCATCCATAAGACAAAGAGATAGAGATCTGTAGAACTTTCTCAGGGTAAGGCATTCTCTATTTGCCTCAGTGGAAGCTGGAAAGGGGTAAGTGAATATTTTACAGCTATAATTATACCAAATGGAGTTTCCACTAGAAATATTACTTACTGAGGCCAGGTGTGGTGGCTCACACCTGTAATCCCAGCACTTTGGGATCGAGGCAGGTGGATCACTTGAGGTCAGGAGTTTGAGACCAGCCTGGCCAACATAGTGAAACCCCATCTCCACTAAAACACACAAAAAATTAGCTGGACATGGTGATGCATATCTGTAGTTCCAGCTACTCAGGCGGCTGAGGCAGGAGAATTGCTTGAACCCAGGAGACAGAAGTTGCAGCGAACTGAGATTGTGCTACTGCACTCCAGTCTGAGCAACAGAGTGACACTCTGTCTCAAAAAAAAAAAAAAAAAAGAAAGAAAGAAAAAAAAAAGAAATATTACTTATTGGAAGCTCCACAACAGAGTTAAGGAATGATGCCTGTGGTTGGAGTGAAAAGATTAGATGTCAAGCACCTCTCCTTTCCATTCCTACCACCCCCATTCTTTCTCAAGTCCTCATCACCTCTCACCTTAATCCACTGCACAAACTTCTGACTGTTCTCTCTGCCTCCAGTTCTTCACCCATTCCAGTTTGCCCTCACAGTCTTGCCCAATTAATCACCTTTCAAGTAACACCATTAAAAACACACTCCACAGTCTGGGGCTCCCTTGCCAGATAAAACTGTAGAAATCACAAAATCTCGCCAGGTGCGGTGGCTCATGTCTGTAATTCCAGCACTTTGGGAGGTCGGGAGTTTGAGACCAGCCTGACCAACATGGATAAACCCCATCTCTACTAAAAATACAAAATTAGCAAGGCTTGGTGGCACCTGCCTGTATCCCCAGCTACTTGGGAGGCTGAGGCAGGAGAATCGCTTGAACCTGGGAGGTGGAGGTTGTGGTGAGCCGAGATCATGCCATTGCACTGCAGCCTGGGCAACAAGAGTGAAACTCCATAGAAATAAAGAAAGAAAAAAGAAAGAGACAGAGAGAGAGAGAGAGGAAGGAAGGAAAGAAGGGAAGAAGGAAGAAAGGAAGGGAGGAAGGAAGGAAGGAAGGAAGGAAGGAAGGAAGGAAGGAAGGAAGGAAGGAAGGAAGTTACAAAGTCTCTAATAATATTAAAATCCAATTACCTAAACTTGGCATTCAAAGCTTTCTGCAATCCAGTGCTAACATTATAATTCTCATTTTATCTCCAATTCCTGCTTTAATTCATGCTGTAATCCAGAAATTCAAAACATGTCCCATTCCTACTCCATGCTCTACATCTTCGCAAATGGAGGTCTTTGTTCATCTTGTTACCTGTGCCCACATGTCTTCCCCTGACTAATGTCACTGGAAAGCTTCTCCATCTTTCGTGATCTAATACCTTGTTATATCCTTTATGAAGCCTTCATTGACCATGTCAAGCAAATGAGAATTCTTCCACCTTCAACCCCGTGTTATGGATCATATAGACATTCTCATGGCAGTGTTAACATACTGCTTTGTGTCATCATGAATTCTGAAGTTATTTTGTTCCCATTATAGTGTGAGCTCTCTGAAGGCAAAACTAACCTATTTATCTTTATATCTCCTAAAAGGCCTAATACATCTCTAGGGGCACAGTAAGCATTTAGTTCCATATTTGACGAAAGGACAGGGCTGAGTGATCCTTAGTGTTCAACTCCTCCATTTTAGAACCAGACCATATAGAATAGGTCAGGAATTGAAAACAGATATCTTTATGAAATATCCAAACAGAGGGGAAAGGCTCATTTGGATGCAGCTTGACAACAAATAAACATCCAATAAACTAGTCATAGCTGAGTGACACTGTGCCAAATTAGAAAGAACGTCAGCTAGAAAGCCAGATCCAAATATGTCAGATTCCCAAGTCACTTTCCAGCTGTGGAACTTTGTACGGGCCCCTGTCCATTCTCAATCTCATTTGCAAAATGAGGCTACAGTTCTGCTGTGAAGACAGCTGGAGAAATTGCAATTAACATTTTAGAACATTATAGGTTATGCGATAAAAACAACAACTACAAGAATCAGCAAATCAACCACAGAGCTGAATGTGTTATTGAGCCTCAGTGTGCAGAGGCATGAAAGGGAGGTTTGTGACTGTATCTGGTCAACTTAAGGGTTCATTAGACCTTCAGAAAGCACCTTTTCCCTTCTGTGAGAATTTGTTTTGCAGGCTCTGCAATTATCATCAGATCATCATCATCAGACGATGCAGAGGACATAAGACTGAAAACAGCACATCCAAAAAATAAAAAAGTATGCACCTAGAATGAAATACCTAAGGACACTTCTAATTAGGGAGGGAGAGAGTAATCAGGGATGATGCTGAAAGGAGATGTCAGGCCTGGCATTGCTAAAATGAAAGGGAAGGGAAGCTAGGAGTTATTTTAACTGAAACTTGCACCCACCCACCCAGCCTCCTCCATTTCAGAGAATCGATGACAGAATAGAATTTGAACATCTCTGGGTTTTAGTTAGCCATTGACACATTGATTCCTTCTATAATCAAGTATTGAGCACTAGTTAGTGGCAGGTTTAGGAAACTGAGAAATAAGGAATTCATGGTCTAGTGGAGGAAAGATACAAATGAGGTATGACAAGAGCTATAATCTCACCATACCCAGGTACAGAAAGAATACAAAGGAGTTCCAGCCCTACCAAGAGTGATCATTATAAGATAAAAGTGATACGTAAAACTGAGTTTTGAAAAATTACCAAGGGGTTTCCAAGAAGGCAAGGTGTGTGGGGCACTCCAGGCAAAAGGAGTGGCCTCTGTGTGACTCCACACATAATCTAGTTCCTGGCAAGTTTCAGGAGCACAGAAAATGCAAGAGGGTGGCAGATGGCAAACCACAGGTGGGCAGAGACCACACACTCTCCCTTTCCTGTGTACCTCCCAATGATTCCTAGCAGGATATTTGGCACATTATATGTTCTCAGGAGATCAGAGTTCTTAAACATCGTGTTATCTGTAGACCTAACCTTTATATCTAGTAGGGAGAATTCAGAAGTATACTTTATCTATGGTCAACAGGAGGAGACTGATTGCCTGAAGATGATCTGGTAGCAGCCAGGCTCCTGGCCCCATTCTGAAGAACTTGACATAGCTGGAAAATCAGGCATGGCTGGAAGAAACTTCAGATATATTGTTTCTTAACTTGGCATCTCAACAACTCTAAGAAAAAATCCATTTTTATTTAAATTGTAAAATAATGTGTCCATTAAGATTACCAT
This sequence comes from Nomascus leucogenys, assembly GCF_006542625.1. Taxonomy (NCBI): domain Eukaryota; kingdom Metazoa; phylum Chordata; class Mammalia; order Primates; family Hylobatidae; genus Nomascus; species Nomascus leucogenys. Next base: position 76,255,220 of record NC_044384.1, read on the forward strand.
CCTTGTTATCAAGTTCTGACATGCAATTTTGATACTCAATTTTTGTGTTTGTTGTTTTGAATATCTTGACCCCAAATGAACATCCAAAGTGACCACTTTTGACTTCTAATTCAGTATTTTTGGGGATTTCCAAGTCCTCTAGCTTGAGAACAACTTCATTGGATACACTGTCTCAATGGAAGATAAAGATATGGAGACCCAGAAAGGAGAAATAACTTTGTAGTGCATCCAGCTGCTCAGTAAGGAGACTAGAACCCCGGGTGTTTAGATCAATGTTTGCCATATCCCAGTCCAGCCACCACCCCTCTGAAAAGGCAGTCAACAGTACCATCACTTCCAAGATCTCCAGATATAAATCCAAATTTGAAATTCAGCTCACAATTCACAGTGGTGCATTTGACCTTTATGGTAAAAGTTACAGTTTCTGGTTTATCTTGGACTATATCCATGCCCTACCTCTCTGAGAAGCAGACAGAATAGTTCAGGATAAATAACTCCTATTTAGGGTAATAAGAATAGCTTTTTTGTAAAACCAAGTTCTCTCATTGTATAGAATTTGTGACTTCCTTCACACATACTTTACTTACATTATGAAGAGATGATACCATGAAATTTCTGACTGTGGAGAAAACATTGCATTATTGTTAATTTAAGAAAGGTAGCCATTGCTTTTCTGTTAGGAAATTTTGAAAGCAGAGCAAGCCATCAATTTGTGATGTCTTTTACATATATTTAGTAACAAGTAGTCACTGAATACATGACAAATTGATGTTACCTAAACACTCAATGCAATAAATAGCTTAGAAGTGGGAGATGAGTGAGCCACAGAGTATGGGGATTTGTGGAACTCTAAGAACATGGCTATTCAGCAGAATCACCTGGGGAACACTGAAAAATGCAGACTCTGGAACCCAACCCCAGACTAAGTGAATCAGAATTTCCACAGGCTGGTATCCAGAACCTGACATTTACACAAGCTTTTCAAGTAACTTTGATGATTATCTAATCCACCCACCCAAATGAACTCCTGCCATATTTTTCAGAGCAAATTTTCTAAGTCAAAATGATGAAATCAACAGTCAGTCAATTATAATTCTACATGAAATATAAAACCTTCCAAGATCAAAATAATTCAGAACAGCTGCCACTTTTTTTTCATTTAACTGTTTCCTCCACTTGAGACCCTATTTACTTATTCATTGAACAAATAATTATAAAATGCCTACTGTACTACAACTGAGGATATAATTGTGAGTATAATATATATGGCCATTTTATCAGGGAACCTATATACCTCAGTCACTGGAGTACTATGAGAGTTCTATCCAGGAAGTTTTTCTGAATTTATAAACTTGACTTCTTCCTGGCATCTCACTTTTCACACTTGCTGCAGACAAGCTTCTTGGCTCCTGGTCTAAGTGGTGGAAAGTAACCACTGCCAACAGCTCTCAGATTCACTTCTCCTCCATTCATGATGATAACTACTTCCAAAGGAAATTCACTGGCTCGACATGGGTTAAGTAGTTCTCCTGGACCAGCCAGTGGCCTGGAGGAAAGAGTTGCATTACAAGGACATGTTGCTCCAATGGACCCATGTCCTTAGAAAGAGGTTAGGGCAATTCCATTGGAAAGAGATGAATAGACAATCTGATACATTCCAACTGCACTTCTCTGAGGACAACGCGTGCACCTCACAGCATGAATCCTATGCCATTCATTTGGGCTGCTCAGAGTTTTCTTCTTGTCTGAATTTTGGCTCTGTTCAGGTAATGGAGTTACTTTTCATTCTTTCATTATTCATTCATAAAACATTTATTAGACATTGACCTGGTCCACATCTTGGGGATAAGAAAAAGAAAAAAAGAAGCACCATGTTGTTTCTCTTGGAGCTCACAGATTACTGAAGGAGGCAAATGTATAGACACGTAATGATTATTTACTGTGACAGAGGCATGCACTAAGTACTAAGGAAACCCGCGGAAATTTAATAATTTCACAGATTTCCCTAAATGAGTCATAATGAATACAAGGGAGTTTTCTAGATTGGCTAGACTGAGGAGGCTCCCAAAGTATATTATGATAATGAAGTTAAGGAATGTGTAGCAGAAGGAAGTTTCACGGCTGAGAGGTGAAGTTGTGACTATGGATGGAATAATAGAAAAAAAAAAAGTCTTCCCAGCCATATCATTGGCAAGCTATGTAAACTTGGGCAAGTTACTAAAACTTTCTATATTTACCTCATAAAACTGTGGTGAGAATTAACTTTCTAGTGGAGGTGAAGTTAATTTTTAAAGTAGTGCTGGAATGTCTTGAATTCTTAATAATTTTTTAGGTATTAATGTTTTATTACTATATTTAATAATGTTTTATTATTGTTATCATTATTATCATCATTATTTCAAACAAATATGTGACTTCAAGATATGCTTCTAAAATTTTACTTGTGAGAGGAGAGTTGATTTTGTTTAACATCATATCACAGAGATTGTGATTTGAACTTGGCCCAGGGTACAAAGTAGTGTAAAAGGAAAATAAATCTTGGGACCCCAAAATCACTAAGCCAGAGGGAAAAGTCAAGCTGTAAACTGCGTAGGGCAAACTTCCCTCCCATATTATTCCTAAATAACATAGCTACAAAGATAAGAAGCTACATTCATTTCTCACAATTTTCCCAGAAGGAAATTTCTTGTGGACAAAGAACAGACAGAACTCAAAGTCATTCCTTTGAGCTCACCTGAGACAAATATAGATCTGATTGTTTCCTCTGCCCTACAGTTTATGTAAAAATTCAGATTCACTGATCCAGACTAAATTGTGTATTCAGAAGAGAGCTGATCAAGGACTCCAAAGAATGCAACCTTTTGTCTCTTATCTACTTCTAATGTGGAAGCCCCCAATTCGAGTTGTCCCACCTTACCAGACCAAACCAATGTATATCTTACACATATTGATTGATGCCTCATGTCTCCCTAAAATGCATAAAAGCAAGCTGTACCCCGACCACCTTGGGCACATGACCTCAGGACCTCCTGAGGCTGTCACAGGTGCATCCCTAACTTTGGCAAAATATACTTCCTAAATTGACTGAGACCTGTCTCAGATATTTGGGGCTCACATTTTGGTAACTATGAAGGGATTCTGAGTGCAGATACCCCTGACCTTTGGCAAATTTCCTGTTAGTGCTTGGTATCAACTCGAGCTATCTTTGTGGCTCAAACTGTAACCACCCAATGGATTCACTCTGCCCACTCCCTAGACAGAGCTGATTTATCAGGACAGGGGAGTTGTAATAGAAAGAGTCATTCACGCAGAACGGAGTTTTATTATTACTCACATCAATCTCCCTGAGCATTTGGGGATCAGAGTTTGTAAGGACAACTTGGTGGATGGAGGAAAGCCAGTGAGCCAGGAGTGCTGATTGGTTAAGTAGCAGATGAATCATAGGGAATTGAAGCTGTCCCCTTGCACTGAGTCAGTTCCTGGGTGGGGACCACAAGATCAGATGAGCTACTTAATCAATCTGGGTGGCATCAGCTGATCCATCAAGTGCAGTGCCCAAGACGATGGGAAGCCACCTCTTACATCAGCATGACCTAGATGTGAGACATGGAGTCAAAAGAGACCATTTGGAGCTTTAAGATTTGACTGCCATGCTGGATTTCAGATTTGCATGGGGCCTGTAACACCTTTGTTTTGGCCAATTTCTCCCATTTGGAACAGCTGTATTTGCCTGTACCCCATTTTATCTAGGAAGTAACTAGCTTACTTTTGATTTTACAGCCTTATAGGCAGAAGGGACTTGCCTTGTCTCAGATGAGATTTTGGACTTTGGACTTTTGAGCTAATGCTGAATGAATTAAGGCTTTGGGGGACTTTTGGAAAGGCATGATTGGTTTTGAAAAATGAAGACATGAGATTTGGGAGGGGCCAGGGACAGAATGATGTGATTTGGCTCTGTGTCCCCACCCAAATCTCATCTTGTAGCTTCCATAATTCCCACATGTTTTGGGAGGGACCCAGTGGGAGATGGTTGAATCATGGGGGTAGGTGCCACTCACCTATTTTGAGGTGTTCTGTTTTCTTTGTGGGATTTCAACAGTCATGGAAAGATTCTTCTTAGGTCTAAAGATCTGCTCTTCTCTACTGCATTACCAGACCTCTTTGGCTTTAGGGGAACCAGGGAAGACCTTGTACTGTGAGATGATTTGACCTTGGCTTGTGTAATGGCAGATGGGAGCTACAAATTTAGGGGTGGATAAGGATACTTTACAGAAGGTGGTCTGGGTTGTTTTGTTGTTTGTTTTCTTTCCCAGGAAGTTGTTTACGGATCCTACTTTTAATTCGGAAGTGCATTCTAAAGGGTCTTTTCCATTGCTTTTTCTCCCAAAATTAATCTTGATTTGGCTTGCCTGTGTGCATTTTTGTGAGGAACTGAACTGTTGTTTACACAGGTAAATTGGAGACTGAGTTTCCTCAGCTCAGAAGAGAAAGAGCATTTTGCTCCTCCCAACCGAAAAGTACCCTTTGGGCGACTGAGGACCTCATGGGAGTGTCTGGGAGTCCTGACCCCCTGTGACATGCAGAGACCCTACAGGGAACCCCCAACAAAATTAAAGAGAGACTCATACAGGAAGCACATAAGGCAGCTGGTCACTCTGCACTTGAGCCCTCCTGGAGGTGCCAGACCTTTAGAGAGAGAAACTGAGACACATAAGAAGGTGGCAAGGACTCAATGGTGACACACTGTGGAGTCCAACTTGCAAGCAGCACACTTTCACCCACTCTACAAAACCCTGGTCCACAGCTCAGTTCCTCCTTTTAAGAAAAAAAGAAGTGGGAAACAAATAATCTATGAATGAGGAGAAAATGACCCCCTTTCAGGTACTCCATCGGTTTTATGGCACCTCTAATTGCTAGATAGAGTTTGTGTAAAATGGAAATGTTATGATCTATTGCATCAAGGAAAAAGACCCCCAAGGTCTCTAGAATTCCTAAGTTCTCTTTTCCTCTATTTTTTTTCTGCCCGCTTTAAATCTGCTGTTACTTTTCTACTGAGATAAAAACCACTATTTGAATCCAAGCTTTTTTTTTTTTGGAAGCCAGTGAATTTTATCTATCTCATGGCTAGAGTTCTAAAGTAAAAGCTATAGAATCTTTTTTTTGTGTGTGTGTGTGCAAATATATATATATTTATTTAAAAGACTTCTATAATTTTATGTTTTATATTTAACTGGCAATTAAATTGATTTTCATTTCCCTTTAGCACACCAGATTTTTTCTCTCTATAGTTTGAGATGTAAATTTTACTATCTGATTTTCACCTAAGCGTGGTTTCCTTTAACCTGAAAATTCAGAGCTATTCAGCTGACAACTGCCTAGGGTAATGAAAAAGGTTATCAATAATTTGCAAGTTTATGATAAGAAAAAGAAGAGGTCTTATGAATCTGTAAAATGTACTTCTATTGGTGTCCCTAATACATTTATGTATTTATGTGTTGTGTACACAATGTTTCACTACTGAAAATATATAAAATATCTCTAATTGGCTTAAAGAAAAATAAAAGCACTTAAATCAAATACTTTCTTAAAAAAAGTCAAATGCAATACCACATGACTTAAGTAAGCTTTTAATAAATAAGCTGGCTTTAAAATTATTGGTAAAATAACATTAGAAATGTCTTAAGCACTGTTAGCATTTTTATTTTTTATTTGCATTTATTGATCAAGTAGTTTTTTGCTTATTCCTGCAGAATACTATGGGATTGACCTTAAGGGTTACAAAACTATAAAACACAGCCCAAGACAGAACGATCTTTGCTTGTGTAATTTTTGATAAACAAGACATGGAATATTGTTGGTTTAATGAAAACAGCTAAATCCTGAATTATTGTTTAAAAATATACCCTTATATTTAATATTAAGGTTCTTAAGTAACACTTGAAATTCACAGCTATAAAAATGGTTAACAGGGAAATAACTTTAAATAATGACTATCACAGTTAATCTAGGTAAACTATTAAATATATTAATTAGGTAAATGTAACAGATTAAATGCTTGTAAACAAACTTGTCATATAATTTAGGATCTAAAGTTATTAATAGATATTAAGTGAGAAATTTTCAAATTTAAAAATTATTTTAAAAACTTTAAAAAGATGTTCTTATTAAAAGATAAAAATGTCTTGTTCTAATTCGTAGCTTATTTAAAGGTTATATATAAAAAAAGTAAAAGGAACCAGGAAATAAGAGAGATATAAAGAAAGTTATAGAAATAAAGAGATATTTTTGGTAAGAATGCTTAAACAAAAATAATTTTATATGAGACAGAATCTTGTACAGTAAATTTTATCCTAGAATAAAATGACTGGTTGTTTAAGAAAAAGAGACATTTAGGACAAACCAGAAAGTTCAAGCATGCCATGAATGCTCTGTGTAAATCATAATAAAATGACTTATTTAAAAAATCTTTTATATGATCAAGTTTTCTATAATTAAAGGGAAGTTATAATCATTTTTCTGAAGATTTTGTTTTGATTAAAATAATTATACACTAAATAACTGGTTCGAACTACAAAATTTTCTTCAGATACTGCTTTACATGCTTCATAAATTATAAGACATTATAATTTTTTCTCCAAAGTTCAACTTTTATTGCATCTTGCTATTTTCAGCTTTCTCTCCCCCTTTAAAGGTCCTGAAATAATAACTTCATCCTTCAACTCATTTTCAGTTCCTGTAACTTTTTTGCCCCCTTCGAGTTCTAACTGTTGTGGTTTGATGCTTTAAAAAAAAGTTATATCTTAAAGATGTAAAGGAAATGTTTCCTTCCAATATAATATTCCTCATAGGGAAGAGCAATCACACGATGGAAGGTGTTTTCTTTTGCCTTTGGGTAACTGGCCTAATAAACAGATCTTATGCTTTATTGAAATAATTCCTATGTCATTATTCCTAAGTTTGGCTTGCTTATGAAAAACTGCGATTAAAAAAAATTTTAATTTAGGTTATTGCATACATGTAAATTTCTGTATGTGCCTTTAAGTCTTTGTGCCATTAAGTTACAGGGCTTTGACACCTGGGTCTAAAAAGGACACCAAGTCTTGCTAAATCTTAACACTGATGGCAGTTAAACCCTCATCTTCAGACCCAGTAAAAGATGCAAATCAAAGTAAATTGTGTTCATAAGACACCAGGCCAGAAATTAAAGCTATTCCACTTCTCATGGCCTGGGAACTATCACAGAAGAGGTGGGCATGTAAAATTGTAAGGGCCAATTTTGAGAGATAAAATAAGTTCAGTTTGTCTATAAATCAACCATTAATATCAAAGGCACACTGATGCAAGGCCAGCATATGGGTCTCTTTGGCAGATTAACAGGGTTTTCTTGAAGCATTAACACACTCCTTAATTAAGGTTATAAAAGGCTTATGGAAATTTTATCTTATGATCAAGATTATTATAATTTTATAGATAGTTTATAAAATTTTGAAATACAAATTTAATTTGCCTCATGCTGTTTCTATTGGGGCTTATTATTTGAAATATTAAATCTCCTCTCTTAAAGAATAAAGGTTTTACACCTTTTTTTTGAAATCCTTGAGTTATCACTTTGGTTAAATGAATAACTTATTTTACAATGACCTGTGATGCTATTTTGTGATATCAAGCATTTTAAATCTTTGGTATTTGACAAACTTTCCAAAATCAAATTATAAATTATAATGTCTTTTTCTGACCTAATTAATCCTTTAAGATATTAGATTCCCTAAAGTCCAAAAATGACATATTTGGCTTATTTAGTATAAAAATCATATAGGAAGCATTGTCAAATATGAAATGGTGTTTGGCTTCCTTTGGACTGTATTTGTATAAATATGTTATTAGTATGTGTTTCAAAATTATGGGAAACTCCTATAATTCTGATACGATTTGGTGCACTTCATCAGTAATAATTATAATTGTTATGTTAAAATATTGTGTGCCAGAGAGATAACAAATTTCCTTGTCAATTGTGTCTTTGACTATGGCACCTTTAAAACATTTTGTCATCCACAGACAATTGTTGTTTTGGTCTTCTTTAGAGGGTAGTTTTATAACCAGCTATAAAACTCTAACAGGTGTTCTTGAATGCAGGGTTCTGATACCTTTCAGCTTGTGACATAAGAATAGATTGAAAAACTCAGTACTCTCATGTAGAGATGGAATGTTCATGAATATCATGCAGAACAGGAGTTTACTGCGTGGACTGAACTAATAGAAGACTGAAATAATCTGTTTTGACTTTCTTGCTTAAGACATTGCTGATCCTTTGTTTTGTTTTTCAGAGTCAAGAAAACTTTTTGGGCAGTGCGTGGTGGCTCACACCTGTAATCTCAGCACTTTGGGAGGCTGAGGTGGGTGGATCATCTGAGGTCAGAAGTTTGAGACCAGCCTGGCCAACATGGTGAAACCCCATCTTTACCAGAAAATACAAAAATTAGCCAGCATGGTGGTGCATGCCTATAGTTTCAGCTACTAGGGAGGCTGAAGTGGAAGAATCACTTGAATTCAGAAGGCAGAGTTTGCAGTGAGCCAAGATTGCACCACTGAACTCAAACCTAGGGGGCAGAGTGAGACTTTGTCTCAAAAAAAAAGAAAAAAGAAAAAGAAAAAGAAAAGAAAAGAAAACTTTTTGAGCTATTTACAGCTTGTAGGAATTGAGGTAAAGTATACTCCTGTGAACATAATTTGGAGCATATTTATTTCTCTCTGCCTGATTTTTCCAGAATTTGGAAACTATTTGTGAGTATTCTTAACTTATGACAGTATATTTATTGGCATAAAAGCAATATGCCTGTTTTCTTTTGCAACAGGACACCATTGCAGAAACTGGTTATTTTACCAAGGCTTTGACTGGAATGGTGTGCTTCCCTTTACGGAATCAAACTTGACTTTTGGAGCTAATAAAAGCCCCTTGGGAAAACTGCTCTCTTACCTTGTCTACAACAGTCTCTAGACAGAGTTCCTGACCTGTGGTAAGTAAAGAATGCCACTTTCTGACAGGCTCAGGAGCCCCAAGTTATCTTGGGACCTCAAGAGGAGAGGAATCTACCCAACTTATAGTTATTTGATGGTACAAAGCCATGGCTGGGTTTGGCTTTAAAGAAGTCTTATCTGAGATTCCTTCTATGGAACAAAGTTCCATGAAAGCCAATTAAAAAGGCCTACATGAAAAAAATAATTATTCTTGCTGCACTTTATACAGATAATCAGGCCACATATAATAAAGCAAATTGGTCCTACCATGATTTGTCTTTAGCAAAAATGGGAAACTTGAGAGAGAAAAATTATGTTTTAGAAAGTATAGTATACCTATTACTAGATTCTAGTCTTGCCTAATGGTTTTCCATTTTTATTATTTTCCACAGCTTGGGCTGAATCCTAATATTTCCTGGCTACAAGTCTCCAAAATAATGTTTTCATTTTTTTTCCTTCTTTCTGTTCCTCTCACTCCCCACCCCTATTTTTCCTAATTTAGAATCACTGAAAACTAAGCTGTGATTTCTTAAAGTCTTGCAAACTGAAGCTAGATAACTTAAACTTCAGAAGAAAATAACAACCAATTTACATACACTTTCATACCTGCCTATTGATGCATGGACTTCAGAATAATATGACCTATTACAATTTTCCAGGATTGTTTCTTTTTTGTTTGTTGTTGTTGTTCTCCCTTCTTCTCTTACGTTATCTTCATAGAACGTGAGACTTCACAACCTGCTAAAAATGAGCTTTCCTAATACAGTGGGACCTACTCATCTGGGGATAAACCATCCCAGCCATGAGAGATTAGACAAAACTTGAGACCAGAGACTCATTTTCTTCTCAAATGCTTTCTCCAAAAGATTTTAAAAAGAAAAGCGTGGGGGGAAATGTGAAAGAAAAATAAATCTTCGATGCCCCAAATCACTAAGTCAAAGGGAAAAGTCAAGCTGGAAACTGCTTAGGGCAAAAACCTGTCCCCCATTTTATTTCTAAATAAGATAGTTACAAAGATAAGAAGCTACATTCCTCCCACACAATTTGCCGACAGGGAAATCCCTTGTGGACAAAGGACAGACAGAACTCAAAAGTCATCATTCTGACACTCACCTGAGGCAAATTCATATCTGATTGTTTCCTCTGCCCTACTGTTTATGTAAAAATGCAGATTTGCCTAGCTAGACTAAATTGTGTATATAGTGGAAGGCTGATCAAGGACTCAAAAGAATGCAACCTTCTATCTCTTATCTACTTCTAACCTGGAAATCCCAACTTTGAGTTGTCCTGCCTTATTGGACCAAATGAATGTACATCTTACACATATTGATTGATGTCTCATGTCTACCTAAAATGTATAAAAGCAAGCTGTACCCCGACCACCTTGGACACATGTCTTCAGGACCTCCTGAGGCTGTGTCATAGGTGCGTTCTTAACTTTGGCAAAATAAACTTCCTAAATTGACTGAGACCTGTCTCAGATATTCGGGTTTCACGGTAGTAAGTTCAGAGATCACATGCACTAGGTTGCTGACAAGGTCATGGTGGATCTCGATTAGCAGAGGAAATTCCATTGCAGTGTAACCTCCCTCCTTATGAAATGCAATCCCACACAGCAGCAGGCCCAGGTGAGAACACATACTGCTTTTGCATAGTTGCATACCTGGATCTCAAGTTGCCAATCCCACTTTGTTTGATAAAAGACTGTTACTGGATGCACCATTCAGCCCATTTCCCTAGTGGAGACTGTAAACAAAAATCCAACCATTTTCTTTCAAATCCAACCATTTCTATTTTAACCATTGGGGGGGAATGTTCCAAAGAACAAATTAATTTTGTAAAACACACCATGCTCCCCAAGGAGCTAGATTTCAACTTTAGAATGATTTCCTATAGATATTCTTGGGAGTTTGGCTCAAGTGATGATATCAGTGCCCTTTTAGGTTTTGGTGCAAATTACAGAATTCTTCTTAGCCCTTCTTCTCCTTTCTCTATCTCTTCAACCAGTTACCAAAAATGAGGACAGTAACATTTTGAACCAGAGTATTTGATTCTGAATCTTTTCTGATTCTATTCATTTTCCCCATGATTTAGCCACAGACACCAACCTTTTTGGGCCAGCTTCTTCTTGCTATATATAATGCTATATAATAATATTCTTCCTGCTAAAATCTTCCAGTCACTGTACAGGTGGTTGAAAATGGAAATAGGAAAGTCACGGTCTCTGCCCTTAAGTGTGTATGTGTGGCAGGAGTGAGGGCAGGGTGTCAGTGAGAGACGGGACTAGCTGGATTTCCTAGGCTAAGAATTCCTAAGCCTACCTGGGGAAGGTGACTGCACCCACCTTTAAACATGGGCTTGTATCTCAGCTCACACCTGACCAATCAGTTAGGAAAGAGAGCTCACTAAAATACCAATTAGGCTAAAAGCAGGAGGTAAAGAAATAGTCAATCATCTATCGCCTGAGAGCACAGGGGGAGGGACAATGATCAGGATATAAACCCAGGTATTAGAGCTGGCAGTGGCAACCCCCTTCGGGTTCCCTCCCATTGTATGGGAGCTCTGTTTTCACTCTGTTAAATCTTGCAACTGCACACTCTTCTGGTCCGTGTTTGTCTGGCTCAAGCTGAGATTTTGCTCACCATCCACCACTGCTGATCATCGCCGTCGCAGACCTCCCACTGACTTCCACCCCTCCAGATCCAGCAGGGCGTCCACTGCACTTCTGATCCAGCGAGGCACCCATTGCTGCTCCCAATAGGGCCAGAGACTCGCCATTGTTCCTGCATGGCTAAGTGCCCAGGTTCATCCTAATCAAGCTGAACACTAGTCACTGGGTTCCACGGTTCCCTTCCATGATCCATGGCTTCTAATAGAGCTACAACACTCACCGCATGGCCCAAGGTTCCATTCCTTGGAATCCATGAAGCCAAGAACCCCAGGTCAGAGAACAAAAGGCTTGCTGCATCTTGGGAGCTCTGAGAACATAGACCCGCCAGTAACACTGGGAAGGGGGTTGCCTGTGTGGTGGCAAAGCTAGACAATTAAAGAGACACATACGGTGTAGTAGAAACCAACTAAGGCTAGCATAAAATAGACACAACACAAGAATATCTTCCATTGATACAGTGAACCATATAAAACTAACGATATTTGAGCAGTTTGACTTGCAAAAAATGGCAATGCAATACAGGTTCTGATAGGATTAAGCATTAGGTATTATAGAAATATAGTGGAATAGTTATATGGACCCAGGAACTGCCTTTTTAAAATTCAACTTTAGGGTCTTTTCCTGGTTAGAAAAGCAATAAATCAGGGAAGAATCTTGAAGGATGAATTTGGTTGGACAACTCTCCATTTCCACTGCCACTCTTCTTACCCAATCTACCATCAACTCTTGCCTGGGCTAGTACAAGATTTTCCTAACTCATCACTTACATTCTTCTCCATCCTCTTTCTACATAGTATCCGGAATAAATGATCCTTGAAAATCTCAAATCGGATCATGACCTTCAGCTACTTAAAACCTTTCAATGATGACCAGTTGTACTTCAAGTAAAATCCAAATGCTCTCAAAGTACCAAGGTACAAACGTGATCCTGTATTCGCTACCTCTCTTATCCTTTCCACACCACTGCTCTCTCTGTCTCATTCAAAAGCTCCAGGTTTACAGGCCTTCATTTTCAACTTCTCCAATAAGCATTTTTATATCTGTGGCTCAAGCTCAGAGGAAGGTTTCTTCATTTAGAGAATAATGAGAAAGTCATATAAATCTCAACTCTGTGTTAAAACCTTATTAAATACAACTTTTATTATTTATACAGCACAAATAAAAAGCAAAGAAACATGGCCCTTTTATTAATCGTATGGTAAGAGACCATTTTCCTTCAGGCATTTTGAATTATTGAAGATACCTCCCCACTCTCCCCCATGTATTCTTATCTTTCTTCCTTTGCTTTTGGTTGTGTTGTTTCGTGTGTCCATAATTGACGTGATGAAGAGCATTTAATGAGCCCTGGTCTGGTGATCTTTTCCTGCCCCACACCACCGCCTGACATTTGCTCTAATTTGGACTTCTGCTTCTGACCTTTGCAAAGCTCTCTAGGTAATAAGCTCCCAAGATAATAAGCTCCCTAGATAATATGTTCTCTAGATAATATGTTCTGTAACATCAGAGCTCACAATACATCTCCCATGGCTATGACAATTTCATGTACATCAATAAGTATTCATGGAAAACAAGTTGTGGATTCAGCTCCAACCATATATGTGTGGCCTATTAAGGTATATGAATAAGGACCTGTCACCTAATATTTCTTAGCTAATATGTTGGCAGGGGAGAAGGAAGAAACAATACAAGAATTGGCTCCAGGAAATTTTTTTTCTAAATCCAGCACATGCAAAACCCTGAGATAGCCATCAAGGACAAAAGTCGTCACTGGGAGGTGGGAAGCCCTGGAGGAAAAGCACTAGTCTTGGTGTCAGGAGACATATGCTTGTGTTTTCATGCTGACAGGATGTGTGGATTTCGACAAGTATCTTCATCTTCTGAACCTATTTCCTCATCTATAAAAGGTCACTAACACCCATTTCGAAAAACCACATGTAGGTTAGGAGGATTCAATGTATGTGAAAGAGTTATTCAAACTCCTAAACACTTGCTGTGCTGATGGTAAAGGTGATAATGAGGAGGAAGGAGTGTCTGCTTTGGGCAAACCACTGTGCTAAAACTTTTAAACACATTAAGTTAATCTTCACCAATAAGTCTATGAATTAGATTCTATCATAATCTCAATTTTACAGATGAGGTTCAGAGAGATGAAAAATTTTGCCCAATATCACACAGTCAGTTTAATGTTGGAACTGAAATTTTAACCTAAATCTATCTGGCTCCATAGTTAACAATCTTAACTACCATATTATATGGCCAATCTAACTCCCTTATCTTTTGGAAACACTTTTATTTACAGGTCACTGACACTGAGTTACAGATCCTGGGTATAGCCTGGGTCTGTAACTTACTCAATGTATAATGTTGGGTAAGTCTTAACCTCTGTGCCTCATCTGTTAAATGAGGGAGTTGAACTCTAGGATCTCTCAAGTTCATTCCCTTTCAGTTCATCTAACATTGTATGGTCTTCGTTCTTGTTGGTACAATAGTTTATTAGGTAATTGTTTATTAGGTAATTAACAGTCCAAGTCACCTTGGCTATCTGCCAAATGAATAGAAGCACACTGCAGATACTAGGAGGGGTTGAAGGGAAGAGATTTCCAAGGGCTTTGGCAGGTGGAGAAGGCTTTTTGGAGAGGATAGGCCTGAACCATTTCACCATTAAAAGCACTTTTATTATTTTTCTCCATAGTCACTACATTTACAAAGATTTTATGTTTACTTAACATTGTGGCATGGTCTGGTGAAAGAGAGCATCTGCAGCCCCTCCAGGAAAGAAGCCCTAGAGAGAGTCAGGCAGGAAGACAAAATTAGTGGCTGCATGCTTACTGCAGACCAGCACGGGATAAGAACAGTATTTTGTCATCAGCTGTGAGTCAGCTAAAAGTTGAAGCCAAATGTTCAAGCGTTGTTAGGAGTTGAGTCTTTTCTTTGATGAAGCATATGGGAGCCTCATTCATCCACACTTTCCTTGCCTCCACATCCTTGCCATTATGGGAATGGCATATAAGGCAGTGATTCTCAACCAGAAGTGACTTTGTCCCTTATGAACCATAGGCGATATCTGAAGACAGACTAAATGCCATGACTTGGCTGGGGAGGAAGTGGGAGCTTGCTACTGATATCTAGTGGGAAGAGGCCAGGAATACTTAGGGCAGGGTCCCCACCCTCCATCCCCAGCAACAGAGAATTATCTGGTCCAAAATTTCAATAGTGCTGAGGCTGAAAAACTCTGATACAAGGGAACAGCAGTTACAACAAAGAAAAAGAAAGCCAACTCACCAAGAGCAGCTGTAAATAGAAACATCTTATTTTTACTCTCTCCTCTCCTCCCCAGCATTAAACGGAATAGAAAGGAAAGCACTTGGAATCCCCAGGCCAGCTTGTGGAAGGTTTTGGGGTAGTGTGGGTGGAGCTTTAAACTGAACATGAGATTGATTTTTAAAATAACTTTTTATTTTGAAATAGTTTAAGACTCACAAGAGTTGCAAAAATTATAGTATAAAGTCTCCATATACTCTTTAGCTAACTTCTTCCAATAATAATGTTATATAACCATAGTAAATGGCCAAAACCAGAAAAGTGACTGTGATGCAATAATACTTTTAACTCAGGTGCAGATATTATTTGGATTTCACCAGGATATACGTGCACTCTTTTTGTCTGTTTATTAGGTAAATAGTTATATAGTTGGTATATAGTTCTGTGACATTTTATCACATGGGTAGACTCAAGTACCCATCACCATAATCAAGATACAGAAGTGCTCCAAATCCACAAAGAAATTCTCTCATGTGTTACCCCTTAACAGGCACACGCTTCCTTCAACCCCAGTCTCTAATAAACACTGATCTGTTCTTTATTACTGTAATTTAGTCATTCCAATAATTGTATATAAATATAATTATACAGTGTATTGCCCTTTGAGGTTTTGTTTACTGTTTTATTTTTCATTCAGCGTAATGCACTTGAGTCATCTAAGTTGTTGTATGTATCAATAGTTTATTCCTTATTACTGATAGCCCATTGTATGGATGTACCAAAGTTTATTTAACGATTTACTTGTTGAAGGATATCTGAATTGTTTCCATTTCTCAGCTGTTATAAATAAAGCTGCTATGAGCTTTTGTGTTCATATTTTTGTGTGAACATAAGTTTTCGTTTCTTTAGGAGAAATATCCAGGAATGTGATTGCTGGATCATTCATATAGTAAGTGCATATTTACCTTTATAAAAAAAAAAACACCAAACTGTCTTATAATGAGACTGTACCATTTTACATTCCCATTAACAATTCATGAGAAATCCATTTATAAGGCTGATGTTTTAAAATAGAAGCACTATGTGAAAATAACTCAAATGAGATTGTTTTAATAACTAAAATGACTTCACAGCTAAGACATCTGAGTACAATCATATTAAAGGAATCCACTGCTAACACAGAAAGGGAGGTTTCAAAGCACACAGGAGGTAGCAGCTATTAAGGAAAATAACAATTATTGTACATCAAGCAGATTCTCCTCAGTCAAACATATTATGTCATTAAATATCATTTTCTTTGAAAGGTAAATTTCTCTTTTCAGGTTTTATTTCTAAAGGATATAAGTCACTGTTATTTGGAGCCTCTGATTACCATGTGATAACACATAGCATTACCCTGAGATAAACTAATTCCAGCCAGGTGCAAAGAACCAGACTTCCTAGTGAGACTAGTTGACCTCATGTGAAAAATTAGTGCTTTTAATAAACCTGGAAGCAACTGGATCTGTCAGTTAATGATATGGCTATAATATCCAGTAAGGGACTTAACCTTCCCAGTCTATCATAAATTATAGCAAACCACAGTTCTTATCTCATATACTTTTTTAAATTTGATAAGGTATGCAAAACATTTAACACAATATCTGAGACATAGTGAATACTTAGCTCAATCTATGAGATGGAATGAAAATACCTACCTGTCTATTATGACGAAGAATAAAATAGCAAATGTGAAGCATGTAACCAGCAATAGAAACATGATAAATGTGAGCTGAATATATTGCCACCTTGAGTTTTTACTCCAGGAGGTGCACACAGTACCAAATTAAAAGGGAGTGCTGGAAAGGGGCCAGTTTAAAATTTACCTGGTTCTTTCCTCAATGCCTTTGAATTATTTGACCGTAAAGATTTCAGATGGGCTAATCATCATGCTTTCCGAGTTTTTTCGTTGTAATTGTATTTAATTACTGCGATGAAAATGACACTGTTCCCCATAAATACTCAAGACCCACTCACAGTTTCTTATATTTATATTCATATATCTAGGTTCTCTCAAGTTCATTCCCTTTGGGTTCATCTAACATTATATGGTCTTCGTTCTTGTCGGTATAATAGTTTATTAGGTAATTGTTTATTAGGTAATTAACAGGCCAAGTCACCTTGGCTATCTGCCAAATGAATAGAAGCACACTACAGATACTAGAAGGGGTTGAAGGGAAGAGATTTCCAAGGGCTTTGGCAGGTGGAGAAGGCTTTTTGGAGAGGATAGGCCTGAACCTTTTCACCATTAAAAGCACTTTCATTATTTTTCTCCATAGTCACTATATTTACAAAGATTTTATTTTTACTTAACATTGTGGCATGGTCTGGCAAAAGGGAGCATCTGTAGCATTGTGTGTGTGTGTATATATATATATATATATGTTATAGTTATATTCTTTAAAAGTTATTGTATGTTTCTTGAATCATATTGATTTGTATACTATTGGGAATGTTGTTCAGGAGATACAACATTTCTGCTGAATGTGTTCATTCAACATTTAACATTTCTCCTCCTGAATGTGTAGAAGTGTTGTGTAGGAGTGTTGTTTCCTGCATAACAAACATGTAAGCTCCCTTTGTTTATTTCTTTAAGTTCTGCTCTGTTCAAGCAATTTATGCAGTATCAACAGAAATAAATCCACAAGCATCTCATGAGCATCTATTAGAAGCTCAGCACCAACCCAAACTCTGGGGAGGAGTATAGTCATCATTCAATGAATCTCCTAGTAGGATAGTACATTCTGGAAAGTAACCTCAGAGTAGATGACAATATATATTTATGGCAATATCAATCAAGAAACTTAGAAAGTTGCATTCCTTTGGCGTTGCAGTTATTAAGCCTTTAATGAAACTTTTAATGGCAGCATAAATGCTGAAAGGTAATTTGATAAGTAGTGTCAATAACTTTAGCATACATTCTGAAAGGTAATTTGATAAAAGGTGTCAATAACTTTAAAAACAGTCAAACCCTTTAACGCAGCATTGCCTACTCAAGGCATTTATCCTACAGAAATAACGCAAATAAATACTATCAAAAAGGGTTTCATTACAGCATTATTAATAGTGGAAACAATTGGAGATTCACATAACCAATAATAATGGCATTTCTAAATAGAGGGTGGTACATACTTAATTTGGAAAATTATGTAGCCATTTAAAATTGTGTTTTTTAAAAGAATATTTTACATAGAGAAAATATTAAGAAAAAAGATGTTCATTGGATAAAAGCAGGATACAAAACAGCAATACTATTCAATGTGTGCAGTTTTATTTCAAACATATGAATAAATGTGTGTATATTTGTAAATATATGTGTGTGTGTGTGTGTGCGCGCGTGTGCGTGCACGTGCGTCTAATGATCTCCCTAAAAGGGACAAGGCCATCAGTATGTAGTAGAATTACAGATCATTTAAAAAATTTTTTTATATGTCCTATAGAGTCAGAAAAATATAGAAAAATGACTAATAGGTTTCCATCCTCAAAAAGAGTTAACATCCCTGCAGAAAAGATATAATTTACACATGGCATAATAAAAAAAATACAACAGAAGATGAGAACTAGACTTCTGCTGTCTCATCCTCTGTTCCTCCTTTGGGAAATTACCTCTCCCTCAACGTGATTGTGTCTCTAGTAAGGCAACCTCATCAGGTAGACTTGCAATTTCTTGGGCTCAGTCACAGGTGGGGTCCACGATCCAGGCCAGCTCACCTGGTATCGCTCTTTGTCGGGCCACAGAATGAGTGACAGTCCATCTGGGTCCCATTTTTACACTTTAGAAAAGAGCTCTTTGTATGAGTTTGAAGCCCAAACTTCTAGCATTGACCAAGGAAGTCATATACCTGAGAATGAAGCTAACCCGGAGAAGAACCGAGTTGAACATTGAGAAAGAGAGACATTAGGACAATATCCTGAAAAAAAGTAATTTTTGCCCGATAGAACCAGCCATGCTTGAAGACATATGTAATCCTGAACTTTTCTGTTTTGTGAGCCAATAAATACCTTTTTATTTTCATTTTTTCAGATAGTAAATTCCATTTTCCCTTAAATCCATTTGATCTATGTTACTTGTCTTTCAACTCACAGGGTCATTATTGATATAAACACATCTTTCAAAGACATAGCCTGAGTTATTGAATCAGGGGAGAAAGACCTCACTTCCAGCCTGATGACTGGGAAAGGCTTCTCAGAGAAGAGGCAATCCGAGCTGGACCTTGGAACAAAAGAGAGAGTAAGCATAAGGACCAGAAGAAAGCTGGAATTTATAGAGGTATAAATGTAAGGTATTTGGTAAGATGCTTTTACTGAAGGAGAGACTTTGTGTTGGGAAGCAGGAAGTGATAGGCTGGGGCCAACACTGTAATTGTCAGGCTAGTGGGTTTAGAAATTATCCTATAAGCAATGAAATATCCATTAAAGAATTTTAGTAAGGGTGACCTGTTGAAAATCATCCTTCCAGAAAAATAATTAGTGTGAGAGTTATAGCTAATAAAGTATAAAATTGGCACCCTCTTCATCGTTTTCCTCCTGTAATCTCTTCCCAAGGAAATTCACTAGCTAATCTCCTGGTCTTCAGTTTTCCATACTGATTTATCCTCCATACGTTTTCTGGTGGACTTTTTAAAAATATGTCTAACTGTGGCACTTAAAAAGTCAGGGTGTTTCTTAATGTCCATGCTGCAACATGGATAAATCTCAAAATAATTATGTTGAGGGAAAGAAATCAGACCAAAAAGGAAAAATGCATAGTATATGATTCCATTTATATAACATTCTAGAAAAAAAATGACAGAAAGCAGATCAGTGGTTGCCTAGCAATGGGGAGAAGGTGAGGAGGAGGGGTGAGAGTGTAATTACAAGGGGATGAGAGGACTTTAGGAGGCAATGAGATAATCACTGTCTTGTGTGCAAATGGCTTCAAGGGTATATACACATGTCAAATTTTGCACCTTACATTCATGCAATTTAGCATTTGTGGAATTGTTATACAGTTATACTTCAATATAAATTATACCTCAATAAAGCTAGTTTAAAAATAAAGTGACGATGTGGTCCAGTCTTAAAGCAGAAAGCAAAACAGTACAACTAAAAACCAGTTTTTAAAGTAGTTCAGGCTATTTTCATGTATTTTCTGAACTCAACAGCATCAACTCTCTAAAGCACCCTTATTATTTCTTGCTCCCACTTCTTCCAAATTCCTTCACTGTTCCCACATCCCTTTATTCTAAATTCCTTGAAAATTTTACCTTCTACCACCAGCCATAAGCGAATAGATTCTCTATTTTTTTCTAAATCATATTAAATCCAGTTCCAGACTCCAAATGTTGGCAAGAAGTTCTCAAATCAGTTATTTTTGGTATTAACCACTGTCCTTTTATTGTTTAAGGATCTCAGGGTACCAGAAGAAAAGAAATATTAGAAGATGCCTCATCTTCATTCTGTGGTAGTCATCCTTATCACTGTTGATCGTTCTGCTACACAAGGCTATTTTTTTTTTTTACCAGTTAGCATTCAGTAGTTCTTTCACTGTGCCAGGCATTAAGCTAAATGCATTTTCTTACTCCTCATAACAACCCCATAAGAAAAGACACACGGTACCCCCTTTTCCCACTCACTTGCCGTCTTAGTTAGGGCTAGTCACTTACCTTCTCTGATCACCAGTTGTCTCTTGTAAAGCGAGATGTAAAACTAGGTGGCTCTTCAAACTCTGACATTGTTTGAAGTTCTTTATTTACACATTAGAAGTTCTTTATTTACTATATATACCAATGCCAAATAAGGTGCCATAAGAAAGAAGAAAGGTGGATTGCACACTGAAATTGGGCTCATTTCTATAGACTGGACCTATTTTTTTTTTTTTTTTTTTTTTTGAGATGGAGTCTTGCTCTGTCACCAAGCTGGAGTGCACTGGCACAATCTCGGCTCACTGCAACCTCCGTCTCGCAGGTTCAAGCAATTCTCCTGCCTTAGCCTCCCGAGTAGCTGGGACTACAGGTGCATGCCACCATGCCCAGCTAATTTTTGTATTTTCAGTAAAGACGGGGTTTCACCATGTTGGCCAGGATGGTCTATCTCCTGACCTTGTGATCAGCCCTCCTAGGCTTCCCAAAGTGCTGGGATTACAGGCGCAAGCTGCTGTGCCCGGCCAGTAACTTTATTTCTTGTTCAGCATACTCAGAACAAATTAAGACTACAAGAAATCCCTGAATACACAGACACATTTAAAGTTCTTGGAGACCATCTGATCCCTGGAAGAATTCAAGACTTGATTTCTGAGCACACAGAAGTCTGAGGCTAAGCAGGTTTTCTCTGGGATCTGGCAGGGACCCAGCCAGGACATGGTGTAACACGGCCAGTGGTATTCCAAGGACAGGGTGATGGGAGCAGTCTACACTGGTAGAAAGGATGATTTTATCACTGGCTTTACAAAATTATTTTTAAGTGGCAATCTTCAACCGTATGTGCTGCTACTTCCAGCAGTCTATTCCAGGACTGCTGATTCAGCAAGCAAACTTCCCCAAAGCATCCAGGGCCACAGTGCCAAGTGGCAAGCATCCCTGTGCCCCAAAGATACCACACAACACAATATATACCCAGCTTCAATATGACAACACTGGGCTCTGCCTCACAGAAAGCTCAAAGCCTCATCACAGGAAACTCATACATTGCTACTGACAGTATAAGATGATACAACCCCTATGGAAGGCCATAGAACAAAACTGCCTATATTTTCACCTTTTGACTCAGCAATTTCACATTAGAAGTTTACCCTGAAGATACACGTCCTAGATAGCCACACAATGAATATCATGGATATTAATTATCTGTAAAAAATAATACACTCTACGGTGCTTGGGGGTGAGGTGTCACAATGTCAGTAACTATCAGATGAATCAGAAAAAAAATGGATGGATAGTTGAACTGAATGAATATAGATGGACGGATAGAGAGCAAAGGATGAATGGACAGAAATGAATAATGACAGGTATGATTGACTGATTGACTGATAGCACATGCAACGTGAAATAAATAAAACAAATATGGTAAAATTCTGACAACTCGTGAATCTAGATGATAGAAAGATAAGTTTTCACTTCCCTATTCTTGCAACTTTAGGTTTGAAATTTTAAAAAATAAAATGTTGGAGAAAATTAAACCAAATTACTTTGTTCTTAAATGACTGAGGGACCATGGGCCAAGGACCTCATGAAACTGTAGGATAAACCTACAGCATTTCCCAAAATTGAAGTGAGTCTAAACTGGATATTACTGAGCAGGAAGCAAAATAGCCATGAAGTTTTAAAATAAAACTGCATCAACCAGTCACTTGAAGCCACTTGAAGCTTGAACCCTAGAGCATACATTTATTTTCCTTAAATATTAGACAGTATTTGGGGAAAAATTTGAAGAAGCCATCTTCATCTCCAAACCTTTCAAGTTATCTAACTCTTTGCATGAGATTTCATCTCTTTGAACCTGATTTCTCCTTTGAGAGAAATAGCATTAACCTTATCACACACTACTATTGTGAGAATTAAGTAAAGTGTCACATACCACTTACCACATACCCTTATTGTGAGAATTAAGTAAAATTAAAAGGTAAGTAAACACGAGGGATGCATGGCAAATGCATCACAAGTGTCTCTTCTCTTCACTTTCTTTCTACCAATAGTGTACCTAAGAGACCAGCTAAAGGCCACTGGCAAACCTAAAACCATGTTCCATTCCCCCAGATATTCATTCATGCATTATTCATTTACTTAGCAAATATTTAGCAAGGACCTAATTTTATGCCAGTCTCTACAAACAGTGATGAACGAAACAGGCAAAAATCCTTGCCTTCCTTGATGTTGGAATTTAATCCGCTGCTCTTTCCGACACCCCTCCCTGTCTCTTACTTGACTAGTTGAACACCATTTTGGGTGTTGCTGAGAACAGGCCTCTATTTCTCCTTTTCTCCCATGAGATAAGGCGGCAGCTGAGACCACAGAAGTAAATGATTGCTTTGAGTTTTTGTGAAAACAAGGCCACACTGCCCCACTTGAATCCTGTCCATGGCAGGATCAGGGCTAGCCAATAGCAGGCTGTCAGCACAGCTAAAGCAGTCCTTCCTGAATGTCTGCTTTGAGACAATGAGACTCTTTTAAGCCAAGGCACCAGTAGCCAATTTGAGTGTTTTTCAAACAAACTTTGTTGAAATTGTAAAGCAGCACTTCAGAACAGTTGCCCTGGGAAAAATGGGAGTGCAGTTTACACAGTGTTCATACACACAGAGCCAGGGTGTGCCTCAAGTTAAATGAACTCATCTGGGGAGCAGATTGGCCCTGATCATAATGAGCAAATCAGCCCCTGATAAAAATAGAGCTGCACTCACATGCACTTATATAGAGTAGATCTCAAGGAGCTCAAAGCACATTATAAACAGATAGGTAAATAGTGAGCCAACAGAAGAATCCCTTTATGTTCAGTCCAGCATTCTATATGGTTCTGTAGCTAAGCAGAAAGGTTATGTTTTTCTCTGTGTGACAAACTGGATCCAACTGGAATAGTTCCTATGGAGAACGTAGAATATCTTGTACTCATTGTAAAATCACAATTATCATAATAATATTAGCTTGGTGCAAAAGTAATTGCTGTTTTTGCCATTACATTTATGACATTAACGCTACTTTTTTATTATACTTTAAGTTTTAGGGTACATATGCACAACGTGCAGGTTAGTTGCATATGTATACATGTGCCATGTTGGTGTGCTGCACCCATTAACTCGTCATTTACATTAGGTATATCTCCTAATGCTATCCCTCCACCCTCGCCCCACCCCACAACTGGCCCCAGTGTGTGATGTTCCCCTTCCTGTGTCCAAGTGTTCTCATTGTTCAATTCCCACCTATGAGTGAGAACATGCGGTGTTTGGTTTTTTCTCCTTGAGATAGTTTGCTGAGAATGATGGTTTCCAGCTTCATCCACGTCCCTACAAAGGACATGAACTCATTATTTTTTATGGCTGCATAGTATTCCATGGTGTATATGTGCCACATTTTCTTAATCCAGTCTATCATTGTTGGACATTTGGGTTGGTTCCAAGTCTTTGCTATTGTGAATAGTGCCGCAATAAACATACATGTGCATGTGTCTTTATAGCAGCATGATTTATAATCCTTCGGGTAAATACCCAGTAACAGGATGGCTGGGTCAAATGGCATTTCTAGTTCTAGATCCCTGAGGAATCACCACAC
The DNA here is from genome assembly GCF_006542625.1 of Nomascus leucogenys. Taxonomy (NCBI): domain Eukaryota; kingdom Metazoa; phylum Chordata; class Mammalia; order Primates; family Hylobatidae; genus Nomascus; species Nomascus leucogenys. The sequence continues at coordinate 76,279,445 of NC_044384.1, forward strand.
TGCCTTCCACAATGGTTGAACTGGTTTACAGTCCCACCAACAGTGTAAAAGTGTTCCTATTTTTCCACATCCTCCCCATCATCTGTTGTTTCCTGATTTTTGAATGATGGCCATTCTAACTGGTGTGAGATGGTATCTCATTGTGGTTTTGATTTGCATTTCTCTGATGGCCAGTGATGATGAGCATTTTTGCATGTGTTTTTTGGCTGAATAAATGTCTTCTTTTGAGAAGTATCTGTCTGTTCATATCCTTCACCCACTTTTTGATGGGGTTGTCTTTTTCTTGTAAATTTGTTTGAGTTCATTGTAGATTCTGGATATTAGCCCTTTGTCAGATGAGTAGGTTGCAAAAATTTTCTCCCATTCTGTAGGTTACCTGTTCACTCTGATGGTAGTTTATTTTGCTGTGCAGAAGCACTTTAGTTTAGTTAGATCCCATTTGTCAATTTTGGCTTTTGTTGCCATTGCTTTTGGTGTTTTAGACATGAAGTCCTTGCCCATGCCTATGTCCTCAATGGTATTGCCTAGGTTTTCTTCTAGGGTTTTTATGGTTTTAGGTCTAACATATAAGTCTTTAATTCATCTTGAGTTAATTTTTGTATAAGGTGTAAGGAACGGAGTTGGATTTTGTATAAGGTGTAAGGAAGGTAAGTTGGGTTCCAGTTTCAGCTTTCTACATATGGCTAGCCAGTTTTCCCAGCACCATTTATTAAATAGGGAATCCTTTCCCCATTTCTTGTTTTTGTCAGGTTTGTCAAAGATCAGATGGCTGTAGACACACGGCATTATTTCTGAGGGCTCTGTTCTGTTCCATTGTTCTATATCTCTGTTTTGGTACCAGTACCATGCTGTTTTGGTACCAGTACCATGCTGTGTTTGTTACTATAGCCTCGTAGTATAGTTTGAAGTCAGGTAGTGTGATGCCTCCAGCTTTGTTCTTTTGGCTTAGGATTGACTTAGAAATATGGGCTCTTTTTTGGTTCCATACAAACTTTAAAGTAGTTTTTCCAATTCTGTGAAGAAAGTCATTGGTAGCTTGATGGGGATGGCATTGAATCTATAAATTATCTTGGGCAGTATGGCCATTTTCGCGATATTGATTCTTCTTATCCATGAGCATGGAATGTTCTTCCATTTGTTTGTATCCTCTTTTATTTCATTGAGCAGTGGTTTGTAGTTCTCCTTGAAGAGGTCCTTCATGTCCCTTGTAAGTTGGATTCCTAGGTATTTTATTCTCTTTGAAGCAATTGTGAATGGGAGTTCACTCATGATTTGGCTCTCTGTTTGTCTGTTATTGGTGTATAGGAATGCTTGTGATTTTTGCACACTGATTTTGTATCCTGAGACTGCTGAAGTTGCCTATCAGCTTAAGGAGATTTGGGGCTGAGCCGATAGGGTTTTCTAGATATACAATCATGTCATCTGCAAACAGGAAAAATTTGACTTCCTAATCGAATACACATTATTTCTTTCTCCTGCCTGATTGCCCTGGCCAGAACTTCCAACACTATGTTGAATAAGAGTGGTGAGAGAGGGCATCCCTGTCTTGTGCCAGTTTTCAAAGGGAATGCTTCCAGTTTTTGTCCATTCAGTATGATATTGGCTGTGGGTTTGTCATAGATAGCTCTTATTATTTTGAGACACGTCCCATCAACACCTAATTTATTGAGAGTTTTTAGCATGAAGCATTGTTGAATTTTGTCAAAGGCCTTTTCTGCAACTTTTGAGGTAATCATATGGTTTTTGTCATTGGTTCTGTTTATATGTTGGATTATTTTTATTGATTTCTGTATGTTGAACCAGCCTTGCATCCCAGAGATGAAGCCCACTTGATCATGGTGGATAAGCTTTTTGATGTGGTGCTGGATTCGGTTTGACAGGAGTATATTGAGGATTTTTGCATTGATGTTCGTCAGGGATATTGGTCTAAAATTCTCTATTTTTGTTGTGTCTCTGCCACACTTTGGTATCAGGATGATGCTGGCCTCATAAAATGTGTTAGGGAGGATTCCCTCTTTTTCTATCGATTGGAATAGTTTCAGAAGGAATGGTACCAGTTCCTCCTTGTGCCTCTGGTAGAATTCGGCTGTGAATCCATCAGGTCCTGGACTCTTTTTGGTTGGTAAGCTATTGATTATTTCCACAATTTCAGAGCCTGTTATTGGTCTATTCAGAGATTCAACTTCTTCCTGGTTTAGGCTTGGGTCGAGGAATTTATCTATTTCTTCTAGATTTTCTAGTTTATTTGCATAGAGGTGTTTGTTGTATTTTCTGATGGTTGATTGTATTTCTGTGGGATCGCTGGTGATATCACCCTTTTCATTTTTTATTGCATCTATTTGATTCTTCTCTCTTCTCTTCTTTGTTAGTCTTGCTAGTGGTCTATCAATTTTGTTGATCTTTTTAAAAAACCAGCTCCTGGATTCATTGATTTTTTGAAGGGTTTTTTTTGTCTCTATTTCCTTCAGTTCTGCCCTGATTTTAGTTATTTCTAGCCTTCTGCTAGTTTTTGAATGTGTTTGCCCTTGCTTTTCTAGATCTTTTAATTGTGATGTTAGGGTGTCAATTTTGGATCTTTCCTGCTTTCTCTTGTGGGCATTTAGTGCTATAAATTTCCCTCCGTACACTGCCTTGAATGTGTCCCAGAGATTCTGGTATGTTGTGTCTTTGTTCTCGTTGGTTTCAAAGAACATCTTTATTTCTGCCTTCATTTCATTATGTACCCAGTAGTCATTCAGGAGCAGGTTGTTCAGTTTCCATGTAGTTGAGCAGTTTTGAGTGAGTTTCTTAATCCTGAGTTCTAGTTTGATTGCACTGTGGTCTGAGAGACAGTTTGTTATAATTTCTGTTCTTTTACATTTGCTGAGGAGAGCTTTACTTCCAACTATGTGGTCAATTTTGGAATAGGTGTGGTGTGGTGCTGAAAAAAATGTATATTCTGTTGATTTGGGGTGGAGAGTTCTGTAGATGTCTATTAGGTCCACTTTGTGCAGAGCTGAATTCAATTCCTGGATATCCTTGTTAACTTTCTGTCTTGTTGATCTGTCTAATGTTGACAGTGGGGTGTTAAAATCTCCCATTATTATTGTGTGGGAGTTTAAGTCCCTTAGTAGGTCATCAGGACTTGCTTTATGAACCTGGGTGCTCCTGTGTTGGGTGCATATATATTTAGGATAGTTAGCTTTTCTTGTTGAATTGATCCCTTTACCATTATGTAATGGCCTTCTTTGTCTCTTTTGATCTTTGTTGGTTTAAAGTCTATTTTATCAGAGACTAGGATTGTAACCCCTGCCTTTTTTTGTTTTCCATTTGCTTGATAGATCTTCCTCCATCCCTTTATTTTGAGTCCATATGTGTCTCTGCAAGTGAGATGGGTTACCTGAATACAGCACACTGATGGGTCTTGACTCCTTATCCAATTTGCCAGTCTGTGTCTTTTAACTGGAGCATTTAGCCAATTTTCATTTAAAGTTAATATTGTTATGTGTGCATTTGATCCTGTCATTATGATGTTAGTTGGTTATTTTGCTCGATAGTTGATGCAGTTTCTTCCTAGCTTTGATGGTCTTTACAATTTGCCATGTTTTGGCAGTGGCTGGTACCGATTGTTCCTTTCCATGTTTACTGCTTCCTTCAGGAGCTCTTTTAGGGAAGGCCTGGTGGTGACAAAATTACTCAGCATTTGCTTGTCTGTGAAGGATTTTATTTCTCCTTCACTTATGAAGCTTAGTTTGGCTGGATATGAAATTCAGGGTTGAAAATTGTTTTCTTTAAGAATGTTGAATATCAGCCCCCACTCTCTTCTGGCTTGTAGAGTTTCTGTGGAGAGATCAGCTGTTAGTCTGATGGGCTTCCCTTTGTGGGTAACCCGACCTATCTCTCTGGCCGCCCTTAACATTTTTTCCTTCATTTCAACTTTGGTGAATCTGACAATTATGTCTCTTGGAGTTGCTCTTCTCGAGGAGTATCTTTGTGACATTCTCTGTATTTCCTGAATCTGAATGTTGGCCTGCCTTGCTAGCTTGGGGAAGTTCTCCTGGATAATATCTTGCAGAGTGTTTTCCAACTTGGATCCACTCTCCCCATCACTTTCAGGTACACCAATCAGACGTAGGTTTGGTCTTTTCACATAGTCCCATATTTCTTGGAGGCTTTGCTTCTTTCTTTTTATTCTTTTTTCTCTAAACTTCCCTTCTCACTTCATTTCATCTTCCATCACTGATACACTTTCTTTTTTTTTTTTTTTGAGATGGAGTCTCGCTCTATCGCCCAGGCTGGAGTGCAGTGGCGCAATCTCGGCTCACTGCAAGCTTCGCCTCCCAGGTTCACGCCATGCTCCTGCCTTAGCCTCTCCAAGTAGCTGGGACTACAGGCGCCCACCACTACGCCCGGCTAATTTTTTTGTATTTTTAGTAGAGACGGGGTTTCACCATGGTCTCGATCTCCTGACCTCATGATCCGCCTGCCTCGGCCTCCCAAAGTGCTGGGATTACAAGCGTGAGCCACTGCACCCGGCCACTGATATGCTTTCTTCCAGTTGATCACATCAGCTACTGAGGCTTCTGCAATCTTCGCGTAGTTCTCGAAACTTGGCTTTCAGCTCCATCAGCTCCTTTAAGCACTTCTCTGCATTGGTTATTCTAGTTATCCATTCATCTAATTTTTTTTCAAAGTTTTTAACTTCTTTGCTATTGTTTTGAATTTCCTCCTGTAGCTCAGAGTAGTTTGATCATGTGAAGCCTTCTTCTCTCAACTCGTCAAAGTCGTTCTCCAACCAGCTTTGTTCCATTGCTGGTGAGGAACTGCGTTCCACTGGAGGAGGAGAGGTGCTCTGCTGTTTAGAGTTTCCAGTTTTTCTGCTCTGTTTTTTCCCCATCTTTTTGGTTTTAGCTACTTTTGGTCTTTGATGATGATGATGTACAGATGGGTTTTTGGTGTGGATGTCCTTTCTGTTTGTTAGTTTTCCTTCTACCAGACAGGACCCTCAGCTGCAGGTCTCTTGGAGTTTGCTAGAGGTCCACTCCAGACCCTGTTTGGCTAGGTGTCAGCAGCGGTGGCTACAGAACAATGGATTTTCGTGAGACCGCAAATTCAGCTGTCTGATAGTTCCTCTGGAAGTTTTGTCTCAGAGGAGTACCTGGCCGAGTGAGGTGTCAGTCTGTCCCTACTTGGGGATGCCTCCGATTTAGGTGGCTTGGGTGTCAGGGACCCACTTTAGGAGGCAGTCTGTCCGTTCTCAGATCTCCAGCTGCGTGCTGGGAGAACCACTACTCTCTTCAAAGCTGTCAGACATGGACATTTAAGTCTGCAGAGGTTCCTGCTGAATTTTTGTTTGTCTGTGCCCTGCCCCCAGAGGTGGAGCCTACAGAGGCAGGCAGGCCTCCTTGAGCTGTGGTGGGCTCCACCCAGTTCCAGCTTCCTGGCTGCTTTGTTTACCTAAGCAAGCCTGGGCAATGGCGGGCGCCCCTCCCCCAGCCTTGCTGCCGCCTTGCAGTTTGATCTCAGACTGCTGTGCTAGCAATCAGCCAGACTCCGTGGGCATAGGACCCTCTGAGCCAGGTGCGGGACACAATCTCCTGGTGTGCCGTTTTCCAAGCCCGTTGGAAAAGCGCAGTATTAGGGTGGGACTGAACTGATTTTCCAGGTGCCGTCTGTTACCCCTTTCTTTGACTAGGAAAGGGAACTCCGTGACCCCTTGTGCTTCCCGAGTGAGGCAATGCCTCGCTCTGCTTCAGCTCATGCACAGTGCGCTGCACCAACTGTCCTGCATCCACTGTTTGGCCCTCCCTAGTGAGATGAACCCGGTACCTCAAACAGAAATGCAGAAATCACCCATCTTCTGTGTCGCTCACGCTGGGAGCTGTAGACCAGAGCTGTTCCTATTCGGCCATCTTGGCTCGACCCCCCTCTAGTTCTTTTAATTGTGATGTTAGGATGTCAATTTTAGATCTTTCCTGCTTTCTCTTGTGGGCATTTAGTGCTATAAATTTCCCTCTACACACTGCTTTGAATGTGTCCCAGAGATTCTGGTATGTTGTGTCTTTGTTCTCGTTGGTTTCAAAGAACATTTTTATTTCTGTCTTCACTTCGTTATGTACACAGTAGTCATTCATGAGCAGATTGTTCAGTTTCCATGTAGTTGAGTGGTTTTGAGTGAGTTTCTTCATCCTGAGTTCTAGTTTGATTGCACTGTGGTCTGAGAGACAGTTTGTTATAATTTCTGTTCTTTTACATTTGCTGAGGAGTGCTTTACTTCCAACTATGTGGTCAATTTTGGAATAAGTGCAATGTGGTACTGAGAAGAATGTATATTCTGTTGATTTGGGGTGGAGAGTTCTGTAGCTGTCTATTAGGTCCACTTTGTGCAGAGCTGAGTTCAATTCCTGGATATCCTTATTAACTTTCTGTCTCGTTGATCTGTCTAATGTTGACAGTGGGGTGTTAAACTCTCCCATTATTATTGTGTGGGAGTCTAAGTCTCTTTGTAGGTCACTAAGGACTTGCTTTATGAATCTGGGTGCTCCTGTATTGGGTGCATATATATTTATGATAGTTAGTTCTTCTTGTTGAATTGATCCCTTTACTATTATGTAATGGCCTTCTCTGTCTCTTTTGATCTTTGTTGGTTTAAAGTCTGTTTTATCAGAGACTAGGATTGCAACCTCTACCTTTTTTTGTTTTCCATTTTCTTGGTAGATCTTCCTCCATCCCTTTATTTTGAGCCTATGTGTGTCTCTGCATGTGAGATGGGTTTCCTGAATACAGCACACTGATGGGTCTTGACTCCTTATCCAATTTGCCAGTCTGTGTCTTTTAATTGGAGAATGTAGCCCATTTACATTTAAGGTTAATAATGTTATATGTGAATTTGATCCTGTCATTATGACGTTAGCTGGTTATTTTGCTCATTAGTTGATGCAGTTTCTCTCTAGCCTTGATGGTCTTTACAATTTGGCATGTTTTTGTAGTGGCTGATACCGGTTGTTCCTTTCCATGTTAACGCTTCCTTCAGGAGCTCTTTTAGGGCAGGCCTGGTGGTGACAAAATCTCTCTGCATTTGCTTGTCTATAAAGGATTTTATTTCTCCTTCACTTATGAAGCTTAGTTTGGCTGGATATGAAATTTTGGGTTGAAAATTCTTTTCTTTAAGAATGTTGAATATTGGCCCCCACTCTCTTCTGGCTTGTAGAGTTTCTGCAGAGAGATCAGCTGTTAGTCTGATGGGCTTCCCTTTGTGGGCAACCCGACCTCTCTCTGGCTGCCCTTAATATTTTTTCCTTCATTTCAACTTTGGTGAATCTGACAATTATGTGTCTTGGTGTTGCTCTTCTCAAGGACTATATTTGTGGTGTTCTCTGTGTTTCCTGAACTTGAATGTTGGCCTGCCTTGCTAGATTGGGGAAGTTCTACTGGATAATATCCTGCAGAGTGTTTTCCAACTTGGTTCCATTCTCCCCATCACTTTCAAGTACACCAATCAGATGTAGATTTGGTTTTTTCACATAGTCCCATATTTCTTGTAGGCTTTGTTCATTTCTTTTTATTCTTTTTTCTCAAACTTCTCTTCTTGCTTCATTTCCTTCATTTCATCTTCCATCACTGATACCTTTTCTTCCAGTTGATCAAATCAGTGGAACAAAGCTGGACGGAGAATGACTTTGACAAGTTGAGAGAGGAAGTCTTCAGAAGATCAAACTACTCCGAGCTAAAGAAGGAAGTTCAAAGAAATGGCAAAGAAGTTAAAAACTTTGAAAAAAAAATTAGACAAATGAATAACTAGAATAATCAATGCAGAGAAGTCCTTAAAGGACCTGATGGAGCTGAAAACCATGGCACAAGAACTACATGAAGAATGCACACCTCAGTAACCGATGTGATCAGATGGAAGAAAGGGTATCAGCAATTGAAGATGAAAAGAATGAAATGAAGCATGAAGAGAAGTGTAGAGAAAAAAGAATAAAAAGAAACAAACAAAGCCTACAAGAAATATGGCACTATGTGAAAAGACCAAATCTACGTCTAATTGGTGTAACTGAAAGTGGCGAGGAGAATGGAATCAAGTTGGAAAACACTCTGCAGGATATTATCCACGAGAACTCCCCCAATCCAGCAAGGCAGGCCAACATTCAAATTCAGGAAATACAGAGAATGCCACAAAGATAGTCCTCGAGAAGAGCAACTCCAAGACAAAGAATTGTCAGATTCACCAAAGTTGAAATGAAGGAAAAAATATTAAGTGCAGCCAGAGAGAAAGGTCGGGTTACCCACAAAGGGAAGCCCATCAGACTAACAGCTGATCTCTCAGCAGAAACTCTACAAGCCAGGAGAGATTGGGGGCCAATATTCAACATTCTTAAAGAAAAGAATTTTCAACCCAGAATTTCATATCCAGCCAAACTAAGCTTCATAAGTGAAGGAGAAATAAAATCTTTTACAGACAAGCAAACGCTGAGAGATTTTGTCACCACCAGGCCTGCCCTAAAAGAGCTCCTGAAAGAAGCATTAAGCATGGAAAGGAACAACCAGTATCAGCCACTGCCAAAACATGGCAAATTGTAAAGACCATCAAGGCTAGGAAGAAACTGCATCAACTAACAAGCAAAATAACCAGCTAACATCATAATGACAGGATCAAATTCACATATAACAATACTAACCTTAAATGTAAATGGTCTAAATGCTACATTAAAAGACACAGACTGGCAAATTGGATAAAGAGTCAAGACCCATCAGTGTGCTGCATTCAAGAAAACCATCTCACATGCAGAGACACACATAGGCTCAAAATAAAAAGATGGAGGGAGATCTACCGAGCAAATGGAAAACAAAGAAAGGCAAGGGTTGCAATCCTCATCTCTGATAAAACAGACTTTAAACCAACAAAGATCAAAAGAGACAAAGAAGGCCATTAAATAATAGTAAAGGGATCAATTCAGAAAGAAGAACTATCCTAAATATATATGCACCCAATACAAGAGCACCCAGATTCATAAAGCAAGTCCTGAGTGACCTACAAAGAGACCTAGACTCCCACACAATAATAATGGGAGAGTTTAACACCCCACTGTCAACATGAGACAGATCAACGAGACAGAAAGTTAACAAGGATATCCAGGAATTGAACTCAGCTCTGCACCAAGTGGACCTAATAGACATCTACTGAACTCAGCTCTGCACCAAGTAGACCTAATAGACATCTACAGAACTCTCCACTCCAAGTCAACAGAATGTACATTCTTCTCAGTACCACATTGCACTTATTCCAAAATTGACCACATAGTTGGAAGTAAAGCTCTCCTCAGCAAATGTAAAAGAACAGAAATTACAACAAACTGTCTCTCAGACCACAGTGCAATCAAACTAGAACTCAGGATTAAGAAACTCACTCAAAACCGCTCAACTACATGGAAACTGTACAACCTGCTCTGGAATGACTACTGGGTACAGAACGAAATGAAGGTAGAAATAAAGATATTCTTTGAAACCAACGAGAACAAAGACACAACATACCAGAATCTCTGGGACACATTCAAAGCAGTGTGTAGAGGGAAATTTATAGCACTAAATGCCCACAAGAGAAAGCAGGAAAGATCTAAAATTGACACCCTAACATCACAATTAAAAGAACTAGAGAAGCAAGAGCAAACACATTCAAAAGCTAGCAGAAGGCAAGAAATAACTAAGATCAGAGCAGAACTGAAGGAAATAGAGACAAAAAAACCCTTCAAAAAATCAATGAATCCAGGAGCTGGTTTTTTGAAAAGATCAACAAAATTGATAGACCACTAGCAAGACTAATAAAGAAGAAAAGAGAGAAGAATCAAATAGACGCAATAAAAAATGATAAAGGGGATATCACCACTGATTGCACAGAAATACAAACTATCATCAGAGAATACAACAAACACCTCTATGCAAATAAACTAGAAAATCTAGAAGAAATGGATAAATTCCTGGACCCATACACTCTCCCAAGACTAAACCAGGAAGAAGTTGAATCTCTGAATAGACCAATAACAGGCTCTGAAATTGAAGCAATAATTAATAGCTTACCAATCAAAAAAGTCCAGGACCAGACGGATTCACAGCTGAATTTTACCACAGGTACAAGGAGAAGCTGATACCATTCCTTCTGAAACTATTCCAATCAATAGAAAAAGAGGGAGTCCTCCCTAACTCATTTTATGAGGCCAGCATCTTCCTGATACCAAAGCCTGGCAGAAACACAACAAAAAAAGATAATTTTAGACCAATATCCCTGATGAACATTGATGCAAGAATCCTCAATAAAATACTGGAAAACCGAATCCATCACTACATCAAAAAGCTTATCCACCATGATCAAGTGGGCTTCATGCCCGGGATGCAAGCCTGGTTCCAAATATGCAAAACAATAAACTTAATCCAGCATATAAACAGAACCAAAGACAAAAACGACATGATTATCTCAATAGATGCAGAAAAGGCCTTTGACAAAATTCAACAACACTTCGTGCTAAAAACTCTCAATAAATTAGGTATTGATGGGACATATCTCAAAATAATAAGAGCTATTTATGACAAACCCACAGCCAATATCATACTGAATGGACAAAAACTGGAAGCATTCCCTTTGAAAATTGGCACAAGACAGGGATGCTCTCTCTCACCACTCCTATTCAACATAGTGTTGGAAGTTCTGGCCAGGGCAATCAGGCAGGAGAAAGACATAAAGTGTATTAAATTAGGAAAGAGGAAGTCAAATTGTCCCTGTTTGCAGATGACATGATTGTATATTTAGAAAACCACATCGTCTCAGCCCAAAACCTCCTTAAGCTGATCAGCAACTTCAGCAAAGTCTCAGGATACAAAATCAATGTGCAAAATTCACAAGCATTCTTATACACCAATAACAGACAGAGAGCCAAATTGTGAGTGAACTCCCATTCACAATTGCTTCAAAGAGAATAAAATACCTATGAATGCAACTTACAAGGGATGTGAAGAACCTCTTCAAGAAGAACTACAAACCACTGCTCAACAAAATAAAAGAGGACACAAACAAATGGAAGAACATTCCATGCTCATGGATAGGAAGAATCAATATGATAAAAATGGTTATACTGCCCAAGGTAATTTATAGATTCAATGCCATCCCCATCAAGCTACCAATGACTTTCTTACAGCATTGGAAATAACTACTTTAAAGTTCATATGGAACCAAAAAAGAGCCGGCATTGCCAAGGCAATCCTAAGCCAAAAGAACAAAGCTGGAGGCATCACGCTTCAAACTATACTACAAACTGACTTCAAACTATACTACAAAGCTACAGTAACCAGAACAGCATGGTACTGGTACCAAAACAGAGATATAGACCAATGGAACAGAACAGAGCCCTCAGAAGTAATGCCACGTATCTACAACCATCTGATCTTTGACAAACCTGAGAAAAACAAGAAATTGGGAAACAATTCCCTATTTAATAAATGGTGCTGGGAAAACAAGCTAGCCATATGTAGAAAGCTGAAACTGGATCCCTTCCTTACACCTTATACAAAAATTAATTCAAAATGGATTAAAGACTTACATGTTAGGCCTAAAACCATAAAAACCCTAGAAGAAAACCTAGGCAATACCATTCAGGACATAGGCATGTGCAAAGACTTCATGTCTAAAACACCAAAAGCAATGGCAACAAAAGCCAAAATTGACAAATGGGATCTAATTAAACTAAAGGGCTTCTGCACAGCAAAAGAAACTACCATCAGAGTGAGCAGGCAACCTACAAAATGGGAGATAATGTTTGCAATCTACTCATCTGACAAAGGGCTAATATCCAGAATCTACAAAGAACTCAAACAAATTTACAAGAAAAAAACAACCCCACCAAAAAGTGGGGAAAGGACATGAACAGACACTTCTCAAAAGAAGACATTTATGCAGCCAACAGACACATGAAAAAATGCTCAGCTTCACTGGCCATCAGAGAAATGCAAATCAAAACCACAACGAGATACCATCTCACACCAGTTAGAATGGCCATCATTAAAAAGTCAGGAAACAACAGGTTCCAGAGAGGGTGTGGAGAAATAGGAACACTTTTACACTGTTGGTGGGACTGTAATCTAGTTCAACCATTGTGGAAGACAGTGTGGCGATTTCTCAGGGATATAGAACTAGAAATACCATTTGACCCAGCCATCCCATTACTGGATATATACTCAAAGGATTATAAATCGTGCTGCTATAAAGGCACATGCACACATATGTTTATTGCAGCACTATTCACAATAGCAAAGACTTGGAACCAACCCAAATGTCCAACAATGGTAGACTGTGTTAAGAAAATGTGGCACATATACACCATGGAATACTATGCAGCCATAAAAAATGATGAGTTCATGTCCTTTGTAGGGACATGGATGAATCAGGAAACCATCATTCTCAGCAAACTATCGCAAGGACAAAAAACCAAACACCACATGTTCTCACTCATAGGTGGGAACTGAACAATGAGAACACTTGGACACAGGAAGGGGAATATCACATACTGGGGCCTGTCATGGAGTGGGAGGAGGGGGAGTGAAAGCATTAGGAGATACACCTAATGTAAATGACTAGTTAATGGGTGCAGCACACCAACATGGCCCATGTCTACATATGTAACAAACCTGCATGTTGTGTACATGTACCCTAGAACTTAAAGTATAATAAAAGAAAAAAATAAAGTTAGCCGAGGCTGTGCACAGTGGCTCACGCCTGTAATCCCAGTATTTTGGGAGGACAAGATGGGCGGATCTCCTGAGGTCAGGAGTTCAAGACCAGCCTGGCCAACGTGGTGAAACCCTGTCTCTACTGAAAATACAAAAATTAACCAGTTGGGGTGGTGCCTGCCTGTAATCTCAGCTACTTGGGAGGCTGAGGCTGAAGAATCGCTTCAACCCGTGAGGCAGAGGTTGCAGTGAGCCAAGGTCGCGCCATTGCACTCCCGCCTGGGTGACAGGGCAAGGCTCCATCTCAAAAAATAAAATACAATAAATAAAATAAAATAAATAAAGTTAGCCATCTTTGCTGATCATTGACTTCAAGTTTTGATTGGAGATTTGAGCTTCTGTTGTAATGTTTTGGATACAATTACTGGACCTAGGAAGTCTTTATAAAACATGGACTGCTAACCAGTTTACTGTAATAAAATGTAGCTAGTAAGTTTTGTCATTAGTAGATACATTCGAATTTTCCATGTGCAGACCTTGTTTACTAATTAAACAGCTATTTTAATTACCACCTAATAAATTCCTGACAATTAACAGATGCTGGGAACACAAAATGAGCAGAAAAGTCATCCTTCTCTTAACAGAGGTTTCGTTTGAGTGTTTTTCATTTACACAGCTATGGTAGAATGAGTTATATCCTGATCTGGATGTCAGTTGAAAAACAATTTACTCTGAGTAGAAATCTACTACGGTGTGGCAGGTTATAAAAATGACCACAAATTGTTTTCTTTCTTGCATTCACACCATTAGGATGAGATGTACAACCTGTGTACTAAAGCTTTTCTGCAAACAATTTCTCTTCTTGACTTAAAGGTTTCATGACCTCCCTTTGAATTCCCATTGAGTTTCTGTAATTTAAAGTTATTCACCTGAACAAAACGAATGGTATGCCTTTTGTAAATAAATAATCACTGGCTAGGCTTTTAGGTCCACCTATTTCTAGATTATCTTTATCAAAGATAGAAAATAATTGCAAAAGTTCCCTTTTTCCTAGGCAAGAAAGAGTTAGATGCAGTATAAAGAGGGTAGCTAATGATAGAAATAAGTGTTTTTTAAGTGCCATAAAATGTAACAAATATGGGAATATAGGGTAGAAAAAAATAGCCTGAGTCATAAGAGGCTTTTTAAGGCAATGCATTTATTTACCTTACGTTCATATTTTTGCAATAATTTGGACATTCAGATTTTTGCAATAATTTGGACAGAATTTAAAGGGCCTCATATGTATTGTTTTTGTCACTATGTTGTGACATATCGTGGCTTTGATTGTTTTCTTAATTGGGAGGTTTAAAATAGGCCATGTTGAGGTACTCAGACTCAACTCATTTGAAGCCTAGAGTTTGAATTTTGTTTTGGACAGCATATTTTTCTTCTGTGAATAAGCTTTTTTCTTACTTTGTAAATAAGCTATTTCTTTATTTGTAAATAAGCTTTTCAACTACCACCCACCCCCATTTGGTCACAGGCTGGGATGAGGGTCAGGGCCTCTTGGCAAAAGGATTAGGTTGGCAGGAATTGTAGGATTTAGGGTAGTGGCTATTTACTGGCTGACATGGTAGTATCCCAGTATTTTAACAACTGATGCAGGTTAACTGGCCGAATATTATCTGTGCCTGTAGGATTAGCAGGAAAATCTGGACATGTGCCGTTTCAGCGGTATAGACCAGAACTTTCCAACCCACATCCTGGGAGATCCTAATTTGCTGAAATATTGATCCCCTCCTCTCTCAGTTTAGTCAAGAGGGGCCTGGGCCAGCCATTGTTTCCAGGTGGTCATTAGGGAGAAGAGGATCCTATTCCATTTACCCTTAATGTTTCACATAAACTTTACAATTTTATGTTTGTGCTATTTCAGAAAATTTGTTTTTTGCAGTGTGCAAATTAAGATCTCTCTCAGTGTGTTTTAAAATGATGAGAAGCTTTCAAACATTAGCAAAATAATCCTTTTAGGATACAGTAGCAACACATCCACTATACATTCGTCAGCCTGGATGTTTAGTTCCTTCCTGGTATGAACCCAACTCAATGTTTTCAAACTGAACAAAGTTGGTCAAACATGAAATTAAATGGGCTTGCATCTATAATGCCTTCTCTCAGGATGTGTCTTTGTTTATTAGCCATACCTCTAAACTTTCTCCTCTCCCACCTTCTGCATCATACACTGTCTTATGTTTCCTGCTAGGTCTCGGTTAATCCTTTTTTATCACTACTGGTCCCGCTTTCTTATCTCTCTTCTGCAGTGAAAACACCTTTAAGATTCTCTGTCAAATCAAGTCTCTTTCTCTATTTTCCTTAGTGAACTCTCTGGGGAGTATACTCAAGTTGGAAGCTTTTGTCCTTATTTTCCTTTTAAGATCCAGAAGGACATTTTCTCCAATTGTCTGCTAGACATCTTCATTTAGGTTTTCTTTTCATACCATAAACTCAAGGTGCTTAAAAGCAACCCTTAGCTTTTGCTTCACATTCAACTTTTCTTCATCCTCTACTTTGCTGCCACCTACAATCCAAACTTTGGGGTGTCTTTGGGTTCCCCTGAAAGTTTAATTACTTACCATAGTCTATGGATCCAGTATCCGCAATGTGTCTCTGTGTATTCCCTTACATTGCATATTTTTACCATCAGCCAAACTCATTATCTCTCACCCAGGTTTCACAATAGGAACTTCATTGATCTATCCACCTCCACGCTATTCACTGTTCCAATCTTTCCTTTATGTGGTTTTAAGTTAGGTTTTTCCAGAGCTGAATTCCAATTAAACTACTCCCTGGCTCACAGGCCTTTGCACTTGCCCCTCATGATCTTGCCCATCAGGATCTCATGTCAGGTTTCTTTGCATTCTTCTCTATGGATCCATCTGGTCTACTAAACCAAGCACAAACTTTTCAGCTAGAATTTTAGATTTTTTTTTCCCAACATGAGCTCAATTTAACTTTCTAGGCTTATCTATCATTGCTCTAATTAACTAACAAACTAACCATTACTAAAATATTTATTGAACATCCACTCTATGTCTCTATGCCAAACAATGGACCCCAGTCCATTGTTAGGATAAAATGCTAAGGATTTGATCTCTAGGGATACATTGCTAGGGATAAAATGGTGAATAACAGCACACAGAGTCACTGCTCTCGTGGAGTTTTCAGTCTCGTGAGTGGCACAGGCAGAGATCATTTGTATCAGTGAGGTGCACAGGGCACAAAAGCGTATAAAGGGAATATTAACCTGGTAATTTAAATCTGGGATGAGTGTCCAGAGAAAACTATGCTTGTATAAGTAATAGGAAATTATTTTGAATGCTGTCAAAAAGCCAAGGCCAACCATACTTACGGAGGAATGAAATTTAAGTGATAGTGAGGAAACCACCTTGCAAACAGTTCTGCAGTCACATAGGCCTCCTACTCTGCTGTCCAAACAGAAATTTGCTCCTGCCTCAGGGCCTTTGCACTTGCCTTTGATGATTCTGCTTCTCAGGATGTCACGGCAGGCTCCTTCAGTATTCTCAGATTCCCTTCTGCCTGACCCCCTGAACTAATCTAGTTCCCTGCTTATCATTCTCTCTCACCTCATCCTATTTATTTTCTTTAACTGTAATCATCTTGTTATTTCTTACATTTACTTGTTTATTGACTGCCTTCTGCACTAGAATATAAACTCCTAGAGGTAGGGCTTCTGACTCTTCATTCACATCACCTAGGTCAATGCCTGATAAATGGTAAGTGCTCAATTAATGTTGCAAATGAAAGAGAATAATAAAGATATATATGAAGGATCATGAAGATATATATATATATATATCTCATATATATCTCTATATATCTATATATATTTTTATATATAGACATCTATTTTTCTATTTATATATCTGTCTAGATAGATACATAGATATTTCTCTCTAGATATGTCTCTGATATGAGAGATAAGTAGATATATATGAGAATATATATAGATATCTATATATATCTATAAATGATATCTCTCTATATATGAGAAGGTCTATTGTGTGGGGAGTTAATAACTGATTTTTCAGAAATGATAACTACATTATGTTTTCTTAGAGATGTGGCTGCTAAACAATTTTTGCCAATTTGTTTTTCAACTTTTATTTTAGATTCTGGGGTACATGTACAGGTTTGTTATAAAGATACATTGCGTGATTCTGTGGTTGTTGGGTGGAGTATTCTGTAGATGTCTATGAGGTCCAGTTGGTCAAGTGTCAAGTTTCAGTCTAGAATTTCCCTGTTAGTTTTCTGAATTTGTACCAATTCTTTATTGAAGAGGAAAAAGATAATTTGTTGTCTGAAATATTTGACGTTTAGTTTTAAAAGTACCCTCAGGAAATTTACTTGAAGTGCATAAAAATAAAATGGATTAATGGATATATTGAGAGGTGGGTAGATGAATAGACATGGGATGGAGGAAATTTACTGAAATAGTAATGTTGAAATCAAGTGATGGCAATATAGATACTCACTATAAAATTATTTCAACATTGCTGTATTTTCAAACTTTCATAAACAGTTCTGGGAAAGAAAATATGAGTATATCCCCACTTTCAACAGAGCTCAAGTTTAATTTCCTATGCATTCTGCACTTTTAGGATTGTACCAGAAGTGTCTCTGACTAGCAAGAAAGCAGAAAAAACCATCCTTTATTTACACTGACTAGGCAACAAATATTATATTATATGCCATTGGTAAGATTTCCAACAATAAGAATTTTGCAGTCACATGGTTAATCAGAAGTTTGGATAACTAGAATCTTGGCTTCCTACCATTTGCCCCACAGCCTCTGAGATCTGCAGGCTGGTACCAGGGGATTAATTACAGTCAGAGGTGGAAGATGACTCATGGATGTTACTTGTTGCAACAGGAGAAATCATTTTTTCACTTGTGACTCATACGCCTCTCATAAGCCTCTGGGGAAAGGTACCCTGTCATTGTTAAAATGATTCAGTGTCTTTCCATCTTGTAGGTCTCAGTGACTCTGTGGCCTTTCATGCTTTTTGTGGGTCTAGGATGGGAAGAATCCTCATTACAAGAATATCACTAACTAGAATGTGAATGGGGGTTGCCAGCTTATAAAACCATTCCATTTGTCTTACTTCATGTAATTGTCACAATCATCCTATGATGCACATAGGCCAGGAAATATTATGCATCACACCTATACAAATGTGGGGATTGAGGTATGAAGCGTGGAAGTGACATGCCCAAATTCACTGTAGGATACTAAGTTAATAAACTGAAATTAGAGTCTAGATTTCTGACTTCTAATCCAGGCACTCTTACTTGACGTCCAACTAAAAATGCAGGCAAATTCTCCCTACCTAATTCTGCCAAGAAGAGTAAAGCTTTGGAGAAAATAGGATCAAGGAAAACCATATGAAGATAGCTGTAAAGAAGATGAATTTTCCCTGGCTGGAATTTATGCCACTTCCTTTTACTTTGGATTTCCTGGCATGGGAATTAAAGAGCATTGACTGTGGAGTTAGATATTCCTGGGTCTGAAACTCCACTCCACCAATTTCTACCTGCAACATCAGGCAAATTGCTTGGCCTCCCCAAGCCTCAGGTTTTATATCTAAAAAATGAGGTTAATTATAGCACCTATGCCCAGTGGGCCTGTTTTGAGGATTAAATGCAATAATGCCCATAAAGGGCATATATCAGTACTTACTGATGGTAGATCCTTATAAGTAAAGAATTTTATCTAGCAATCCTACTTCTGGGTATTTATCAAAAAAATTAAAATCAGAATCTCAAAGATACATTAGCATTCTGATGTTCATTGCAACATCATTCACAATAGCCACAATGAGGAAAGAATCTAAATGTCCATCAATGGCTAAATGAATTAAAGATGTGATGTATACATACAATGGAATATTATTCAGTCTTAAGAAAGAGGAAATCCTGTAATAGCAACAACATAAATTAACCTTAAAGACATGATGCTAAGTGAAATAAACCAGTCACAAAAGAACAAATACTGTAGGACTCTATTTACATGAGGTATCTAAAATAGTCAAACTCGTAGAAACAAAAAATAGAATGGTGGTTGCCAGGGACTAGAGGAAGGGGAAAATGGGAAGTGACAATCAACAGGTATAAAATTTCAGTTATGCAAGATAAATAAGTTCTAGAGATAGACTTCACAGTATTGTGCTTATAGAAAACAACACTGTATTGTACACCTAAAAATGTTAATAGGATAGATGTCATAATAAGTGTTTTTTGTTTTTTTTTTTTTGAGACGGAGTCTTGCTCTGTCTCCCAGGCTGGAGTGCAGTGGTACAATCTTGGCTCACTGCAAGCTCCACCTACCGAGTTCACGCCATTCTCCTGCCTCAGCCTCCTGAGTAGCTGGGACTACAGGCGCCCACCACCACGCCCAGCTAATTTTTTTTTTTTTTGTATTTTTAGTAGAGACGGGGTTTCACCATGTTAGCCAGGATAGTCTCGATCTCCTGACGTCATGATCCGCCCACCTCGGCTTCCCAAAGTGCTGGGATTGCAGATGTGATCCACTGTGCTATGCCCATAATAAGTGTTTTCACCACTGTAAAATTTAAAAAATTCAAAATTAGAATATGGAATTATTCTCATATATTTAATACAATTTAATTGGAAGAAATTACATAAACATATTTTTGGAATCAGAAAATTCTTGCAATAAGAGAACTTTAAATGGTTTTCTAGGTATACAGTATAAGCTTAAGGTACAGACATTAAAAATGAAGGAGGAGGAGAAGTTTCTTTTGGTGAGTTGTTAAACAAAAGGATGGATTTCCATGAGAGAGGCCAAGGAGGACTTTTTTTGCTGTAGCCCCTTAGAATTAGCATCCATCCATCCATTCATTTCTTCTTCCATTTAACACATCTTTACTGAGTGTCTCTAACATGTCAACAAATCCTTGCTTCATGGATATTGCAGGCTAGAGAGGGAGACACACAAATTGACACACCACATAAATTAATGTAAAATTATACCCATGGTAATTGCTACAGAGTATATCACAGGAAGCCTTGACTCAGTGAGGAAGCACTCTGGGATAGTGGGTAAAGCTATGCTGAGATGTGATAATAGTGCTGAGATCTGAAAGTGAGTGGCAGACTGACCAGGTGAGATGGAGTGAGGGCAGGGAGTTGACAAAATGGCTCAGTCATTGGGATCAGCAGCAAAGAGCCTGTGGCAGAAAAGAGTGTGAAGACTTGAAGAAAGCCAGTGGGCTGAAACAGAGATAGCAAGAGCCAGAGTAGTACAAGGTGGGGTAGTGGCCCTGGGGCAGTCTTGGGGTTTGGACTTTATTCCAAGAGTCATGGGAATCCATTGAAGAGTTTCAGATAGGGCTATAACATAACTGCCAGGAGTTATTTAGTTTAAAGAGACATGAGCCTGGTTGATGAAGCCATTTTCATTCCTATGCCCATAAAACAGAGCCCTGTAGCCTGAAGGTTAGAAATAAAATGACCTGCAGGATCAGTTATCTGAATTTAACTCAGTGCTCAGTGGTATTCAAAGCTGCAGTAGGCTTTGGTTCTCCTCCTCTGGAAAGTATATTGAACAAGCAATAAAAATATGGCTAATGCCTCACGAAGTGCAAATGCCAGTCACCACAAGGTGAGAGAGAGACATCGGTTGAGATAGTGAGTACAGAAAAATGATGATTTTCTTAACAACCTACTAAGCAAATTAAAATTTACCTCACTTATACATTTTCATTCTTACCTAGCACCTTTCCCCCACTATATCCTCATTTTTGTGTTTACTATTCTCTTGCTTCTGTTTATCACGTTACTAAATATTTATGAATCCTTAACACATTGTTTAGTTTGCACATTTTTGTAAACCATAGAAATACAAAGGATCATAAGAGCCTACTGTGAACAACTATGCACAAACGAGTTCAGTAACCTAGAATATATGGATAAATTCCTAGAAACATACAACCTACCAAGACTGAATCATGAAGAAAGAAAATCAGAACAGGTCAATAATGATTAAGGAGAGTGAAGCAGTAATCAAAAACCTCCCAGCAAAGAAGAGCCCAGAATCGGATGGTCTAGCACCCTTTTTGAATTATGAATTTTATTTATTTATTTATTTTTATTTATTTTAGAAACAGAATCTCTAAAAAAAAACAAAACTCTAGTTGCTCAAAAAATCTCTATGTTGCCCAGGCTGGTATTGAACTCCTGGGCTCAAGAGATCCTCCTGCCTTGGCCTCCCAAGTGTTGAGATTACAGATGTGAGCCTGGCCCAAGCACCTTTTTTGAATTGATTTCATGTTTCCTTATATAATCTGTCTAAATCTCCCAGCTTTCTTCAAATTACACGGTAACCAAGTCTGTTTGGAGATTTACAAAGTGGGCTATTTTTTAACACTGAGTGGGGAACACGTTTGGGATAGTAAATGTGCCTAAGGAGAGTCGGATTGCTATTTCTAAGTAATTAGGAGAACGAGCAGTGCTTGAGAGTCTCTGGTTTGGACCAGGGGAGAAAGAAAAAGCAAACCATTGAGCCCACTCCCACTTGTAACCCTGAATTGAGGCAGGAGAAATCATCTAGAATCCACCAGCAGGAGGATATGGGCACTTGCCTGCCTATCAAGAGTCTTGAAATCAAAATATCTTTTTATTCTTTTCATCTCCTCCCCAACTTTCCTATTTGATACTAGCCACTATCATTTTAATAACGCCTCTTCCTCCCAGACAACCAGTTTTTGCTTTCTTAACTTTGACATGTGTGGCTAAGTCCCCAGGAGCTATGAGTGATTTAATGTGTTATTTTCCAGTAGGGGTTTAATTGAGAAACAAACAAAGCTAAAAGAGTATTTTGCAGAGCTTGAAGTAAGGGAATGAATGTATACTGGTAGAATTTCAGGCAACAGATAATCCAGTAGCGCCGATTTGCTTGGAGCTGGGGAAGCAAGCTTGCACTATTGTGCTTTCTGCAGCTAAGTTAACCTTGAATAAAAGTATAGACACTAGAGATCAGTATGTTACTAAGAGTATCCACTTATCCTTCTAGCACTAAAACTCTCTCTTGCAAGAGAGAAAGCCCTCTTGTTCTAAGACATGCTTACTTTGGTGTCACACTTGAAAACAGCCTTGTCAATGCCTGGGGTTTCCATCAGAGAAAACAAAACTCTTTCTTTCATCAGGGTAACTCAATTACAGGGTACAGCAGTTCTGCATGGTGGGTAGGGAGTAGGCAATAAAATCTTATACTTAAAATATAGTCTATTCCTTAGTGAAACACAACACATCTTTAAATACAGAACATTAACCTGCTTGATCTGTTGCTATTAGGACTAGACGTAGGAAGTTCCTTTAAGATATTTCATAGATATTTTATTTTTTCCACTTGGAAAGAAAATGTATATATGCATTAATGACACAGGTGCAGTTACAATAATGAAGATCTGAAGTCAATATTGAAATATTTGAAGAAATTTTATTGTTAATTATACTCAGTTTTTAAAGAAAAAGAAGTTCACACATCTGAAAAGAAATAAGTAAAAAGCGTTTGTGCTTCAACAGGAAATTCTTAAACATATGATTCTTTTCTAAGAGCAATTGCACTAATGTCCAAAGTACCCTGTTAGATGGCTGTCTTTTGGCTGACTTCTCCCTGTGTCCACCTCATCCAGAAAAATTTGCCTGGTTCTTGTACTTCTGGCCCTTGACTGAGATGATCTGACTAAGGTCTATTGGGAGGACTGAGTTTAAGGTACTAATGGAAAAACAAAAATGTTGGGCTCCATTTCCCCTTTTGTCACCCTGGTCAATGTCATCTTGTGTTTCCTAGGTTCTTATTTGCAGAGAAGACTTTCAGAGAAGGGGTTGATTCATATTCCTACAACAGCACAGTCAGGTATACCAATGGTGATAACTAATTCCCAGTTAAGCAGGGAAGAGCTCCTGCACATGCACCAACCCTCATCAGAGATGCAATTACATGTGTGTCAAGGCTGACATTTGGCATCATGTTTCATAGTAAGCATCCGCCCAGAGGGCTGCAGATTTCTTCAAGGCTCTGTGAAAGGAATAAACAAGATCATCAGGAGGTGAGACTGTAATGTTAAGAAAGCTCCTACATGGAATTTGCTCCTCTGCCTGGTTCAGAACAATGTTGTCATTTCCAGCTATATCTGATAAATGTCATCCTCTGCTGACCAATTTTGTTGACTAAATTGTTTTTAGCAGGTGAATTCATCTTTCCTTTATGGAGAACATTGAGATTTTCTTTCATTTTATTCTTTTCTGAGCCTGTATACCTGTAAATCCACCCATCCTATATTTACCTGTCAACCCTATTTTATAATATGGAGGACATTTTTCTAGGCTCTAGTGGGACAGCAATGAGTAGGGTAGATGTGAGTCCTGTCCACATGAAATTCCTGGTCTAGCTTGGGAGACACATATTAAATAATTTATTACCCAATATGTTATTTGAATACAATTGTGATAAACTTCACAAATGAAGAGAAGCAGGTGCTGCAAGAGCATGTGACTAATTTAGTTTTGGGGGTCAGAGGAGATAGACATGAGGAAAAGGCATTTGATTTGAGCCTTGGAGAAAGAATGGCAATTGACAAGATGATGTCAGGGGAGGTGGAGGTTTGGAGGAACATTCCAGGCAGAAGAAAAACTGGCAAAAGGATAAGACAACTAGGGAAGGGAGTTTCACAGCAACTTAAGGTAGGCCAATTGCACTAACTTCTGCAGGAAATTATCTGGAGGATAGAGAAAGAGGAGGAGTGTGGTGGAGAGTCTGGAGCTAGGGCACTGGTCAGGGATCAGATCAGATCAGGCCTGGCCTTGTTGGCCTCATTTAAGATTGTTTTTTTTCAACCCTAAACTAAAGAGAAAGTTATTAAACCCAGGTTACTGGTTGTTAATTTAACCAGCACAATATTCTTTAGGAAATTGTATGTGAATGCCTAAGGATGAGTATGGATTTTCAGTTTCTGCATGCCTCACTACTCTTAATTAATCACCCCAGCCTGAGCTGCACATTTATACCCCACTGGACCCTGCAGGCATCTAAATTTGCAACACTGGACTGGATGATCTGACAGTGTCTCCCACTACTTAAATTCTAACATTTATAGGAAGCTCTGTGGGAGATAAAAAGGCAAATAATATACAACCTTGGTTTTAAAAAATTTGAAATTTAGTAGGACAGTAAAGCATTTTCACTAAGCTGTACCTATAGGTAAAAGGTCAGTATTATTATTATTTTGTTGTTGTTGATACGGTTCCCTATGGTGCCATGTAGCCACGCTGAGCACACAGGTGACCCTTAATAAATGGTTGTTATATGAATGATTCACAAGCCACTGAATAGTCTGGGGAGTGGCAGTAAATACAAATGAGAGCTGTGAGCCAAGAGAAATTATGTTATTACCTGACAATATCTCCAAATGCCCTCAACATTGGTTTATTCACATACTTCAATCCGTGCTTGGCACACAGTGACCTCACCAGAGGCGCCACTTTGTGATAATTATGGCGTGGCATTGTGGGGAACAGACTGGAGAAACATACAAGAGATATAAAATTTAGACCTAAAGAAAAACCCTGAGTTTTCTTCCTTCTATTACCAAATAAAACTATATCAGCAATGCAGACCCAACCTTGACCTTGCACAATACTGCTGTTCTGGGAAGTTCAAAAACTCCTTCCAAAATACCCTTGTCTCTTAACACCTCTGCCAGCCAAGTGGGTGGTGAACATTTGGGAAATGCTAACAGAATAAACGTTATCTTCATTGAATATGTTTATATTTGGCCAGTTCAGATGAAGGTATGGATTGTCTATCACTTTGAGTTACCTAGGGGACTTGAAGATACCCCTGTCCTCCATCTCTGTCTCTGTCTTTGTCTCTCTCTTTCTCTCTATCCATCTGATATGGTTTGGCTGTGCCCCCACCCAAATCTCAACTTGAATTGTATCTCCCAGATTCCCACGTGTTGTGGGAGGGACCCAAAGGAAGGCAATTGAGTCATGGGGGCCAGTCTTTCCTGTGCTATTCTCATGATAGTGAATAAGTCTCACGAGATATGATGGGTTTATCAGGGGGTTTCTGCTTTTGCTTCTTCCTCATTTTCTCTTCCCACTGCCATGTAAGAAGTGCCTTTTGCCTCTCACCATGATTCTGAGGCCTTCCCTGCCATTGGGAACTGTAAGTCCGGTTAAACCCCATTTTCTTCCCAGTCTCGGGTATGACTTTATCAGCAGTGTGAAAACAGACTAATACAATAAATTGGAACCAGAAGTGGGATGTTGCTGAAAAGATACCTCAAAATGTGGAAATGACTTTGGAACTGGGTAACAGGCAGAGGTTGGAACAGTTTGGATGGCTCTGAATAAGACAGGAAAATGTGGGAAAATTTGGAACTTCCTAGAGACTTGTTGAATGGCTTTGCCCAAAATGCTGATAACAATATGGACAATAAGGTCCAGGCTGAGGTGGTCTCAGATGAAGATCAGGAACTTGTTGGGAACTGGAATAAAGGTGACTCTTGTTATGTTTTAGCAAAGAGACTAGGCAGATGTTCCCAAACACCATCTAACTCCTATCCCATGAAGAGATGAATATTCAATAAGTTCTAGTCACGGCATACAGGAGAAAGTCCTGGGATAGGAATAAGGAGCGAGGAGTTACGGGTTTTTATCTAAGGTTTTCCACCCAGGTAACTTTCTTGGGTTTTAACTTCCTCTTTGATAAAACGTGAATAATAGTCCTTTTTTGTTTTGCTGAGGTTTTTAAGGAATAACATGAAGGAAAGGATGAGAAAATTATATGAGCAGGTGTAAGAGCTCTTTCCTTCTCTGCCTATCCTAGATATGGCTTAGGTAAAGAGGATGTGGACAGTCTCTCCCTTGAATATTCTGGAGATTGACTCTCCAAGTGTTATCATTTTCTCTTTGTTTTATGGCCACCTAACTGACTCATTGCCAATACCATTTGAATATTGCGTCAGGGAATGGGTTTTATCATTGATTATTTTGTAACTTGAGATCTAAAGAGATAGATATTTAAATTAAATTTCAACACAACTTGGTTACCCACTTCTCAAACCTTCAGGTAACTGAAAATGGAATCAGTGGCACTTTTCCAAGATTTCACTCCAGTTACTCACAATCAATCTTTCTTTCTCTCCCTTTCTTTTTCTTTCTTTCTTTCTTTTTTTCTTTCTTCTTTCTCTTTTTCTTTTTTTCTTTCTCTTTCTCTATCCCTCTCTCTCTCTCTCCTTCCTTCCTTCCTTCCCCATCATTGCTAATAGAAAGATAGCAGCCTGTAGAAAATGCTGGTTCATTTTTTCCCCTCTGAGACCTTGAGCCTAGGGCCTGATCTGGATTATATTTGGGGATGTTATAAGTGACTGCACTTGCCCTACTAAGGACTATTCTTGTTACTCACTGGTGCTTGATTTGGAAGTTCAGGTGCCCAGTGAACCAGTCATTGAAAAAGAACTGTTCAATATTACAGGTGGCCAAGACCTGCAAAGGAAATGCTTATATTAGTTATAAATGAGCCCAAGTGTCAAACAAAGAAAATATTTGAAACCACCTTTGCAGAATTATGACAGTAAGATAAATCTGACATAGTTGACTACATCTTGCTTCTGATCTCCAAGCTGTCCTTTGTAATTCCTTGGTGTAGGCTAAGCTACCTTTGGGAGGAACTTATTTTGTAGTTTAATCTTAAAGAAAGGATGACAGTAGCCATTCCCTAAACTAAACTGCTTTTGTATAACTAATAAAAGGCCACAATGTTAGAATTGTGAGAGGGGCCTGAATTCTGCTAAGATAGAGGCATAGTTCCTATAATTCTTTACTGCTCAGGAGTCATGCAGCCAGAGGTGACAGGATTTGTGACTTTCCCAATTGTGCTTGTGGATAACATCACTATTATAGAACCTAAGGTTAATTTTTTGAGATGTTTTTCAGACTGTTCCCAATTGGACCCATGAGTGACTCATGACTCGATGGGTCCTGTGGCCCCACCCAAAGATGGACTGGGAACATTTTCCACACCCCTATAATTTCTTCCCCAACCAGTCAACTAGCACCCATTTCCTAGCCCTCTTCCCATCAAATTGTCCATTGATACAGTTTGCCTGTGTTCCTGCTCAAATTGCATCTTGAATTATAATCCCCATAATCCCCATGTTTCAAGGGAGGGACCTGGTTCTAAGTCAGTGTGGTTTGAAAGATTCTCCCCCAGGAACTCCATCATTACCTGAGTGCTGAGCCAGTCCCGGTTCTCCTCTGTGCTCATTCTCATTGGTACGTGGCTCATCTGGGTAACATATGCTATCCAAGGACTTTCAAGAAACCTTTTGGAGGAATAAAAGGAGGAAGTGATGACTGTTTGGGGTGTTTCAATAGCAAGCACTGGGCTTGCATAACCCCTGGTAGAGCTGGTTGAGCATTGGAGGAAGTGAAAGAGACTCAAAGGTTCCAGTAAAATGGTGATCTTTCTTTGTCTTCTTTGAAAGATCTTTATATCAAGAGATGACACACTAAGCATTCAGCCACATGACTGCCAAATGTATAGGAGCAGAGCCTCTAAAGTTTTCTGTAGCTCTAGTGCAAAGATCAAAACCACTAGGGAAATTTAAGGGCATATGCAAACTGGTTGACAGCCTGGGCTTTGTCCTCAGATAAGAGCTGGATTCAAGTTCTGTTTTGGCATTGGCCTTGGCTCTTACTTGCTCTTACATGCCCTTGGGCATATGATTTAATCTCCTTAAACTTCAGTTCCTTTAGCAGAAAAATGGCCATGATACTATCTACACTGCAGAGTTGTGTGAGGATTACATCAAATAAGATAATGCATGTAAATCCTTTAACGAAGTGTCTGATGCATAGTAGCTATAATTATTCTTATAATTATTTAGGACTTAGAATAACATGGCAACAGAATGAGGGAGGATTACATTGGAAAATTGGAGAGGACTATTCAAGCAAAAATGCGTTGGAAGTCGTTTTGCTTTGGGAAAACCTCTAGTCATAAAATAACTTAAAAAAAATCCTTCCCTGTCATTCTTTAGTAGGGATTACTATGTCTACCTAGATTACAGTTTTAAGGACTTAGGGTTCAACTGAAATGCTTCAATGAAGAATCCGGAAAGTGGGTAAAAAATGGAGATTGGGCAAATTTTTTTGCAAAGAGCTTGTCTTATTCAACTATTTCAACTTTTTTTTTCACATTTGCTTAAAAACACCTCAGCTGCAAGAAATGGGGCATGATGTCATAATCTAATCTCTCTTAAAGCTAATGACAAATAGCTCTGATAGGGAAGGTACGAGGATCATCTGGATTACTGGAATAAAATAGTATTCTTACTTGACCAAATATATGAGCAACACGGTCCCGAAGATTCCATAGTAAGGGCCAAATGTGATGAAATATCGGATGTAAAAGCTGCTAACCCAGGCGATGTCCTGCAGAGAAAAGCACTTGAAAGTTATACACTCTGAACATGATTTCATTTCCTCTTCATTGGCCTGGGGTCCTTTTATGTTCTGGCTAAATCTTATGCCCTGTTATTCAAGGACGCTCTATCTGAAGAGGACACAGCATTTTCATTTTCCCTCTTCTACTTGGTCTAGTTTCGGAGAATGAGCCACATTACTCACCGCCCAATATCTTTGAAGGTACATCGCTTGCATGGATTTCGGGTTGAGATATACTGGCATGAGGAGTGGGAGCCCAACTGAAATAGAACAAAAAATGATGCTGAATAAATAAACACAATGTGTTCATGTGTATTTAATGTTTAGCTCCCACTTAGAAGTGAGACATGCAGTGTTTGGTTTTCTGTTCCTGTGTTAGTTCACCTAGGATAATGGCCTCCATCTCCATCCATGTTGCTTCAAAGGACATTATCTTATTCTTTTGAACGGATGTGTAGCATTCCATGGTGTATACGTACCACATTTTTTCTAAGCAGTCTACCATTGATATGCATTTAGGCTGATTCCATGTCTTAGCTATTGTGAGTAGTGATGCCTCCCGAGACACATGATTTATCTGTATAACAAATCTGCACATGAACCCTTGAAACTAAAATAAAAGTAAAAAAAAGAAAATCACCGGTAATCTTACTACCCAGATAGTACCATAAACATTTTGAATATAGATTTTTTTTTATTTTATTCTTATACTTTAGGTTTTAGGGTGCATGTGCACATTGTGCAGGTTTGTTACATATGTATCTATGTGCCATGTTGGTTTGCTGCACCCATTAACTCGTCATTTAGCATTAGGTATATCTCCTAATGCTGTCCCTCCCCCCTCCCCCCACCCCACAACAGTCCCCGGAGTGTGATGTTCCCCTTCCTGTGACCATGAGTTCTCATTGTTCAATTCCCACCTATGAGTGAGAACATGCAGTGTTTGGTTTTTTGTCCTTGCGATAGTTTACTGAGAATGATGTTTTCCAGTTTCATCCATGTCCCTACAAAGGACATGAACTCATCATTTTTTATGGCTGCATAGTATTCCATGGTGTATATATGTTCTAAAAATTGGTATTATGCTACATGTATTACTGTTTTGTACACTACCTTTAAAAAGAAAACATATCATGACCATCTTCCCATTTCTCTAAATATTTTCCAGCATCTTTTTTTTTTTAATTATACTTTAAGTTCTGGGATACATGTGCAGAACGTGAAGGTTTGTTACATAGGTATACACATGCCGTGGTGATTTGCTACACCCATCAACCCATCATCTACGTTAGGTTGTTCTCCTAATGTTATCTCTCCCCTAACCCCCAACCCACTAACAGCCCCCAGTGTGTGATGTTCTCCTTCCTGTGTCCATGTGTTCTCATTGTTCAACTCCCACTTGTGAGTGAGAACATGCAGTGTTTGGTTTTCTGTTCCTGAGTTAGTTTGCTGAGAATGATGGTTTCCAGCTTCATCCATGTCCCTGCAAAGGACATCCTTTTTTATGGCTGCATAGTATCCACAGTATATATGTGACACATTTTCTTTATCCAGTCTAACATTAATGGGCATTTGGGTTGGTTCCAAGTCTTTGCTATTGTGAATAGTACAGCAATAAACATATGTGTGCATGTGTCTTTATAGTAGAATGATTTCCAATCCTTTGGGTATATACCCAGTAATGGGATTGCTGGGTCAAATGGTATTTCTGGTTCTAGATCCTTGAGGAATCACCACACTGTCTTCCACAATGATTGAACTAATTTACACCCACCAACAGTATAAAAGCATTTCTATTTCTCCACATCCTCTCCAGCATCTGTTGTTTCCTGCCTTTTTAATGATTGTCATTCTAACTGGTATGAGATGGCACCATATTATGGTTTTGATTTGCATTTCTCTAATGACCAGTGATGATGAGCTTTTTTTTCATATGTTTGTTGGCCGCATAAATGTCTTCTTTTGAGAAATGTCTGTTCATATCATTTGCCCACTTTTTGATGGGGTTGTTTGTTTTTTTCTTGTAAATTTGTTTAAGTTCCTTGTAGATTCTGGATATTAGCACCTCGTCAGATAGATAGATTACGAAATTTTTCTCCCATTCTGTAGGTTGCCTCTTCACTCTGATGATAGTTTCTTTTGCTGTGCAGAAGCTCTTTAGTTTAATTAGATCCCATTTGTCTATTTTGGCTTTTGTTGCCATAGCTTTTGGTGTTTTAGTCATGAAGTCTTTGCCCATGCCTATGTCCTGAATTGTATTGCCTAGGTTTTCTTCTAGGGTTTTTATGGTTTGAGGTCTTACATTTAAGTCTTTAATCCATCTTGAGTTAATGTTTGTATAAGATGTAAGGAAGGGGTCCGGTTTCAGTTTTCTGCATATGGCTAGCCAGTTTTCCCAACACCATTTATTAAATAGGGAATCCCTTCCCCATTGCTTGTTTTTGTCAGGTTTGTCAAGTATCAGAAGGTTGTAGATGTGTGGCATTAGTTCTGAGGCCTCTGTTCTGTTCCATTGGTCTATATGTCTGTTTTCATACCAGTACCATGCTGTTTTGGTAACTGTAGTATAGTTTGGTATACTTGTAGTATAGTTTGAAGTCAGGTAGCGTGATGCCTTCAGTTTTGTTCTTTTTGCTTAGGATTGTCTTGGCTATATGGGCTTTTTTTGGGTTCCACATGAAATTTAAAGTAGTTTTTTCTAATTCTGTGAAGAAAGTCAATGGTAGCTTGATGAGGATAGCATTGAATCTATAAATTACTTTGGGCACTATGGCCATTTTCATGATATTGATTCTTCCTATTCATGAGCATGGTATATTTTTACATTTGTTTGTGTCCTCTTTTATTTCCTTGAGCAGTGCTTTTTAGTTCTCCTTGAAATGATCCTTCATGTTCCCTGTAAGTTGTATTCCTAGGTATTTTATTACCTTTGTAGCAACTGTGAATGGGAGTTCACTCATGATTTGGCTTTCTGTTTGTCCATTATTGGTGTATAGGAATGCTTGTGATTTTCGTATGTTGATTTTGTATCCTGAGACTTTGCTGAAGTTGCTTATCAGCTTAAGGAGATTTTGGGCTGAGATGATGGGGTTTTCTAAAATACAATCATGTCATCTGCAAACAGAGACACTTTGACTTCCTCTCTTCCAATTCGAATTCTTTCTCTTGCTTGATTGCCCTAGCCAGAAACTTTCAATACTGTGTTAAATAGGAGTGGTGAGAGAGGTTGTCTTGTGCCAATTTTCAGCGGGAATGCTTCCAGCTTTTGCCCATTCAAATTTATATTGGCTGTGGGTTTGTCATAAATATCTCTTATTATTTTGAGATACTTTCCATCAATACCTAGATTATTGAGAGTTTTTAGCATAAAGGGGTGTTGAATTTTATCGAAGGCCTTTTCTGCATCTATTGAGACAATCATGTGGTTTTTGTCATTGCTTCTGTTTATGTGATGGATTACATTTATTTATTTGCATATGTTGAACCAGCCTTGAATCCCAACTTGATCTTGGTGGATAAGCTTTTTGATGTGCTGTTGGATTTGGTTTGCCAGTATTTTACTAAGGATTTTCTCACTGATGTTCATCAGGGATATTGGCCTAAAATTTTCTTTTTTTGTTGTGTCTCTGCCAGTTTTTGGCATTAGGATGATCCAGCATCTGCTTTGTAATTACTGTGTTGTATTTTTATAATGTACTTAATACATTTATTTAATAAATCCAGTAAATGTATAATTAAAAAATGTGACCCCAGTGCAAGTCAGCAGGAGTCTATCTTCTTAATGCAGCATTCCTGGAATGCTGGCCCCAAGGAAAGATGCAAGGTGGAGATCCACAGCCTCGTCCTGGACTGCACTGCGCATTTCAAGGCTAGGAATTTGGTCAGTAGCTCCAGGCTCAAGCCGCCTCAAAGAAGCTAGGAAAGCTTGGGAGATTTGAGTCATTTTTGATGAAAGCATCCCTGAAGAGCTTCTGCTATCAGCTTTCAAGTTTTTTCAAAGTACTTGGAGTCCTTCAGTCTCCCTGGATCTTTGGGATTTAGCCCCATTAAAGTATGTCGAGATGTCAGAGATAAAGAAGGTATACTCCTTTCCTGGTCAGAGTTATTTACCTGCCTCTCCCCCAGCATCACTGAAGCTTCCCAGGCACAGAGGATCCTTAACGAGATCCTCTGGCTTTTGACAAAGGCTGTCTCCCTGGTCAAACTTTAGTTAGGATCCTCTGAGCCTAGGCCTCAACCTTGGCCTACAAGAATTGCAGACTCTCAGCACAAATAATTTTTCCACTCTCCAAACTAAGAAACTTGAACAAACGCTAACATAGTTTCTCAAAGCTCAAGGCCAGCTCTCTGGGATAACCCCAGCATCCTTGAAGTTTTACCTGAGAAAGCTCAATGCTGCCAAAATAATTTACTGTTTATTCTGGCCAGTAACTGAATATAGGCACCTGACACCCCTTTTTCTTAGAGCATTTACTTTAGGACACTGACAATTGTAAATCCTTTGTGTCTTCCTTTGAGATGTAGCTTCTACACTCCAGAAATGTCTTTCTCAAGGGCCTGGTAACAATCCCTTTGAAATGTGGCCATCAAGAAGGATGGGGCTCTTATCTGTCAGTCTATTTGGGAGGATAGGAGCCAAACTTTGATAAGTACCAGTTAGCAGACACAGACAGCCTGGACAAATCTTATCAACCAACTCCTCCACCCCCTACCCCCTCTCCCAGTGTCTTTCAGTACTTTTATGCTCCAGCATTTAAAAGCCTCTCTCTCACTTTTGCGTCAGGAGAATTAAGCTCAGTTTATGGTGAAGTCTCTCTCCCCTAGTGCAATTGCCTGAATAGTCTCTCTCCTCTAGTGCAAAACGACCTTGTTTGTCTTGCTGCCTTTAACAAATGTCTGGTTTTGTTTCTTTTTGGCAGTTTGAGCATGACTCATTTGCACCCGAGATGTTAAGCTAGCATTTGCCGGGAAAGGCCACAATAAAACAGCTCTTGGTGGTGGCAGTGTGGTTTGTAACATGGGCATTTTGCAGTGAATTCACACCATTCCCTCATTTCTCATAAGGTAAGGGCATATTGCCCCACTACAGACAGGGGAGGTAAACACGTTTCTCAGGAAAGTTCACAGAAGAAAGTCCAACAGCAGTTTCTTATGCAAACACACATCTAGTTAGGCTGGGAATCGGCTACCTTTTAAAAATGGAGCACCAATGTCCTCATTCCTCTTTTAGGTTATGCAAGAGAAGCAGGGCAGGTGAGAGTGCAGGATGGCGGAGGCTGAATTCCAACTGTGGAGGAGCCAGCAGTGATGGTCAATCTTACACTTGAAAAAATTTGCCCCCTGCAGTCCTCCTCTGGCATTATAGGGGTGGCCACTTGTGGCCTACACATGGGCAAATCAGATCATCTGCAACTGTGTTTCTCAACCCCAGCACTGCTGGCAATTTGAGTGAGATGATTATTTTTATGAGGGGCTGTCCTTTGCATCGTGGAATGTTTAGCAGCATCCCTGGCTTCTATCCACTGACTGCCAATACGTTCCCTCTTCCTCTGTTGCTATAACCAAAAAAATGTCTTTAGACCTTGCCCCTGGGAGAGAAAATTGCTCTGGTTGAGAACAACTGCACTACAGGAAATGTTTGCTTCCTTCCCTGATTTTGGTTTATTCCCCAAATGTATGTTTTAGTTGGGCAGATTTGGGAGTTTCTTTTTTTTGTGAGCTGCTATGAGTTTGATATTGGTTAAGAGCAAAGGCTCTTTGCTTATGATGTTCTTTTACTGGTATCAGATTTACTCAGCTACCTTTATTTTCCTTCAAACTTGACCCACATGCCCACACTCAGATATATGTCTCATGCCTTCCCACAGCTGTATGCAAGTCATGAGAGCAGACGGCTTTCTTCCACACAAGAGCACTGCAGGTGCCCTTTATTCCCCGGCTTCTCCATTTCTGGTGTCACACTGCAAATGCTTCAGATTTATTTCCCCATCTCTACTTCCTTCCTACCCAAACACCATTATTCCTTTCTCTTGATAGATGTTTGGTCTTTCCAGAATGACAGTCCTAGATGCAGGCCCCTTGACTGGCAGCCTGCCTTCCCTCCCTCGTTGGGTATCTCCTTCCTTCCCCATCCAACTCTCAGAATGATGAGGTGCCCTTTAAAAAGACTGTTTACTTTTCCATTTCTATTTGCCGATTTCCACCCCAGTGAGTCTAAATAAGGCATTCTGCTTTGCTCAGTAGCAATAGGACATGGGCTGATCTCTGTGAGAGCATTCCAGTCGTGCCTTCTCCCTTGACAAGTACTTGCTTCAAGGAAATGGGATATAAGGAATATGGCTCTGGGAGACTCACCTATGTAGAAGTACAGGTGCTGCTTTTCATAGTTGATGTATTTGATTTTCTTCTTGCCGTACTGAATAGAGAGAGAATAAAACTAAAATAAGAGACCATACTTCTGGTCATCACACTTGAGGATGCATGTGTATGTGTGTGTGTATGTGTGTGTGTGCACATGCATGTGCATATGTCTAAAATCTTTATGGAAAGAGCCATCTGATCAGTGTTCTTTGGCTTTCAAGTCTGAGGAACTAGAAGAACCAGAACCAGGATGGGAGGAAATATTGTGGCATCTTTTTGCTTCAATTATATGTGTGTAATTCTGGCACAAATGGAATATTCCATTTGAGTGTAGGAATTGTGATCATTTTTTTGTTCTTATGGGAATCATTTTGAATTTTTTTCTCTTTATGTGAGGTGGAATGGTCACTGAAATGGGACATTTCTGAGTTTTTCTTGTGCTTCTTCAATATGGCATTTAGGATTCTGCTCCATATTCATTCATTCATCCAACAGATGTATGATTCATTCATCACAGTCAAGAATTTTCTTTTAAATTCATTCATCTGAAAGATACTAAATGGTAATATGGTAGAAGATAGAGTCATGGCCCCTCCTGTCTGTATCATCTTTCTTCTTTGTGTTCTCATCATGGAAATCACACTATCATTTATTATTTTAGCACACGATGATAGCACATATAATATCTATTATACATTATATAATTACTGTATAATAATATAATTATAATATCACATTCGCTACTGAAAATTTGATTCATTTTCTAGGAGTCTTCTTAGTTAATCTGGCATATATTCAGGGCACAAAGCAAATGCTTTGAAAGGAGGATAGAAGTAATGATTATATCTCTAGTATCTGGCAGACACTCAATAAATGTTTATTGAAGGAATTAACGAATGAATGATAATTCACACTCACTCTGTATTTTTGCCCTTCAGTTACAACTCTGGGCAGTGTTTCACTCTTGCTTTCTCCTTTCCTTTGATATCTTTCCTCCTATGTATAGATTTCTTCTTGTATTTGGATTGTATAGTTGGTCCTTCCTTCTCTTATTGTCAAAAATTACAAGAAATATCATAGTGATAAAGTAATAATAGCTATTTGCAGTTATTCCTAAACCTTTACATATTTTAGGAACAGGAAACATGGTAAAGGGACTAGTTGGAAGTGCATGAGAGTGGACAAACCGTAATGGACAGATTTTGAGTATTACCTCAAAGGAGGATTCTGTCTTCCAGGATATAAGCACAGGACATAGAAGAATATAAATGCTTGCTGAAGAAATTTAACATTTGAATAAAGTATTAGAAAGGCAGACAGTAAAGAAGGAAGAAGGGAAAAGCCCAGGGCTGATTAGAAATGTTTTTGATGTGAAACTACTGAATTTTAGAGTTTAAATAAATAATTGTAAATAATGTCTTGTGCAGTGGCTTTGAAATTACATTATATAGAACTCTAAGGTTTTAGGGATGTCCCAGGAGCATCTTCAGAACTTGGAGAGGTAGCCTCTATGGTTTGTGAAGAGGTAGCATGTGTGCTGAAAATAGCTCTGTGGAAGTCATGTCTGAACTCATGCTGCTTCATGAACTTCCCTGAGACAAACTCCCTTGCTCTCTAGGGGGAAGGGGAGATATGAGGGGACAATTGGAGAAATCAATACTTCAGAATTCTAATGATGATCATAGAAACCCACAAACATCAGGGAAGTCCAATGTGTTTGTGGAATCATTGTCAAAAGCAACTGATTTGTGATCACAGCACCAAGAATTTTTTCAAAGCAAGAGACCCTTGTTTTCTATTTCAGCTAGGGAAAAGGGTGAGTCTCCCAAAGATGAAAAAAGCTACTTTCAAAAAGTTGCACAATTTTTGGTTAATGTACCAGACAGGCAACAACTGAGAAGGCTATACCTTTTTATTTTTATAAAACTCCTAGTTTTTCTAGGAGATAGCAACCTCTTCCCAAGTACCTGACTCTGAGGTACCTCATTTGAGGGGAGGCACTTTTCTTTGGTTATCCTTATATCTCCTTTGCTTAAGAAAGCCTTCTAAAAATCTTGGTAATTGATATTGTCCTTTACATGATGATTTTAAGTTGGAGTTTTAAAAAGTAATAATTAACTGAGAAATTCTGAAGATGACTTTCCCCCTCCTTTTTCTGTTGTTTAAGAAGCTCAAATTAGAGGTGAGACCTCTAGATCTCTTCCATGGCATTTGGGCTGTAGTTCATGTGTAAATGCATCAAAATGAACATGAACTAAATATAACAGCATAGTCTCTTCTAACTGGGCTAGAATTAGTTGAGATAACTAGATACGTGAACATATGTGACTTAGTGCTTACTGAATCTATTGACCTATATTCTCTCAGTGAATGTTTCTCCACACCCTGTTTAAACCTCAGACAGTCATTGCAACTCCAGTCATCTGGTTCCACGATCTAACATTGGCTTGTATTGCCTCAGAGAAAATGGCAGGCACTGGGCAGGGACCCATCTGTCACTGGGATTGCTCAAACAGAGTAACGTGGATTTCCATATTTCCTGCCGTGGGAGGTTGGACTGGATGATCTTTAAGGTCATAGACTTAATGGTTACAGCTCTAAATCCCTTTGTATTCTTACAGCCCCAGATTCAGTTATTTCAAATCTGTATTTTGAACCGAAAAGAAGGAGAGATGTTCTCAGATTGAGTGTGAAGCCAGAATTTCCAGCTTGATCTTTCCAAGGCAAGGCTGTAAGCCTTTCCAGGAACCACTTCCAGGAACATTTCCTTGATGCGCAAGATTTCTAAGTGTACCTTGACAGGTTGTGAATCTCCAAGCAGAAAAAGTGGACCCGTGTCAATATCCGGGTCTTTGGGGTAGATGTTCAGCTTTACGTGATGTTGAAAGTGCTGGTAATTCCGCCAGTTTGCTGACAGGCCCTGAGGAGAAGAGAGGGCTCGTTACTTGAAATAATTGTTTCCTGAAATACCCTTCACTGTCAGAGTTTTCTGCATGCATCCCCAAAGTCAAAATAAGATATTTGAGTTTCTCTAGCTTGCCTCCACTGCTGAGCCACAGCATGACTCATCGGACAGAGGCGCTCATAGCTTACAAAGAAATAATTCTCTGATCCAGAAACACAACTTTAGGCTAAAAGTCTTGGTAATGAAAATCGTAAAAGCTGGTTGAAAAGAAATGTTTTCCCATCCTTCTCTTATTTGATCTTCATTAAAAAAAAATCTAAAGGCAGGTGGGGCAGAGAGTATTTTTTCTATTTTACATATAAGGAAGACTTAGCTCCGAGACTTTAATTAGTTCTGGGGAAAAAGAAGCGGCCCCAGGTATCTTACTTCAATGAGTGTTTCAAAGAATCATGGATCTGAAGTGGTCTCCCTGGGGGACTTGGCTCAGATCCTTGCATGTCCCGGCTTCAACACTCTCATACAAAAATAAACGAGAATAAAAAGATTTTAGCAGATGCCAATCTTGAGTCACCTCTGATTAGGTTGTTTATGATTTTTTTTAATCATAGAAAGTCTGAAATTTTAATAGAGCAAAGAATTTGGAGGCACATCAACCTAGTTACATATACTGGATGTATAAATACTGCTGCGTGGTTTCGGCAAATCACCCAACCTCTTTGAGGCTCGGTTCTATCTCCGGTAAATAACATAAGGACATTTACCTCCATGGGTGGTCTGGGGAGTTATGAGATGACGTATGTAAAATGTTGGCATGTTGGGATATTCAGTTTTTCCTCCTTTATGTTAATCATTTACAGAAGAATGAGTAGCAGTAGTAGTTTTTGTTGCATATTTGACATAGCTTAGCAACCAGTCTATACGCGTTCTAGTCTGCTCTGTCCAATGCAATAGCCATTAGCATATGTGGCTATTGAGCACTTGAAAAGCGACCGAATAAAGACAAGCTGTAACTATAAAATACCTACTGGATTTTGAAGATTCAGTATGAAAAAAGGAATGTAAAATATTTCATCAATAATTTTTACATTGATTACATGTTGAAATAATACTGTTTTGAATATATATGGAGTAATAAACTTATCTTTTAAATATGACTATTGAAATACTTAAAATGCATATGTCATTTTAATATGGTGCATTTTCCTTCTGTTGGAGAATGCTGGTCTGGATACCATATATCTATAGTAGAAGGGGATGGCTCTTTATTTGAAAACCTGTAAGCATTAGCATTGTCTTTCCATAGTCTTCTTTGCAGTTGTTTCTTAGCAACCCCCATCGCATCCCCAATTAACACTCCCTAACCTTCTTGCAACCCTCCAGCCTGAGTCTCTATCCTGAATCTTATGCCTGAATAGGGACTTTCCAAATATATATATATATTTATATAAATATAAATATATATAAATTTATATAAATATATATATTTATATAAATATATATATTTATATTTATATATATATTTAGATCTCTCTCTCTCTCTCTCTCTACTCCCCACCCAGAAAGGGGGGACAGAAATTGTTAAGTGTAGTTTGTGACACGTTGAGCTTGAGTATCATGAAATATCATATATATATGAAATATATGTGATATATATATATGTGTATGTGTATGTATGTGTGTATATATATATATA
Organism: Nomascus leucogenys; assembly: GCF_006542625.1. Classification (NCBI taxonomy): domain Eukaryota; kingdom Metazoa; phylum Chordata; class Mammalia; order Primates; family Hylobatidae; genus Nomascus; species Nomascus leucogenys. Next base: position 76,318,630 of record NC_044384.1, read on the forward strand.
TTTGGATATTTCATGATACTCAAGCCTCAACATGTCACAAACTATACTTAACAATTTCTGTCCCCCCTTCAAGGGCCCCATCAGTGCTCTGTGTTTCTTCCATCAAATTGCATATGATGGGTACAAAGTTACAGCTAGACAGGAAAAATGAGCTTGGCGTTCTATTACACATAGGGCAAGGGTCCCCAACTCCCCGGCCACGGACCGGTACTAGTCTGTGGCCTGTTAGGAACTGGGCTGCATAGCAGAAGGTGAGTGGCAGGCGAGCAAGGGAAGCTTCATCTGTATTTACAGCTACTCTCCATCATTCTCATTACAGCCTGAGCTCTGCCTCCTGTGAGATCAGCTGTGGCATTAGATTCTCATAGGAACACAAATCTTATTGTAAACTGCACATGTGAGGGATCTAGGTTACTTGCTCCTTATGAGAATCTAATGCCTGATGATCCGTCACTGTCTCCCATCACCCCAGATGGGACCCAGTAGTTGCAGGAAAACAAGCTCAGGGCTCCTACTGATTCTACATTATGGTAAATTGTATAATTATTTCATTATTACAATGTAATAATAATAGAAATAAAATGCACGATAAATGTAATGTGCTTGAATCATCCTGAAACCACCCCCCACCCACCGGTCCATGGGAAAATTGTCTTCCATGAAACCAGTTCCTGGTGCCAGAAAGATTGAGGACCACTGCAGTAGGGTGACTGTGGCTAACAATCAGGTATTATATATTTCAAGATAGCTAGAAGAGAGGATATTGAATGTTACAACAAAGAAACGATAAATGTTTAAAGTGATGAATATCCTAATAACCTTGACTTGGTCATTACACAACGTACATATGTATTGAAACATCACAGTGTAGCTCATAAATACATACAATTGCTATGTGTCGATTATAAATAAAAATAAAATAAAATGATAAAAGATTTTTTAAATTGCATATGACCCACTTAATCTTACAATTGTGTATCTCTTCACACATTCATTATTTATTTGGAATTATGTCCTAGGTGTCAGATACTTACTGAGCTAGGCATTTGGAACATAAAGATAAACATGATAAAATGGGGTTTCCACACTTAGGAAACATATAATCTAATGGGAGCAGTAGACAACTGAACAAGGGCAATGTGCTAAGGAGAGAGTCTCCTTTTCAGTTAAGTCCCCTGAGAACCAATGTTTGGTTTCTTCCGCCAGCTGACTGTACTCTTTCAGCCAATGACTATCTGCGGTGAGTAGTAATGTGGGAGTCTGGTTTGGATCTATGATATGACGGGAAGCAGATCTTAACAGGTAAAGCTTAGAATAACGGTCAGAGTAATTATGGGTGTGATCCAAATAAGTGCCTTCCCTTGGCCCCTCTTTCTGGAAGCCACTATTTCCAGAGACAAGGGAAAGAAAGTACTCCACAGGCAAGAGAGGATTATCAGCTGCATGCCAAACGGGCTGCCCCTTCGCCAAATTCTAGGCAGGAGCAACCCTGTCATTCCTCATTTCCACATTAGGTCTATTCTCAGTGCAGTAGAAAAAGGGCGGGGAACATCACACACTGGGGCCTGTTGGGGGAGGAGGGATAGCATTAGGAGAAATACCTAATGATGAGTTGAGGGTTGCAGCAAACCATCATGGCACATGTATATCTATGTTTCAAACCTGCACATTGTGCACACGTACCCTAGAACTTAGAGTATTAAAAAAAAAAAAAAGAATGAACCCAGGCTTTGGAATGCAACCAACCTGAATTTAATCCCTGCTTGGCCATCTATTTAGGTGTGTGACCTTGGGCAATTTCCTCATCTGTAAAATGGATGAGGCTTCTTAGAGGATTGCAGAAAATAACACACTTGACACTGTCCTTTTCCTTACCAAAATAAAATGTTTTAGGATGTCATCATGGAATCAGTATAGGCCAGATTTTCTAGGAAGATCTTAATTTCAAATGTTCTGTCCCACTATCCCTGTAATGAGACTTGATTCTTAGTTTTTTTTTATATGTGCATACTGATGAATAAGAAAAATATGCTACAAGGAGTCCACTTTGATTTTAGTATTGCACAGTAGTCCAAAATGTATGCAAACATTTCATGGTTTATTTTGGGAAGTGCGCTTTTATTGTACAAACACTGGAAAGACCAGAGCATATACATTTTTGCACAGTTGGTGAATGAAAATTCTAAAGAATCTCCATATTGGTGCCTTTTCCAGGAGGTGGTGGGGGGAGGTAATTGACATGAAGTTAAATTTTAAATTTTAAAATTGTGATGCATGTCTAAGGTGGGGATGTTGCTGTTTATATTATAATTTTCTTTGTCACATCCTCCCCTCCCACCTTCCCTTTCCACAGGTAGTTTTCTCCCCTGCACATAGTTGAAGCCAATGTTCATTTTGCTCATGAGTCACTGTTTTTGTCTGCAAAAAAGGCAGAGTACACTTGATTTGCTTTTAGAGCCACTTCCCATTTTCTTACTCAGTTCACAAGTCATCAAGGTTATATTCATTTCGACTAGTGCAAAATTGTTTCTGGAGACACAACTTACATAGAAATAGCTGTGTACAAATCTGGATCAATGGGAAAGCAGTGATTTTTTTTTAAAGTGCCAGCATGGGTGGGGCCGATCTGAAATATTTCACATACTGGCACTGAATCAACTGCCAGCTACCTCCCATGCTTACCTTTCCTCTGACTCCTCAGAACAGAGGAGGAAAAATGGGGTGGTCTATTACCTGAAACTCACAATAGCAGAAGAAACCGCCTCTGCTTTTATTCTGTGCTGAGTATGTCTGAGTGAATCCATAAACAGCCTCATCTATCTTACACTGGTGAAGAGAGGGTGGAATAGAATGCCCATAGGAATTTTCTGGTTAAATGTGAGCTATCACATGAAATAACAACTTATTATTCATTCTAACTATTTTGGGGGACAAGCCTCCAACATGAATCAAAATCCAACTCTGTGTTATCTGATTGACTTAAGGCTCAAACTGCTCAATGGGAGAGAGGGTAGATAAAAGTAGGTGATTCCAGGTACCTTGCAACTCAGTGATGATGTGATTTATCTCCATCTTCTTAACATTTCAATGATTAAATATTTTTCTTATTGATTCTGAGTCTTCATTTTGATTATGGAAAGACTGTTCCTAGTATTAGTAACAACTAACAATTATTAAGCATTTCCTGTATGCCAGACACTTTGCTGAGCATGACACATGAGTATTGCGTATAATCCTAACAACATCCTTATCAGGTTGAAGCCATCGTCTATCATCATTTTACAGTTGAAGAAACTGAGGTTCAAAATCATTAAGTAATTTGTTCGAAGTGACTCAGCTCATGAGTGCCTGAATTCTCACAGAAGGCAGGTTCATTTTTGCAGGTTAGAATCACCTGGGGAACTTTCAAAAAACACCGATGTCTAGACTCTACTGGGGACGAATTTAGAATATCTAGAGATGGTGCTTAGGCATTAGGACTTTAAAAAATAACTTCTTTAGGTGGCTCCAAATGATAGCCAGCATTGAGCAGCTCTGCTCTAGTGCCTGCATTATTTAGTGCTATGCTATGAATTCTCCACTGACCAGTTTATGGCCATTGGCTTAAATATTTAACCCCTCTGAACATGAATTTCAACTGAAAACTAGGAGTGCTATGTCCTCATGTCATTAGAATTACTTGAGAAAATAGCCTAACGGGGCAAGTTCTGAACCTGGCACCTGTCAGGCCCACACAATGTGAGTCCCCATCTGCGTTTCCTTATCATTTGCTGTAAGTAGTTACTGCTCACTACTCTCTGTGGGGCTGACTCCAGCATTGTCTTCACCCTTTTATTAGTTGGCTACTTCTAAGCCACTATGGGTTGGGAAAGCAGATAACCAGAACGAGATATATGTATAAAATCACTGTGTTAGGGAAGAACTAATAGGCTCCGAGTCAGTGCCCATAGGCTTTTCCTAAGGGGTCCCGGTTTGAATGCAAGGATTTGGTTTAGTAGAAGGCTCAGAGACAGTTGCTTCCCTTCTAGGCCAGAGTACATAGTCACCAAACCCTAGAAAGTTCTAGAAAAGCAGAGATCTAGTTTAACTCCTAGTAGTACCAATGGGAACACTGAGGGCCAGAGATAGAATGTGATTTACTAAAGATCTCACAATGAGCACTGTCAGAGCCAGGGCTGGAAGCCACACTTGGAAGTCCTGCACTGTTAACTGGTTCATTCATTCACTCTTTCTTTCTTTCTTTCTTTCTTTCTTTCTTTCTTTCTTTCTTTCTTTCATTCATTCTTTCCTTCAACAAAAGCTTATTGAAGGCCCCCCCATGCACCAGGCACTCTCTTAGGAGCTGCACTGCAGTGGTGCATAGGACAGTGTAGCTGCTTCCTGGAGCCCAAGTAAGGGGGGATAAGACCAGCTGTCATATCACTACCTGCTTTTTCCAGCAGTCTGGATTTTGCAATCCTCCACTCTTGAACAGAGCCATCTGGCTTTTCCTGACTAGTCTTTCTGTTCACTAGTATCTGTTTTGCATCTTTTCCTTTATTTCTTCATAGCTGCCTCCTCCTTGCCCCCACCCTTAGGACTAATCAGGCTTGCTGGTTTCCCCTAGCTTCCCAACAATAAATCTTCAAATCCCTTCTAAGAATATTCCCACTTATGATTTCACAATGCACATCTTCATTTTTCAAGGCACACACTTTCTTCTGTGAGGTGGTTCCTTAGGGCAGGGGGGTGCCAGGGATTTAGCCAAAGAGTCTACCAGGGTAATACAAAATATAAGAGCCTCTTAAATAGAACTAAATAAATCGTCACAAAAAATTTAATTTAAAATTCTCATTTCAGCACATATTTTATAGTGTTGTTGTATTATATATTAGTACATATTATCTACCTTGTTAGTACACTTACGTTTATTTGTGGGGTATCATAAATATTTTTTACTGATATCAATGCACAAACATGGGAAGCACTCCTTAGGAGCTCATGTTCAGGAATCCCCCTCATGCTCCCTGACATCCCATACCTTGAGATGGCACATCACAAATTTATGCATCACATGGTTCCACTTGGACTTCTTAAATATGGAAAGGTGCCCCGCATCATGCTGCAAAAATAAGCTCTGAGCCTAGGAGAGATGAAGTTACCGTTAGAGAAATTGGGACCCTAACAAGAAATCAATCAATGAGTCCCATAGTAGATTCATAACCTTATTTGGGAACAGTGGGTGATCTTGTTCGACCTCCAGCCAAAATTAGTTTCTATTTCCCATACATATCCTGCCTGTTCTTTCCAACTTTTATGCCTTTGTTGTCTCAGCCTGGAATGCTCTCATTGTCACTTTCAAAGGTTTCCAGTACAGAGTGCAAAGACCATGGTCTTTGGTGTCAGACAGATTTGAATTCTAAACTGTTCTTCACCACTAACGAGCTTCACAACTCTGGGCAAGTTACTCGGTAGCTCTCACCTTCAGTTCATCATCTGATAGAAGGGGACGCTAATACCTGACTCATGGAGTTGTTGTGCTACATAGCTATATGTAAAGTGCCCAGCTTATGCTAAGCACCAAACAAATATTTGTTTCCTTTCTTGTTTCCAAAATTCACTTTTCAAGAAATAAAACAAGAGGATTTAAGAAAAAGAATCAACATCCAGAATTCTGGAACCTGGAAACACATTGCAGTTAATTCTCTATGAAACCTTTTCCAATGATTCTAACGAGAATTAAATGCTCCTTTCTGCTCCAACAGTACACGCTTGTTCCTCAATTTGGGATTAATATCATTGATTTGTGCCAGGCAGTGTGTTTAGCTGTTCGTGAAGGACTATTTCCTCCACTAGATGACTTCTTTCTTGGGAGCAGGGAGCATGTTGACTTTTCCTTTGTATCGACAACATGGTATCACACTCATAGAAGGCTACATTCAGAGATTCATACTTCATTCAACAAAGATTTATCAAATGCCTGGGTAAGTGTCCCTTGCTATTTATCATTTATGGAGGAACTCACACGTTCTTATTCTCACATAGGATATCACATCTGCCCTTGAAGAATTCATGGTCTGATGCATTGATAAATGTTGATTGATTAAAGAATAAAAGATAAATATGTGTGTTGCATGGCAAAGGACAGAACTTCAATCACTGAGATGGTGGGGATAAAACAGGGCAAACAGCAGCAATTGTCATTAATTAAACATTTACCATAGGCCAGACACTGTGCTTTATATTTTACACATTTGCCTGATTAGTCCTTCTCAGAATAATTCCACATTCATTATTATCCTCACTTTAGAGAGGAGAGAACCAAATCCCAATGAAGCTTGGTCACTTGCTGGCAAGTGCCTGACATTGATGAGTACCTTGCCAAGAAGTGTCAGGCAGCAGCTGACACCAATCTAAAGAGAGAAGAAGAAATTCTGAGCCTTTCTATGAGGACGCTGCCTGGGCTTAGTATACCTGCTTACCTGAGAAATTGTGAGAAGAAAGGAAATGAATATAGTAACAGGCCAGCCACTGCCAAAATAATATACTATTAGCCACGCCAGCACTTCCAAAATTAAGATCTGGGCAAAGTGAAGAAAGAAGAACCCCAGGTTGGCATGGAACATGTTCATAGTTTCTGCGATCCTCCACAATTCTTGGAAATCTTTCACCAACTGGGACTATGAAATAAATATTCAAAGAGTAAATTAGCTCTTTCAGGGAAAGGGAATACAGATGAACATAATTAATAATTTATTTTATTAATTTTGTATACATCTCTTTTATTAATAGTATTTTATTAATACATTTAATTGTCCAGAATTAAAACCCCAAAACAATGAACCAGCAAATAAAACCTTTAAAAAAAGTTTATGAAATTTTTTTGTTTTCTGCAGAAGTGAAAGGTGAATAATGACTTGTAAACTGTCCTAAAGCTGTTATGGAATTCAGAATTAGATTTTTTCAGGGGAGGGGGAAGGAGAGGAGAGTGCAGTGGAGAGATACATACGCCTAACAGTCGCCGTTTAAACCACCAGAATTATTTCAGGTGTTGAGTGACCTCTGGTTCTATGTGGGGGAACTTGGTCATCTATATGGATCCATGTTACCATAGTTACTGGTATAGTTTACAAAGTGCTTTCCAGGCCATAAGTTGCTTAATGTGTAGAAAGGGTTATTTCATGGAAGATAGAGATCATAGTTCACTTAGATTAGCTCTCAGGATGAATTTTCTGAGAGCTGCTTAATGGATCCCCCAAAACAAGGCAGGGCTTATTAGCGTGTGTGTACTCAGTTGGAGAGGTCTCATTTAAGGGCCCTGTGTGTATGTGCATGTGTGACTGTTCATGTACAATATTAGCATTGGTTTACAAGCTTGCCACATCATACTGGGGAGCGCACAAGGTTGGAAAGAACTATCTCTTTCCTAGGACAGCTGGGAAAGTGATCTGGTTATGAGAACTATACCAGGGTTGTACAGATGTAAGAAAGGAGAAATGTTAGAAACAAAAAAAGAAAGAGCTATGAAAATAATTCTAGAAGCCAAAAATTTCAAAATTCACAGATACAAGTTTTAAAGGACCCACTGCCTGGCAAAAGTTCTGGATAGGCTCATCTCCCAAGCCCCCATCAATCTTAGAATTCTTGTGGCCACAGATTATTTTAATAATTATCTAATATTAATTTGTTATCTCTAGGGTGCCTCCAGCCTGGTCATCCTTTGCAAAACATTTATTGCAGAGTTGAGGGAGGTCAGCAAAACCCAGAAGAGTGACTGGCTTGAAGTCGTCAACAAGTCAGTGACAGGTGGTGAACTTAAACCCATACCTGACACCCAATTTTATGCTCAAATACTAATTTTCTATATACAGCAACTTGAATATCCACATAAATGTATTAAAGAAAAATTATGGTAGACCTTTATCTGCAGAGACCAACACTCTTTTAGATAATGATTATCTGATAGGTCTCAGTTGTTAGTGGGATTTTATTTTTCTTACAGAAAAAATTCAGGAAAAACAATAAAGTTTTGCATCACCTTCACTTTTTAACCTAGAGCAACATGACCCAAATGATGGGGACATATCTGAAAGTTTTAAAATTACTAGTACCATCATCAGTTCACGATTATGATAATAAGTAAAATGTATTGAGCATTTACTGTGTTACAGGCATTGTTCTAAGCACTTTAAATGATGACTTGACTTCTTTCAATTGTTTTCCCAATAACTCTCATAAGGTTGGTACCATTGTTTTCAGCATCTTATGGGGGAGAAATTGAGCCAAAAGAGGTTTAAGAACTGGCCTAGACTCACACAATTTGAGAATGGCAAGGTTAGGGTGTGAGTGCAGGCTGTCCATCCTACCAACCCACTCTTCGGAACAGAGCTGGGCTGTGGGATGATCATGGGCCTGAAGATTGAGCTTAAGTATTAGTCTCAGATTTGCCCATAACCAGTTCTGTGTCCTCAGATTACTCCTGCTCCCTTTGTGAGTCTGTTTCTTCATTTTCTAAAGACAGAATAAAATCCTTGCTCCCTCTGCTTCACAGGGGTCTATGGATCCATACGTTATAAAAATTATTTCAAGAGTCAGGCAAATGTAAGCTGTCACAAAAAAATAAATTTCAAAAAATGGAATTGATCAATATTAAGTAAAATTTCTCGCAGCGTTATGTAAAACCATCCCAGTGAATTTTTAGTCCTATGGAGACTCTGTCCTTTAGAAGACAGTATTCTTGTAGCCAAAATATTAAAGAAAGAATGGCATTTTTCCTTGGGAATACCTAAAGGATTGGAGCCAGAGAAAAGTGACTGATTTGGAGTCTCAGCTCTTTGATACACCAGCTCTCGGACTTTTAGAGAGTAATTTATTTTCCCTGAATGATAATTTCCCCAAATGTAAAAAGGCTGTAGCTAGGATACAGTGACATCTTTCAATAAGTAGCTGTTTTTGGAGTTCCTACTACATGTTGATCCTGTGAAAGGAGGTCTTCAGGATCTTCTTATCAGGGATAAGAAAAGTGGACATAGTCTCACCTCTCATGCAACTTAGTTGGGCTGGGAACATAGACATAGATATAAAACATAATTACAAGCAGTCAATGAAAACGAAATTATATCCGTAAGTTCCCTGGCATGAGGCAGGTGCTTAGAGACATGAAATTACTGTTTGATGAAGGGATAAGAATTTAATTCTTTTGCTTCACAAAGATTTAAGAGTTCTCATGATCTAAAGAAAAAGGCATTGTTTTGAAATACATGGACTCCATCCATTGACTCTACTGTGGTCCCACCCTTCACAGAAAACAGTTAATTGGCTTTAAAATATGCCTCGTCTCCATCCTTCTACACCCATGGATCCTGACATCTCACTCACATTTTTGTGTCTTTCCTAGCTGGGCTCTCCTGGGGCAAGTTCTCCAATGAGCAGTGGCTTCAGGTACAACTGCACAATGTCAAGATCTGGATGCATGGCCCTGAAGACATCCTGTAAATCAGAGATACCTGTTAGAGGCTTTGAAGAGATATGCTTATCCACAGATTAGTTCCTTTCCTTATCTTGTCCTGTGCTCAGTCTGGGAATCAGCACAGACCTCATTGCAGAGGATTTACTTGTAACTCCAAGTTGATGTTTCAAGTTGATTGATCAAAATTATCCCTGAAAACCACCTCTGTGAAAGCTTCCTGCTGGAGACACACCTACTACATGTACTGCTTCTCTAGGTATGACCAACACAGTCAGGAGATCCAGGAGCATTGATGAGATCACTGTTTTATTTATCACCAGAAGAAATAATTGAGTTTATGGGTTGGGATAAATCTTTATAAAAGTCCAGCATCAGTCTTAATGTGAAAGTTGCTCACACTATCTGAGACAGTGCAGCAACCAAGATTGGCTATGCAAATTATATCTTCCACTGAGGGCTCTCTCTGGGTTCTTGGCCAAAGCCCAGGGGAATAAGACCCCTTGAATTAGTTAATTCTAGAGAAGGACAGGTGAAAGTTGATGATTCCTTAAGGCAAAGGCATGAGAGATTATAAGAGCACAGCCCTAGAGCCCTGGGTGGTCTAAAATAGTACACCTTTGGCTAAGCTTGTCACTGAAGGAGTCTCCTCACTCTCTATTAAAAAAATGCGGTGGTGGCTTGTGCAGAGACTTGGTGACAGCCAGAAACAGAATAGAGGTGACAAACTATATTTTTCCACCTCAGGTGCATGTTAAGTAGCAATTCCATATGGCTACGAGAAGCAGTGATGGTTCCTATATCCTGCTTATGTTTGGAAGAAAGAGAGTCTTCTCTTTCAGGGATTTAAATTGTTTTCGGAAAGAAGAAAGATTTTCCAAGACAGAGATGCTAGACTTGTTGCTATTATGGTTTGGGGAAGGGAGTAATTAAAAATGAAGAAATATTACCAAAGTTGTAAACTGTATATATGGAAGCCATACAAATTACTCTGCAGAGGTGGTATTGCATTATACTGATTACGAAAATGGACCCTGGAGCCAGCTTTCCTACATGCAAATTCTGGCATTGCTACTTACTAGCTAAGTAATTGTAGGCACATCTCTTGAATTGCCTGTGACACTTCTATATTCTCTTTCCTAAATGGGGGTGATGATAATAGCCGCTCAATTCATGAAGTTATTATGAGGGTTAAGTAAATTAATAATAATGCCAAATGGCAATTACTATTTTTTAAATACACATCAGATATATTTCTTATGTGTATACCTCCACCGATAAGAACCCACTGCCTACCTTCTCTTCAATATTCAGAGATTTCCTCCCTTTACCTCAATGCCTAACGTGGAGTGAGCTCTGAATTATATTAGTGAATATAATGAGTGCTACATCTTCAAATAGTAAATCAACTTTAGATATATCCAAGAATTACATATGAGCCTACTTATTATTATAGTATTATAATAATGCTATATTATAACATAATTACTTATAGAAGTAAGAAGGTATTTTTATAATGAACAAGGTTAATTAGAAGGATACAAATCAACTCTTTAGACTCATTTCACCTATGGGTCTCCAGACGCAATGATGTAAAATGGGCCTTTATCTGTTAGAACCAGTCCAGGCAGTGAGGTTCCATTGCTTCTTTTGTACAGATAATGCCACTAGTGTCCATTCTGCTTCTGTACACTCCCCCTGAGTCCCTTGGGAAATGCTGGACTAAATAATTTCAAAGATGTTTAAATTTTTCACATTTATGATACTAAAGCTTAGGTCCCCTAACCAGGAAGAGTGATTCAGTGATGAAAAGGGTGATTAAAATATCTCATTGTGACCCGTACTGAAAAATCATGTGCTGCTTGTTGTTTCAGAGCAGATTAGGATGGAAGACATCCTGATGGATCAAGATCAAAGTGTAGAATGTAATCTATCGCAATTTCATTGTACTCTGAGCAGCTATCTAGAGTCCTGGAACGGTGTGCTGACAATAATATTCTTCTGGGTTCATTGTTTCTTCAAATCCCCAGGAAGGTTCATAGGTTAAAACTGTGCCAACACATCCGGGAATGCTGCAGAGATTTTCAGAATAGTAGACACTGGCCTGCTCTGTGGAACTCTTTCCAGCATTAGTGGGGCAGTACAACAAAGGAGTTTAGGTAGAATATTCTATTTGAAAGAATTTTCAAACAGAATCTAGATACTAAGCTGTGAAATTCTCTTCATGAAAAGACTGCAATAATGCAAGTCCTGTTACCAACATTCTTGGGCCAAATGTGTTCCTGCTGAAAGATGGAGAGGGGATAAAATGAAAAGTAGAAGGGGTAGTGTCAGTGTTTATGAAGTGTGTCCTGTATACAAGGCATTCTATGGGCCAACTCATAGTCACCATTTTAGTTCTGTAAAGGTCTATCACTTTCATTGTACAGATCAAGACACTAAGTTTCAGAGGGGAGACGTATCTTGCCCCAAATGCCACACTCCATAGCAGAGCCAGGGTTTGAATTCAGGGTTATGCAATTCTAAAGCCTTAAAGCCCTAAAGGTCCATTCCAGCCTTAACACATTTAGTTTGTTTTCTTGAAGTCCTCTCAAGAAAGGAGTGATGACAGATTGGGGATGATGCTAAATCAGTATGTATCTGCTTGGCAGATGGTAATGGCCATAGGGTTGAGTCATGTATAACAGTTTGCCTCTGTCTCCAAGCTGCCTCCCTAGACTCGCCTTCTCTATACCCTTCATGCATCATCTTCTCTACTGGAGCCTCCCCACTCAGTATGCATTCCATGGCCTTCTGTAGTTCTGAGGCTTTACACTTACTGCTCTCTCGGCCTTGACTACCTCCTTCATTTTCTGTCTTTAAAAGCTCCTCTCACCCTTCAAGGCCCATATCAAACACTGCTTCCCCCAATCACTCAGGAAAATGATTCACGATTGCTCCTGGGTTCACACGACACTTTGTTCCTAGAGCTTTTTAAATTTATACTATACTATACTATACTATACTATACTATACTATACTATACTATACTATACTATACTATACTATACTATACTATACTATACTAACCTATACTATACTATACTATACTATACTATACTATACTATACTATAAATACTATAATGAATCTGTGTACTCACCCCTTTTTTTAGTGGTTTGTGAGTTTTTTAAAGACTGGGACCATGTACTATTATTGGTTAATGTATACCTAATGTCGATCACTGTGCCTAAAGTATAGCATGTCATCAATAGACACCTGACAAATAAGGGAAAGGGTGAATGAATGAATGGATATAGCATTTCTATAACAAGATATTAGGATAATCAAAGTGTGGCACTCAAAGTATACAGGTATTAAGCGCTGCTGTATCTTCCTATCCACGGCATCTCTATTTTTTTACCTTTTTGTGACTTCAGCATCTCACATTTTTGTCTGTTAGCCTTTTGGCTTCCTTCTCAATCATCATCTTTACTATTGAAATTATTCATAAATTTATACCATAGCTCATCTCATAATTGATTATTTCCAAAATAGTAACAGCATGGAGAAGATGTGATTATTGCTTTGCTTTCACAAATACCTTGGATAAACTGCTAAATTTTTTGCTGTTATTTGGTGGGAGATGGAGTCATGTGCTTTCCTGTAAAAGCTAGTGGAAGAGAAAAGTATATAAAGTCAGAGGGCGTGACACAAAATTCTGTTTTTACAACTTAAATGCTGTATACAGGCTGTGACCTGTACAAAGGCACTCGGCCAAGATGGCAAGTGTGGCCTGACTTCCAGTGGACACTCCATTTGCCGAACCTTGTGCCTATAGGGCTGCAATCACCCAAAAAGTGTGCCTTTCCTAATTCACACTAAGGCATAGTATGGGGTAGCAGAGGAGTAGGCTGTTTCACACACAGAAATTACTTAATTTCTCCTAAATGTAGATAATACTACCTAATCTTCTCTACGAGCTCATTAATTCCTTCATTCATTTATTCAGTCATTCTAAAACCTATGGAGGACCCAGCCTAGAGGTTAAGAGCTTAGATTTTGCAGTCAGACATCAATAAGTGGCCATGATTATATATGATTATTACTTAGTTCATTTGAGGTGGGTTGAAATTTCCCAAAAGAAATTTACTAAGGAACAAACATAAATTTAGAAACCATCCATGGAGAGTGTTGTATATGCAGTTATAAAACAAGATAACTAGAATATAGACCTTGATGTACTCACTGCAAAAAAAAAAAAGCTCACGAGACTGTTCTATATCCAGCCACAGATGAAGACTCCTGCTCCCACACCTTTGGGTAATTCCTCTTCTGCTTCCTTCTCAGATTTCACCTGCCCTAAGGCAATGGCTAGAACAAGTCTCTACAAATTTCAGATGGACAGTGAGTTCTGAACAGGCCAATTTGTGTGGAGAAAGCATCTTTGCCCTTGTCCTGGGAGACAGCTGCTTTGGAGTGGGAATGATCACAGAAAGTCACCAGATTCCTCTTCACCCATAAGGATAAGCAGAGGGTTATCTTCCCAGTGCAACTCATTCTATTGTTTGAACACTTTTGTTTCTTGAAAACTCTTCCTTATATTGAGACTTTTTTCTATAATGCTTTCAGCTGAGCTCCAGCCCAAAGGAACTCAACTCTCCCCTCCCCTTCCTCTTCCTTTCAAACCTGGGCTTCCTTGTGATAGATATCAGCACTTAGTTTCCCAAGCCAGATATCTATAAGTCAGCTTAGACTCCGCAATCCTGCTAGTTTATCAAGTCACTCATCAAATATTAGAAATTATGTCTTCTAAAACTCCTTCCCACCCATCTCCTCTTCTCCATTCCTGTAGCCAACACCTTGCTTAGGCCTTCAACATGTTCCCTGGACTCCACCCTGGTCCTCCTTCATTTTGGGAGGCTTTTCTGGATTTCATCCTTCACTTAACTGCCATACTCACCTTCAAGAAAGGCAGTGTCTCCTCATGGCCCATTTTCGTCTCTTAGCACTTGAACTTCTTTCTCTCTCCTCTCCTCTATCTATTTTACAACTAGAACTATTATTTCCATGAGAATCAGATAATTTTAAAAGTTTTGATGATGCAGGAAAGATGTAATTATCACTGATTATTGCTTTTCTTTTACCAACAGCTTAGAAATGCCAGGTGATTGTGTTGTGAGGATGAAGGTGGGAGGAATGCTGTGCTAGGGACACATTCTCATGTATAGTAGGAAGAGAGGCAGCAATGCAGTAAGGATAAAATGCAAACTCCTTAGCTCAGCACACAAGATCCTTTCTCTCCCTCTTCTTTCTCTTTTCTCTTCCTCTATCTCTTCTCTCTCTTCATCTTCTATCTGTCTTCTCCTTTTCTCATAGCCAGTGAATTCCTCTGTCATAACCACTAACATTAGTTAGCATGTAGTTTCAGCCAATATTGTGCTAAGTAAAGGAAGTGTCCAGGCTGGGGTGCCCATTCTGGTGGGGTGCTTACTCATGCCATGAATCATATTTGTACTCCATTTCTGTATACACCCTCCCTTTCCCCTGCCCCAGCCTTGCCTCTGCTGGCTCTGCTCATCTGAAACCATTCAGAATGCCCTCTTTTGGTGCTGCACACAACTCTTCCTTCTTCCACATACCAGTCCTCCAAATAGTTGAAACAGATCCTGCCATATTTCCTATAAGCTTTGTCATTCTTTCTCATCATATTGGACTCTGACTCTCATGAGAAAGAACTTCAGTTTCTTAGTCTCTCTACCAGAGCGTTGTGTCCAGAAATAAGGAGTGTGCCAAACAGCACACAAGATAATAAAACTGCTTTCTTTGTTCTGATTATGCTGCCTCTCTGAACGCATCATAAGATTGCAATTATGTTTTTCATGGAGCTCAGAACATACTGTTGTTTTATACAAAATTTGTGGCCAGCTATTTATTCATATGTATTTACTATCATCAAAGTGTTTTGTAGGCCAGGTGCAGTGGTTCATACCTGTAATCTCAGCACTTTGGGAGGCCGAGGCAGGAGGATGGTTTGAGGCCAGGTATTAGGAAACCAGCCTGGGCAACATAGTGATACCCTATCTCTACAAAAATTTCTAAAAATCTGGCTGTGATGGCATACACCTGTGGTCTCAGCTGTTTGGAAGGCTGAGGCTGAAGGATTGCTTGAGCCCAAGAGTTGGAGGCTGTAGTGGGCTATGATCATGCCACTGCACTCCACCCTAGGCAGCAGAGAGAGACCCTTCTCTAAGAAGAAAAATATGTTTTATAATCCTCATTTTAATGATTGCAAAATAGCTTATTGTATTATAATTATAATCTATAGAATCAATCCTCCTTGTTGTACTTACAGGTTGTTTCTGGATTTTCCTGGGAGAGCTCTTACAGATAAAAAGACTGTGGCCATAACTCTAGTTATTAGCATAGTGACATTAGTTTTAAACCATTATTAGTTTGAAAATACCAGATAACTCATATGTGCAATAACAGGAACTTATATACCAATTTTGTTTTATAGATTTATTTTTCTTAGTAAAGTTCCTTGGAGAAAATGGAAACCCATCTCAGAAGAGTGAAGAAATAATAAAATACAAGAGCTGCTATTTTTTGAGTATCTAATCTGTACCAAGCACCACAGTGAGCACTTCATTTGATCTCTGCTGATTTTTACGGCAATGCTAAGGTGAAGGTATTATCCTCACTTTCTAGATGAGGGAGCTGAGGCTCCAAGAGCCTCAGGACATTCCTAGTAAATGTGGAGCCCAAATGCAAAGCAGACCTGTTTCATTCCCATAAGGATGGAACCCTAGCAAGAGTTTTGGAAAAACTGACTGCATGAGTGAATGAATTAATGACCCTGTGGGATAGATTACGTAGACACCACCATTCACCTTTTATGAGGATGATGGAGACCTAGAGAAGAGTTACTATGTATACAAGAAAAGAATGCTTTCTCTGGGCAGGTGCAGCCATGGGCCCGGGGATGGCACACAGTGAGAGTACTTTGGCTCACACTTGCCACTCAGAGGCTAGACCTGCAAACATCTCTTAAGCTATAGGGTAAGCATTTGATCTCAGGCCTTCTGACTTTATGATCTTCCCTCCTTCATTGGAAAGCATAATGCTTCATTATATAGCCCTCTGTTCCCAATCAGATGACACCAAATATAAACAGGATTTCTAAGCTAGTGGTGAACAAACAAGAAATAATAATTATATTTCTGAGGATAAAGATGCTGGTGATAAGACTGATAATAGCTATGATTGAATGAACTTTTACCAAGTATCTGGCACTAATGACAAACACTTTACATGCATTGGTTCTATTTGCCATAAATCATTCAGATGGGTAATGTCAGCCTCATTTTGCAGATGAGGAAGCTGAGGCTCAGAACATCCCAATAACATTCCTAGGTTCACATAACATATTCCAAAGCTCAGGCTCCCTGTACTCTGAGTCATGGAGTACTGTGGATTGTTCTGGCACTCTCCGTTTCTTTTTAAGCCATTTTCTCTAGGAGAATCTTTTCTCTGGACAGTTTTTATCTATTTTCCTAAAGTCTAAGGTACATTACTGACCAACTTATGATTTTCTTCCTTGACATAGGTAAATCCTAAGGCGGCATGGGTATTTTCCCAAAAGATTCTGATGGTTTCTATTATATTAGTCAATTCCTCCTTGTTAGCTATAATTGGACACAAACTCAGGGTCTTTTCCTGACTTCTAGAAGATAAAAATCATCAGCAAATCAAAACTTTATCATCTATCTGGGCTGCCTCAAACTGAGTGAGGCTATCAGTTATTTTTAAGATGGTTGAAGGTTCATGTCTTTGCGAACACATCCTCTGAGCTAATTCTGTGACTTGTGTTAGCAAAGCCTCTGTATTTTCTGTGAGTTGTGGAAATGAGAGGGTGGGATAGATAGGCATCTGTAGTATGCTTTACATTTTCTTCTTGTTTTTTTTTTCTTCTGTTGTTCTTACACAAATGCTCTTCCTCTTGCTTCTTCTACCCTCTGCTCTCTGATTTCTGGGCACTGTGTACAAGCTCATGCTTATTTTCCAAGGAAAGTTTGAACTTTGTTTAAAAAGTATATCTGAGAGAAGTGGTGGGGCTGTAGCAGGGCATACTCAGAAAGGTATTCATCTGATTGTAGAAACAAGATAGGAAGATGGTAGAAGAACAAGAACCTAGACAGAGAAGAGGGATGAGAAATTGGGGGGAAAATATGAACTGAGGAAAAGAGATGCAGATGGCATCAAAAGATGAAATCTTGCAGGTAATTGTGAATTTTGTTATTATTAGTACAGCACCATGTATAGACTGGTACTTAGCAAAATAATGTTTTCAATCCGATCTTTAAAACCAGTTAAAGAAGTTGTATGCTAAACTGTAAAACCAACAGGAGCCACGTACTTTTTAAAAGCCTGCATTTAAATTTCTATTCTGTCATATATTAATTTCTGATCTTGAGTTACTTGTTTGGTTCCTCTAATTCTGTTTCTTTGTCTGTACAATGTGGGAAATAAAAGTCCCAATTTGAGAGAAAACTGACTTCTTTATGGAATATTTTAAAAGAGATTCCTTAAGGCATTTAAGATTTTGAGACACCTTTTTAGCAAATATTAAGTAGAAATTTTATTTCATTTTTTACAATCCTGATATTTAGTGCTTTAGGATCAAACCGACCTGATTTCAAAATTTGGCACCATTACTTGCTTGCTGTGTGACTTGTTATTTACATCTTTGAATGTCAACTTTGTAAGAGTCTTATAAATTTCTATTTGGGTTCAGATGTTCTTTTTTTTTTCCAGATTTTACTCTCACATTTGTCATTTTCTTCTTATAAGACAGTGACTCAGCTTCAAAACGAAGCAAAACAAAAGAATAAAACAAAACTCAGAATATGCAAACATAGTATTCACTGGCAGCATCTGAACTCATCCCAAAGCAGGTGCAGCACATAGCTAGACTTTGAGGCTTAATTTACTACTAAAATTTTGCTAGAGAGGAGTCCTGAAAAATTGGTTTGGGAGGAGATGAGTGATTGTGGAATGCTTTTGGGCGGAGAGCCAAGATCTCAGCCACCCAGCATCTGGGGGAAAGACGGAGAGGGTTGTGGGGAAAGCTTGGAGTTTCTTACCGTGGCATCTTCCCCAGCACAGTGGTTGAGGACCCGGCGCCCACCTGGATGCCTGTCGGCCCAGCTGGAGACATTGTAAACCTTGCAACTGATGACCAGCCACTGGTCAGTCTTCTGATTATGATTCTGGATCTCCTGCCAGGTATACATGTTGAAGCTTTTCCTGGGCACGCTGCATTTCCCATTTGCCTCCTGCTTTGCATAGACCTTAGCTTCCCCATTTGCTATGGGTTTTCCTTTTGGCTGATGCTTCTCACCCGGGTATGACTGATTCCTTCCTACAATGCTCCCATTGTCCCCATACTTTCCTTCAAATTTCATTGCCGCTGAATCCCTAGGATTTCTGGGTTAATGCTTGAAATTTCTAATCCTCACCTCTGATTGAACCATAAAATGACTGCCTTTCTCCCTTTTCATTCCATTGCAGTATGATACCTACACCGAAAACTTCTGAGCCTAGCTATCTTTTCACAAACCTGATAGTGAGCACCTTCCCAACTTCTCACTTCTTTGCCTGTCCTGAATCTTTTCTGCCTTGATGAAGGCTAGGCCACCTTCCTTCCTTCTTTCTCTCTTCACCTCTCCTCTCTCTGCTGCCTAGGCTCTTGGAAGCATCCTCCTTCATCATTAAATGCTCCTTAGTAAAGACCCTAGGCCAATCACACTCTGGCCTCATGTTGTGGGCCTCCCTGAGAGAGGAGGGACTAAGCTGTGGTCCTGGTGATTCTCCTGCACAACCTCAAGGCGTGTTGGGTTCATTAGCTCTCGGACTTGCCTGTGATCAGAGACTTTTAGATGTGCTAATCCAACATATGAGCAAAAGCTTTCAAAATCTCCAGGATGACACAACTTGGACTTGGGAAATGTTCTTTGGACAGCTGTTATTTATCCCGAGGGCCTTTCAATTCTTTTAAACTTTTTTAAAAGAAAGGTTTGGATTACGATAAGTTAAATAAGCCAGGAACAGAAAGGAAAACATCACATGTTCTCCCTTATTTGTGGGATCTAAAAACCAAAACAACTGAACTCATGGACATAGATTGTAGAAGGCTGGTTACCAGAGGGTGGGAAGGGTAGTGGGGGTTTGAGGGAGTGAGGTGGGATGGTTAATAGGTACAAAAATATAGAAACAATGATTAAGACCTACTATTTGATAGCACAACAGGGTGACTATAGTCAATAATAACTTAATTATACATTTTAAGATAACTTAAAGGGGATAGCTAGATTGTTTGTAACTCAAAGGATAAATGCTTGCGAGGATGGATACCCCATTCTCCGTAATGTGCTTATTTCGTATTGCATGCCTGTATGAAAACATCTCATGTACCCCATAAATATAGACACCTACTATGTACCCAACAACATTACGAATAAAAAAATAAAATAAAGAAAGGTTTGGGTTTCATTTTACCAAAAAAGCACATCAACATAAACTGGTTTTCTCTCTTGTGATTTCCCTTTGAAAGCTGTTTAAATCTGTTAACACACGCAAAGGTCATCACAACTGATGTTTGCAGGACCACATGATGGTTTACAAAGACGTTGTCACATGTTTGATCTGATTTAAGCCTCAGTTCAATCTTTTGAGGGAGGTGCTATTAGTGCCCCATTTTCCAGCTGAGAAAACATGCGTGGAAAATCTCTCAGGTAACATTCCAAGATCACCTTGTGAGTGAGAAGTGAACTGGTGCATTGATCTAGATTTTCTGATTCCAAATCTCCAGCTCTTTCACTCTGCTTCCCATACCTCGATGTAGACATACGTAATAATAACTCTGTGGCTTATAAACAAAGTGGAAGAAATAATTTCAGGGTGGTGGTGGGGGGAAGGGTCTTAATTTTAAGGAAAGAGGCTACATAAAATAGAAAAGATATATTCTCACATTTGGGAATCTGTACTAAGGTAATTATCAGTCTTTCAGTTCAAGATTTATGTAGAAGGAGATTTATTTCAATATTATTTATAATTGTTAAAATCAGAAATGATCTAAATATTTAGCAATAAAGACTGTTACTATATAACAAAGTGTGTATATACTCAATATTACATAGATATTAAAATAAAGTATAAAGTATGTATGTACTGAATATTGTATAGATACTAAACAGGAAATTTTTAATGGCATGGACTCCTGCTTGCCATATAAAAAAGAAAAAATTAGTCAATAAATTGTATTTACTAGATGGTATATAATTGGAAGGAAATATGCCAAAAATATTGGCATTATTTCTCTGCATTAAAACATTGTTCAATATTATTTTCTTTATTTTTTGTGATGCTTTCTAAGTTTTCTACAAATTAGTACGTTACTTTTATAATGTAAAAGGCAGTTTCTTTAATAAAAATAGGGAATCAAAGAAAGAAACTGATTTTGAAGCTTGGATCATATTTTGGCTTCCTCATTATTAGCTGTGGAAGATCAGGCAAATTATTTATTTAGGCTTTAGTTTCCCATCTGCAAAGGGGAAGAATGAGCACAAATTTCAGCATTACATTAAATTCATTTAGCTGCAGTGGTATTAACAGAAATCCCCTGTACTGCCTATGATTTCTGAATGGGAATTTTATAAATCCAACATATGCACACCGAGTATTTGTAGGTCCTAGGCATAAATTCAAGGCAGCTCCAGAGTTCCGGTATAAGTGAGGTTTTAGGGCAAGAATCTGGTTGGAAGTTTGGTGAGGGCAGGTCAGGGGCTTGTCCAGAGGAGTTGCCTGGCACTTTAAGTAAATTTAAGAGAATGTCGTTTTGCTGTATCATGATGATACGGTTTGAATGTTTGTCCCCTCCAAGATTCATGTTGAAATTTAATTGCCATAGTAACAGTATTTAGAGGTGGATTTTTAAGAGGTGATTAGGCTATGAGGGCTCCATCTCATGGGTGGGATTGGTGTCTTTATAAAGAGGCAAGTTCAGTCCCCTCAAGCCCTCTCTGTCATCCTATTGCCTTTTGCCCTGTAATGACATGGTAAGAAGGCTCTCACCAGATGCTGGCACTTTGATATTGGATTTTTCAGCCTCCAGAACCGCGAGCCAATAAATTTCTGTTCATTGTAAATTACCTAGTCTCAGGTATTTGCGCGCAAAGTGTTTGGAAGACTCAGAAAGTATTGGTAATGAGAGCTTCCCTAGCAAAAGCCCTCTGTATGCTTGGCAACTTTAAAATGTTCCTTTTCAGATTGGATGCAGTCAGAATATGGGGATATGTTAGCTATGTTCAATTTTTTTCCCAAAGTCAAAAACAAATGTCCTAGCATCACAGAGAACCGACCCTTTCTCAATAACCACTCCCCACCCCCTTCCCCTGGCTCCCTCATAATATTTTAATGCTTCCTGGTGGAAAATTTGGTAAATTCCTTGCCTCAGATGTAATGCTAAAGATTACAATGATTATAAAAAGTGTTTAAACCAAAGTTCTTTTAAGGATAAGATTCTGAGATGTGAATCCCACCCTGAGCTATTTGGAAAGTAGGCATCTTTTGCTGGTTGAAGGTGAATGATTCATTCATTCATTTATGAATCCATCCACCAAACCCATATGGAGTGGCTTCCATGGGTCAGCATTGTGCCTTCAGGACTTTTCACCATATTTAAAACAATTGGGCCATTTTCACATCATCTCTCAACAGGGCAGCACAATAGGGATTACTGTGACTCAAATATGTGTATTTAATTACTTAAGATACTCAAGGCAGTATCCCTTGGCCAAAGGAGTTTGACCTTCAAAATCCCAGTGCCCCTATTTCTCAGCCTGAAACTGGTCAGAGGTATTACATAAGTTTTTCCTGCTGCCAAGAGCCGTCTTGTCTTCATGTAATTTATTGAAGTTTTCACAAGAACTTATTATTTTCTGATGGCTACACTAGATAATCTGGAGATGTGAGATTAACAAAACTTTCTTTTCTCTGTATGAGGAGCTGCTGAAATGAAACAAAACAAATAAAGAAAACACACTGCCCAACTCCCTCCATTCCTAAGCATGTGGTTTCTTTGTAGAGAGCTAGATTTCCGGGATTCAAAATCCAGGATCGCTGCTTCTAGTGCTGTGAACTGGGACAAATGCCTTAACATTCCTGTGCCTCAGTTTCACATTTCTAAAATAGAGAGGAAGCTAATAATACTAACGCCTAATAGACTTTCCATTGTAGAGATTAAATATGTTAATTCATGTATTGTGCTTAAGATAATACCTAGATGTCCTAGAAGTAAATGTTAGCTACTGATATCATTTATTTATCTCCAAGTCAGCATATTACTCAACCTCAGCAATGTTCAGTGAGCACGTGCAATCGCCAGGCACTGAAGTCTGAACTAAATAATTCAGTGTTCCTAAAGGAAATGGGAATACAGTCAGTCAATGGGCAGGAAAAAGAGACAAACATGTATTAGTTCAATAAAAGAAGCGGGAGAAAAAATATCAAAGCATTCATCACAGACTGAAGAAGCACCCTCATCTTTCCTTCTCCCACGGACAAGGGCTTGATTTTTGGAATCACAGCTGTCCCACTTTGAATCTCTCTTCTTCAGGCTCCTTCACTCCTTTTAAATTAGTAAATGACCATTCTTCAGCTCTGCAATGTCATAAATCAACCAAAAGATCAAGTTTATGGAGAGTTCTATAGTAACACCCTCAAAATCAAAGCATTGCTCTTTATGGTAAAAAAATGGAAATCATTAAAAAGAACTCTACAACAGGCTTGGATGTCAGCCTGTGTCACTTTGAGGTTCTGAGGATTCAGACTCTGTAACCAACAGAGAAAGAAGATCTTTTTTGAAGATATCAAAGAGAGCAAAAAAGTGCCAGTGTTAGCATAAAAACTGTTCATGTCTCTTTTTTGCTGCTTCTTTCTAAAAAGTTGTGCATCTTTATATGAGGCACTTACCCTTCGGAACTTCAGTTTCTTTCCCTGTTCAATTAGATATGATGCCTATTCTCCTTATCATTTTTTTATTATAATTATACTTTAGGTTTTAGGGTACATGGGCACAACGTGCAGGTTTGTTACATATGTATACATGTGCCATGTCGGTGTGATGCACCCATTAACTCATCATTTAGCGTTAGGTATATCTCCTAATGCTATCCCTCCCCCCTCCCCCCACCCCACAACAGTCCCCAGTGTGTGATGTTCCCCTTCCTGTGTCCATGTGCTCCCATTGTTCAATTCCCACGTACGAGTGAGAACATGCGGTGTTTGGCTTCCTGTCCCTGCAATAGTTTGCTGAGAATGATGGTTTCCAGCTTCATCCATGTCCCCACAAAGGACATGAACTCATCATTTTTTATGGCTGCATACTATTCCATGGTGCATATGTGCTGCACCTTCTCAATCCAGTCTATCATTGTTGGACATTTGGGTTGGTTCCAAGTCTTTGCCATTGTGAACAGTGCCACAATAAACATACATGTGCATGTGTCTCTATAGCAGCATGATTCATAATCCTTTGGGTATATAACCAGTAATGGGATGGCTGGGTCAAATGGTATCTCCAGTTCTAGATCCCTGAGGAATCACCACTCCGACTTCCACAATGGTTGAACTAGTTTACAGTCCCATCAACAGTGTAAAAGTGTTCCTATTTCTCCACATCCTCTCCAGCACCTGTTGTTTCCTGACTTTTGAATGATGGCCATTCTAACTGGTGTGAGATGGTATCTTGTTGTAGTTTTGATTTGCATTTCTCTGATGGCCAGTGAAGCTGAGCATTTTTTCATGTGTCTGTTGGCTGCATAAATGGCTTCTTTTAAGAAGTGTCTGTTCATATCCTTTGCCCACTTTTTGATGGGGTTGTTTTTGTCTTGTAAATTTGTTTGAGTTCTTTGTAGATTCTGGATATTAGCCCTTTGTCAGATGAGTAGATTGCAAAAATTATCTCCCATTCTATAGGTTGCCTGTTCACTCTGATGGTAGTTTCTTTTGCTGTGCAGAAGCTCTTTAGTTTAATTAGATCCCATTTGTCAATTTTGGCTTTTGTTGCCATTGCTTTTGGTGTTTTAGACATGAAGTCTTTGCACACACCTATGCCCTGAATGGTATTGCCTAGGTTTTCTTCTAGGGTTTTTTTTTTTTTTTTTTTTTTGAGATGGAGTCTCGCTCTGTCGCCCAGGCTGGAGTGCAGTGGCACAATCTCAGCTCACTGCAAGCTCCGCCTCCTGGGTTCACACCATTCTCCTGCCTCAGCCTCTCCAAGTAGCTGGGACTACAGGCACCCGCCACCACACCTGGCTAATTTTTTGTATTTTTAGTAGAGACGGGGTTTCACCATGGTCTCGATCTCCTGACCTTGTGATCCGCCCGCCTCGGCCTCCCAAAATGCTGGGATTACAAGTGTGAGCCACTGCGCCCAGCCTCTTCTAGGGTTTTTATCGTTTTAGGTCTAACATGTAAGTATTTAATCTATCTTGAATTAATTTTTGTATAAGGTGTAAGGAAGGGATCCAGTTTCAGCTTTCTACATACGGCTAGCCAGTTTTCCCAGCACCATTTATTAAATAGGGAATCCTTTCCCCATTCCTTGTTTTTGTCAGGTTTGTCAAAGATCAGATGGTTGTAGATATGCAGCATTATTTCCAAGGGCTCTATTCTGTTCCATTGGTCTATATCTCTGTTTTGGTACCAGTACCATGCTGTTTTGGTTACTGTAGCCTTGTAGTATAGTTTGAAGTCAGGTAGCGTGATGCCTCCAGCTTTGTTCTTTTGGCTTAGGATTGCCTTGGCAATGTGGGCTCTTTTATGGTTCCATATGAACTTTAAAGTAGTTTTTTCCAATGCTGTAAGAAAGTCATTGGTAGCTTGATGGGGATGACATTGAATCTATAAATTACCTTGGGCAGTATGACCATTTTCATGATATTGATTCTTCCTATCCATGAGCATGGAATGTTCTTCCATTTGTTTGTGTCCTCTTTTATTTTGTTGAGGAGTGGTTTGTAGTTCTTCTTGAAGAGGTTCTTCACATTCCTTGTAAGTCGGATTCCTAGGTATTTTATTCTCTTTGAAGCAATTGTGAATGGGAGTTCACTCACGATTTGGCTCTCTGTTTGTCTGTTATTGGTGTATAAGAATGCTTGTGATTTTTGCACATTGATTTTGTATCCTGAGACTTTGCTGAAGTTGCTTATCAGCTTAAGGAGATTTTGGGCTGAGATGATGGGATTTTCTAAATATACAATCATGTCATCTGCAAACAGGGAAAATTTGACTTCCCCTTTTCCTAATTGAATACACTTTATGTCTTTCTCCTGCCTGATTGCTCTGGCCAGAACTTCCAACACTATGTTGAATAGGAGTGGTGAGAGAGAGCATCCCTGTCTTGTGCCAGTTTTCAAAGGGAATGCTTCCAGTTTTTGCCCATTCAGTATGATATTGGCTGTGGGTTTGTCATAAATAGCTCTTATTATTTTGAGATACGTCCCATCAATACCTAATTTATTGAGAATTTTTAGCATGAAGATTGTTGAATTTTGTCAAAGGCCTTTTCTGCATCTATTGAGATAATCATGTGGTTTTTGTCTTTGGTTCTGTTTATATGCTGGATTACATTTATTGTTTTGCGTATTTTGAACCAGCCTTGCATCCCAGGCATGAAGCCCACTTGATCATCGTGGATAAGCTTTTTGATGTAGTGCTGGATTCAGTTTTCCAGTATTTTATTGAGGATTCTTGCATCAATGTTCATCAGGGATATTGGTCTAAAATTCTCTTTTTTTGTTGTGTTTCTGCCAGGATTTGCTATCAGGAAGATGCTGGCCTCATAAAATGAGTTAGGGAGGACTCCCTCTTTTTCTATTGATTGGAATAGTTTCAGAAGGAATGGTACCAGCTCCTCCTTGTACCTCTGGTAAAATTCAGCTGTGAATCCATCTGGTCCTGGACTGTTTTTGATTGGTAAGCTATTGATTATTTCCTCAATTTCAGAGCCTGTTATTGGTCTATTCAGAGATTCAACTTCTTTCTGGTTTAGTCTTGGGAGGGTGTATGTGTCAAGGAATTTATCCATTTGATTTTCTAGTTTATTTGCATAGAGGTGTTTGTAGTATTCTCTGATGGTAGTTTGTATTTCTGTGCGATCGGTGGTGATAGCCCCTTTATCATTTTTTATTGCGTCTATTTTATTCTTCTCTCTTTTCTTCTTTATTAGTCTTGCTAGTGGTCTATCAATTTTGTTGATCTTTTAAAAAAACCAGCTCCTGGATTCAATGATTTTTTGAAGGGTTTTTTGTGTCTCTATTTCCTTCAGTTCTACTCTGATCTTAGTTATTTCTTGCCTTTTGCTAGCTTTTGAATGTGTTTGCTCTTGCTTCTCTAGTTCTTTTAATTGTGATATTAGGGTGTCAATTTTAGATGTTTCCTGCTTTCTATTGTGGGCATTTAGTGCTATAAATTTCCCTCTATACACTGCTTTGAATGTGTCCCAGAGATTCTGGTATGTTGTGTCTTTGTTCTCGTTGGTTTCAAAGAATATCTTTATTTCTGTCTTCGTTTTGTTATGTACCCAGTAGTCATTCAGGAGCAGGTTGTTCAGTTTCCATGTAGTTGAGCGGTTTTGAGTGAGTTTCTTAATCCTGAGTTCTAGTTTGATTGCACTGTGGTCTGAGAGACAGTTTGTTATAATTTCTGTTCTTTTACATTTGCTGAGGAGTGCTTTACTTCCAACTATGTGGTCAATTTTGGAATAAGTGCGATGTGGTGCTGAGAAGAATGTATATTCTGTTGATTTGGGGTGGAGAGTTCTATAGATGTTTATTAGGTCCGCTTGGTGCAGAACCGAATTCAATTCCTCGATATCCTTGTTAACTTTCTTTCTTGTTGATCTGTCTAATGTTGACAGTGAGGTGTTAAAGTCTCTCATTTTCATTGTGTGGGAGTATAAGTCTCTTTGTAGGTCTCTAAGGACTTCCTATATGAGTCTGGGTGCTCCTGTATTGGGTGCATATATATTTAGGATTGTTAGCTCTTCTTGTTGAATTGATCTATTTACCACTATGTAATGGCCTTCTTTGTCTCTTTTGATCTTTGTTGGTTTAAAGTCCATTTTGTCAGAGACTAGGATTGCAGCCCCTGCCTCTTTTTGTTTTCCATTTGCTTGGTAGATCTTCCTCCATCCCTTTATTTTGAGCCTATGTGTGTCTCTGCACGTGAGATAGGTTTCCTGAATACAACACACAGATAGGTCTTGACTCTTTATCCAATTTGCCAGTCTGTGTCTTTGAATTGGAGCATTTAGCCCATTTACATTTAAGGTTAATATTGTTGTGTGTGAATTTGATCCTATCATTATGATGTTAGCTGGTTATTTTGCTCATTGGTTGATGAAGTTTCTTCCTAGCATCGATGGTCTTTACAATTTGGCATGTTTTTGCAGTGGCTGGTACCTGTTGTTCCTTTCCGTGTTTAGTGCTTCCTTCAGGAGCTCTTTTAGGGCAGGCCAGGTGGTGACAAAATCTCTCAGCATTTGCTTGTCTGTAAAGCAATTTATTTCTCATTCTCTTATGAAGTTTAGTTTGGCTGGATATGAAATTCTGGCTTGAAAATTCTTTTCTTTAAGAATGTTGAATATCGGCCCCCACTCTTCTGGCTTGTAGAGTTTCTGCCGAGAGGTCAGCTGTTAGTCTGATGGGCTTCCCTTTGTGGGTAACCCGACTTTTCTCTCTGGCTGCCCTTAACATTTTTTGCTTCATTTCAACCTTGGTGAATCTGATAATTTTGTGTCTTGGAGTTGCTCTTCTCGAGGAGTATCTTTGTGGTGTTCTCTGTGTTTCCTGAATTTGAATGTTGGCTTGCCTTGCTAGATTGGGGAAGTTCTCCTGGATAATATCTTGCAGAGTGTTTTCCAACTTTGTTCCATTCTCCCCATCACTTTCAGGTACACCAATCAGACGTAGATTTGGTCTTTTCACATAGTCCCATATTTCTTGGAGGCTTTGTTCATTTCTTTTTATTTTTTCTCTAAACTTCTCTTCTCACTTCATTTCATTCATTTGATCTTCCATCACTGGTACCCTTTCTTCCAGTTGATCGAATCAGCTACTGAAGCTTGTGCATTCATCATGTGGTTCTCATGCCATGGTTTTCAGCTCCATCAGGTCCTCTAAGGACTTCTCTGCATTGGTTATTCTAGTTAGCCATTTGTCTAATCTTTTTTCAAGGTTTTTAACTTCTTTGCGATGGGTTCGAATTTCCTCCTTTAGCTCGGAGTAGTTTGATCATCTGAAGCCTTCTTCTCTCAGCTCTTCAAAGTCATTCTCCATCCAGCTTTTTTCCATTGCTTGTGAGGAGCTGCGTTCCTTTGGAAGGGGAGAGGAACTCTGATTTTTAGAATTTCCAATTTTTCTGTTCTGTTTTTTCCCCATCTTTGTGGTTTTATCTACCTTTGGTCTTTGATGATGGTGACGTACAGATGGGGTTTTGGTGTGGATGTCCTTTCTGTTTGTTAGTTTTCCTTCTAACAGTCAGGACCCTCAGCTGCAGGTCTGTTGGAGTTTGCTGGAGGTCCACTCCAGACCCCGTTTGCCTGGGTATCAGCAGCAGAGGCTGCAGAACAGTAAATATTGCTGAACAGCAAATGTTGCTGCCTGATCGTTCCTCTGGAGGTTCCATCTCAGAAGGGTACCCGGCCGTGTGAGGTGTCAGTCCACCCCTAGTGAGGGGTGCCTCCCAGTTAGGCTACTCGGGGGTCAGGGACCCACTGGAGGAGATAGTCTGTCCATTTTCAGATCTCCAGCTGTGTGCTGGGAGAACCACTACTCTCTTCAAAGCTGTCAGACAGAGACATTTAAGTCTGCAGAGGTTTCTTCTGTCTTTTGTTTGGCTATGCCCTGCCCCTAGAGGTGGAGTCTACAGAGGCAGGCAGGCCACCTTGAACTGTGGTGGGCTCCACCCAGTTCAAGCTTCCTGGCCACTTTGTTTACCTACTCAAGTCTCAGCAATGGTGGGTGCCCCTCCCCCAGCCTTGCTGCCACCTTGCAGTTCAATCTCAGACTGCTGTGCTAGCAAAGAGCAAGGGTCTGTGGGCTTGGTACCCTCCGAGCCAGGCACGGGATATAATCTCCTGGTGTGCCATTTGCTAAGACCATTGGAAAAGCACAGTATTAGGGTGGGAGTGACCCGATTTTCCAGGTGCCATCTGTCACAGCTTCTCTTGGCTATGAAAGGGAATTCCCTGACTCCTTGCAATTCCCGGGTGAGGCGATGTCTCGCCCTGCTTCGGCTCATGCTCCGTGCACTGCACCCACTGTCCTGCGCCCACTGTCCAACAAGCCGTGGTGAGATGAACCCAGTACCTCAGTTGGAAATGCAGAAATCACCCATCTTCTGCATCGCTCATGCTGGGAGCTGTAGACTGGAGCTGCTCCTATTCGGCCATCTTGGAACTGCCCACCTAGTTAGTTCTTCTTGTTGAATTATCGATCCCTTTACCATTATGTAATGGCTTTCTTTGTCTCTTTTCATCTTTGTTGGTTTAAAGTCTGTTTTGGCTAACTTTATTTTTAAAAAATATTAGTCTAGACTCTGACGGAAGAAATATGGCATCATACAGTGAGCATTTTTGGACAGAAATAACATAGGGAAGAGAATACCTACACAAGCTGAAAGACAAAGAATTTATTTATTATTCCATATGTGTACTCCATTGTTGTAATAAAATATAGTTGGTTGTCTACCCACTATTCATTCTCCTTTATTTCTTCCTGAAAGGACAATTATTTTATGTGGAAGATAATGCAGCCACATAAATAAATACCTTATTTCCAAGCTTCCATTGTAGCTATGGTGGCACTTGTCTTAGTTTGCATTCCTGAGATATGGCTGTGAGTAAAGGTCATGTATTGGGGGAGAAAATGTAGTGAAGAATGAAGCTTACATAAAGACAAATCTGTTATTCAGAAGGCAGCAGAGACGACACAGGGAGAAAAGCAGGCACCGCAGCAACCAAGCAACCTCATTCATGAGCCAAGGTAGAAAAATTTGACTATATGTACTGTCTTAGTGGTTGGAGGTCAAGTGTGTGTAACTGAGATGTATCCTAGATACAAAGTGAGTGCAGAGTTTTGTTCTCCCACAAGGGAAATGGCCAGAGATGGATGAAGAGATTCTCAGAGCATGCAAAAAATCTCCAGTAGTGGGGGTTCAGTACACAAGGAAAAGTTCAGACACAGAGACTGACCAACAATGGGAAACAGAAATTCTGGACCTAGGGGACAAAGGAAAGAGGGAGCCAAAGAGAATCCCTCTGACATTTTCCTGGATACTCCTTTGGGGAGAATGCTGCAGGTTTGGAGGGACAACCCTAAAACCAGGGACAAGGAAAAGCAAAAGATGATAAAGTATTCCTGTCTTTTCTGGCTCAAAGTCCTCATTAATAAGCCTTCAGTGTTTTGGCCTAAATTTGGCTCAGATGAGGATTGGGTGTGCCAAGCTTTAATTCTCCATGTGAATGATAAAACCCCATCCTCACAAGCGGAGATAGTTTATGCTCTTAGCTGTATGAAGGAATTAGTCCCCACATTCCCCCTCAAAGAAGAAGAAAAAAAAAACTAGTAAAAAGCCCTTGCCCAGTGAAAAGCCCTGGGACCCCCTATCATGCTTGCCCCCTCCATATATCTCACAATATAGGGGACAGGAAGATCAAGGGGCAGCAGGTGGGTTAGAGGAAGAAAGACCTGGAGACCACGGGGGAGCCAAACCAACTCCTCCTTTCAATCCTTACCCAAATTTAAGAAAATAATTAGAACAGCGTAAGAGGAATATTGAGAAATTCCCTATTCCTTTCACACAACAGGCATCTAGCATGTTTCCTCTTAAGGAAGTTCTCATGGGACAGGGAGAGATTGGCTTTGTAAATGCTCCTCTTACAAGTACTGAAGTTAAGAATTTCAAGAAGGAAGTGAAACCACTCCTGACAGATCCCCTCAGTTTAGCAGACCAACTGGACCAATTCCTAGGACCTGGCTTTTACACCAAGCATGACCATTTAATAGAGGCAATACCCTCTCAGGCAAGAAGTTTTGCCAGATGAACAAAAATTTTCAAATGTCGATCCCAAATTGTATAATAATGATCCCAGGGAACGGGCCCAAATGCAGGACCTCAGGGAACTATAATTAAAGGGATCAAAGAGTCCACTTCTAGCACACCAAATGTCTCAAAAGCATTCAAGATTCAACACGAAAAAGAGGTAACTCCCTCTGCATTCCCACAGAGGCTCAGAGATCAAATGAGAAAATACTCCAGATTAGATCCAGAGGACCTAGTAGGGCAAAGCCTTCTGAAGGTTAACTTTTTAACTAAGAGCTGGCCTGACATTATAAAAAAAATTACCAAAAAACTGACGAATTGAATGAGAAATCGATTGAGGAATTACTGAGTGAAGCTGAGAAGGTCTTTGTAAGAAGAGAAGAGAAGCAGAAACAAAAAGCCAAAATCATAGTTTCCACTGTGGAAGAGGTAGTCGGAAAAAGGTTAGATCAAGATCTCCCTCAAAGTAGATAAGGTTTTGACACAGAGAAAGAAGGGAAACTCAGGGAAAACTCCTAAGACTAACTGGATGTTACAATTGTGAAAAGCCAGGGTATCTTAAGAGAGAATGTCCTGAATGAAAGAAAGAAGAAAAGGTTATCCCTCTCATGACCATTGATGAAGACTAGAAGGGTCAGGGATTCCTTCTCAGTAGGTCTCACCAGGAACCCTTAATATATTTGAAGATGGGACCATGCTCAGCACTACTACTTATCAGGGAAATGCAAGTCAAACTACAATGAGATATTTCTTCATGCTTGAAACACAAAAGATAAGTGTTACAGGGATGTAGAGTAAAGGAAACCCTTGTATACTGTTGGTGGGAATGTAATTTGGTACAGCCATTATGGGAAACAGTATAGAGTTTCCTCAAAAAGTTAGAATTAGAATTACCATATCATCAAGCAATTCTATTTCTGGTTATTATCCAAAGGAATTTAAATCAGGATCTCCAGGAGATATCTTCATGCCCATGTTTTTGCAATATTATTCACAATAGCCACAATATTAAAACAATCTAAATGTCCATCAATGCATGAATAAAGAAAAGGTAGTACACACACACACACACACACACACACACACACACGAATAGTATTCAGTCTTTAAAGAACAAAGATAAAGGTATTACACTATCTGAGTTCAAATTATATTATAAGGCTACAATAATCTAAACAGCATGGTACTGTTTTGACACAATCACAGACACATAGATAAATGGAACAGAACAGAAAACTAGAAATAAAGCTGCTCACTTACAACCATCTGTTCTTTGGCAAGGCCAACAAAAATAAGCAATGTGGAAAGAACTTCCTATTCAATAAGTGATACTGAGATAACTGGCTAGCCAAATACAGAAGATTGATTTCACCATATACAAAAATCACTCAAAATGGATAGAATATTTAAATGTATGACCTCAAACTATGAAAATCCTAAAAGAAACCCTAGAAAATACCCTTTCTCTACATCAGACTTGGCAAAAAAATTTTGGCAAAGTCTTCAAAAGCAACTGAAATAAAAACAAAAATTGACGAGTGAGACCTAATTAAAAATCTTCCTCACAGCAAAAGAAACTATCAATAGAGTAAACAGACAACTTACAGGATGGGAGAAAATATTCACAAACAATACATCCAACAAAGGTCTAATATCAACAATCTATAAGGAATTTAAACAAATTTATAAGCAAAAAATAAACAACCCCATTAAAAAGTGGGCAAAGAACATGAACAGACACTTCTCAAAAGAAAAAAAAATGCAGCCCACAAACATGTGAATAAAAATGTTCAGTATCACTAATCATCAGAGAAATGTAAATCAAAACCACAATGAGATACCATCTCACACCAGTTAGAATGGCTACTATTAAAAAGTCAAAAGACAATAGATGCTGGCCAGGCTGTGGAGAAAAGGGAATGCTTATAGACTGTTGGGAATGTATATTAGTTCAGCCACTGTGGAAAGCAATCTGGAGATTTCAAACAACATAAAACAGAGCTACCATTTGACCATTACCCATTACTGGTATATACCAAAAAGACACATGCACTCACATGTTCATCACCATGCTTTTCACAATAGCAAAGACATTAAATCCACCTTGCTGCCCATCAGTGGTGAATTGGATAAAGAAAATGTGGTACATATACACCATGGAATACTATGCAGCCATTAAAAATAATGAAATTATGTCTTTTTTAGCACCATGGATGGAGCTGGAGGCCATAATCCTAAGTGAATTAATGCTAGAATGGAAAACCAAATACTGCATGTTCTCACTTATAAGTGGGAGCTAACCATTGGGCACATATGGACATAAATGTGGAAACAATAGACTCTGGAGACTACAAGGGGACAGAAAGGGAAGAGGGTATGGGTTGCAAAACTACCTACTGGGTTCTATGCTCACTACTTGAGTGCAATATAGTCATGTAAAAAACCTGCACATGTACCCCCTGTATTTAAAATAAAAGTTGAAATTTTTAAAAAATTATATGTGTTTGTGTGTGTGCATGTGTATGTGAGTGTATGTATGAATTAATCCATTTTCACACTGCTATCAAGAAAGTACCCAAGACTGGGTAATTTATAAAGTAAAGAGGTTTAATTGACTCACAGCTTCTCATGGCTATGAGGCCTCAGGAAACTTACTATCATGGCAGAAAACAAAGGGGAAGTGAGGCATGTCTTACATGGCAGCAGGCAAGAGAGAAGAGTGCAGGGGAAAGCTGCCAAACACTTTTTTAAACCATCAGATTGCAAGAGAACTCACTCACTGTATTAGTCCATTTTCACACTGCTAATAAAGACATACCCTAGACTTGGCAATTTATAAAAGAAAGAGGTTTAATGGAGCTAAAGTTCCACGTGGCTGGGGAGGCCTCACAATCATGGCAGAAGGCAAAGAGAAGGAAGTCACATCTTACATGGATGGCAGCAGGCAGAGAGAGAAAGCTTGTCCAGGGAAACTCCCATTTTTAAAACCATCAGCTCTCATAAGACGAGTTTAGTATCATGAGAACAGCATGGGAAAGACCTGCCCCCATGATTCAATTACCACCCACCAGGTCCCTCACCCAACACATGGGAATTCAAGATGATATTTGGGTGGGGACACAGCCAAACCGTATCACCCACTATCATGAAAACAGCATGGGGGAAGCACGCCCATAATCCCATCACCTCCCACAGGGTCCTTCCCTTGGCACAAGAGGATTACAATTTGAGATGAAATTTGAGTGGGTACACAGAGCCAAACCATATCAGTGTAAATATACACATTTACGTATGTGTGTGTGTGTGTGTGTGTATGTGTGTGTCTACATAAAAATCAAACTTTTCTGCACAGCAAAAGTAAGCAAAGTAAAAAAATTAATATTGAGATATAAATAAACTAAATATCATCTTGTATAAAGGAGGGCAGTTAACTCAAAATATCAATTTTAAAACAAAATACTTTTTCAGATGGCAACATATATAACATAATTCACATAAAATAAAAAATTAATTATTCTGAGAAATATAAAAAGATATCCAACCTGGTTCATATGAGAAAAGGGCAAACAAAATATATTATTTTTCACTTATAAAAATAAATTTTAATAAAAGTTTCCTAACTATTAGAATTTAGAGAAATAGTCACTAGATTTGGTAGAAGTAATATAAATTGGTACAGCCTCTGGAAGGTACCTGAGCAATAAGTATCAAAAGTTATCATTATTATATCCTTTACACAGTTTCCTCTCCAAAATACCTTTTAATCCTACAGATATATTCACAATAATTTACAGTAACATTGTTTATATTAGTAAAATATTGAAAACAATCTAAATGTCACCAGTGGGTGGGGGAAAGAGTCTGATTAAACAGAGTAATGAATGCAACTGTTCAATAAAATATAATACAAACAATAAAAAGAGTGAGGCTTCTCTCTTCATACTGATGGAGACAAATCACCCCCAAAAATGTGAATAATATGTATGAATAAGATATACTTGTCTTTTGTTGCAGGGGGAATAAAGTATATGAACATAATATGTTTTCGAATGCAAGGCAAGTCTTGTATATCTGGAAGAATAACACGAGCTTGTAACAGTGGTGATCCCCAGGGAAGGAAACTGAAGATCAGAAATCAAGGGAGGGGTGTGGACATGGTTTATACTCCATACACTTTCATATTTCTGAATTTTTACAATAAAACGGTTTCTTATTTATCCCTCACACTCAAAATAAGAGAAGGTGAGGGTAAGAAATAAAAGCAGGAAGAAAGAAAAAAGAGGCAAGAAAGAGAGGAAGAATAAAAGGGAGGAAGAAGGTTAAAAATAAATTATCAGTAGCAGGGCAATTCTCAAAAATGAAAGCAAAAAGTCCCTGCTGGCATTAAAACAAGAATTTTCTTACCCCTGGAGAGCTTAACTTTGCTTTAGCAGAAAATAACTAGCAAATATTGTTTTTCCCAATTACATCTGAGCCCCTGGAACTTCAGGTTCTCCAGGGAGTGGGTATTGATCTCTTATGCCCCAGCTACATACTCACTGATGAGGAGGAACTGAAAAGAGAGACCTTGATCAGCAATCAGTGCCAGTTGCCTAAAGAGAAAGTGTAGGCAACCTCAAAGTAAGTAAAACAAAGCAAATAGCATTTTGTTCAAAGTCTGCCATGTATCATCCCAGTGCATGCTGGAAATTTTGGAACAAAAGGTTACTCAAATCCCCAGCATGTTTCACCCCAAAACCAGGAGGAATTACTTCATCCCTGGTAGTTTGATTCAGGCTGAGTATTACCTGGGAAAGAATATGAATGAACAAATGATTGAATGAATCAGTCAATTGACTGATCAATCGACTGATCAATTGAGCAATCAACACAATATGCCTTTAATGTATTATTTGCATTGTTATTAAAGTCATTTGCTGGGCATATCTTCCATTCCCAGCCCCGTGTTGGGAATTTACATAAATTTGCTCACTTAAACCTCACATCACTGCACAACAGACCTTACTTTTTTGCCTTCATTTTTTAACTTTTTATTAGGAAATACAGATTCACAGGAAGTTTCAAAGATAATAGGGAGAAGTCTCATATATCCTTCACTCACTTTTCCCTCAATGGTTCAATCTTACACAATTATAATACGACATCAAAACAGGATTTTGATGCTGGGACAATTGTATGTATAACTCTATGTCATTTCAGATGTGGGTAGATTTGTGTAGCTACTACTGCAGTTTAGATACAGACTTGTTTGATCACAGATCTCAGATTCTACATGTCTTCTCTGTGCTACCCCTTCTGGTCATACCACACCCCTTCACTAACCACCCCAACCTCTAGCAATCATCAATCTGTTCCATATTTCCATAGTGTTGTAATTTTGATAATATTTGTAACTGGAATTATATTGTATATGATCTTTTGATGTTGAATTTTTACACTCACAATAATGCCCTTGAAATTCATCCAAGTTTCTGCATATATCAATAGTTTATTTCTCTTTTATTTTGAGTAATATTCCATAGTATGGATGTACCACAATATGTTAAACCATTCACTTATCATAGGACATTTGATCATTTACAGTTTTTGGCTACTGCCAATATAAATGTTATAAAAAATTTTATACAGGATTTTGTGTGAATATAAGTTTTATGCAAATATAATTGCCCGCAAGTCCAAGGACTGGGTTGTATAGTAAGTGTATGTCTAGCTATCTACACAACTGCCAGACTGTTTTCCAGAATGGCCACCATTTTCACCAGCAGTGTATGAGAGATCTAGTTACTGTGTCTTTGCCAGCATTTGCTATTGTCATTGCTTTTTCATTTTAGCCATTCTGCAGTGACATCTCACTTGTAGTGTAGTGATATCTCATTTTGTTTTTACTTTGCATTTCCCTAATGGCTAATGATGTTGGACATCTTTTCATCTGCTTATTTACCATCCATATAGCACTTTTTGTAAAATGTCTGTTCATGTCATTCACTCGTTTTCTAATTTGATTTTTTTTTTTAGTTTCAGAGTTCTTTATATTCTCTAAATGCATGTCCTTTATCAGATATGGCATTTTAAAATATTTTATTTTAGTCTGTAGTGTGCTTTTTCATCCTCTTTAACAGAGCAAAAGCTTAATTTTAATGAGATTCAATTACTGAGGTTTTTTGGGGGGGCAGGGGGATTGTTGTTTTGGTGTCATGTCTAAGAACCCTTCACAAGACCCATCCTAAAAATTTTGCCCTGAAGATTTTGTCTTAGATTGCTCTCTAAGAGTTTTAAGGTTTTATATTTCACATTTAAAGCTATGATTCATTTTGAGTTAATTTTTATATAAGGTATGAGGTTTAAGTTGGGGCTCATTTTTTTGCCTATGAATATCCAATTGTCTCAGCACTGCTTATTGAAAAAAGGCTTCCTCCATTGAATTGTTTTTGAACCTGCTCAAAAATCAAATGGCTGCACTCGTGTGGATCTATTTGTCAGTTCACTATTTTGTTCCATCTTTTATCTATCATTCCACCAATACCACAATGTTAATTACTGTTGATATATAAAAACTCTCAATGTTAAAGTGATTCATCTCATTTTTTCTTCTTTTTTAGAATTCTATCAGCTATTGTAACTTCTTTGCTCTTCCCTATAAATTTAGAATATTCTTTTCCACATACTGAAAATACTATGCTCAGATATTCATTGCACTTGTGTTAAACCTGTACATCAATTTGGGGAGAATAGACACCACTATATTGAGTCATAATTCCCAAAAGCAACATATCTTTATTTAGATCTTCTTTGATTTCTTCCATCAGCATATTATAATTTTCATCATCAAGTACTATACTGGTTTGTTAGATTTATACTTAAGTATTTCATTTTTGAACTATTATCAGTGGTACTGTGTTTATTCCAGTTCCCACATGTTTACTGCTAATATGGAAATACTATTGCTTTTTTATAACTATTTTGTATTCTGTAACTTTTCTAAACTCACTTATTAGTTCTAGAAGTTTTTGGTATATTCTTGGAATC
Source organism: Nomascus leucogenys (assembly GCF_006542625.1). NCBI lineage: Eukaryota > Metazoa > Chordata > Mammalia > Primates > Hylobatidae > Nomascus > Nomascus leucogenys. Next base: position 76,357,249 of record NC_044384.1, read on the forward strand.
TTCTACATATACCATCATGTCATCTACAAATCACAGTTTTATTTCCACCTTTCTGATCTGTATGACTTTTATGCCTATTCTTCCTTCACTGATTAGAACTTCCCCAGCTATGTTGCATAGCACTGGGGAGAGTGAGAATTCTCTCCCATCTGTTCCCAATTTTAGGGGCAAGCATTCAGTTGGTAACTATTAAGTAGGACGTTAGCTATAGGTTTTTCTGTAGATATTCTTCATCAAGTTGAGGAAGTTGCCCTATTTTCCTCATGTTCTGAGATTTTTTAAATTACGAGTAGATGTTGAATTTCATCAAATTCCTTATGTTCATCTATTTATATGATCCTGTGATTTTTCTCCTTTAGAACTGTAATATACCCCACTTGGTCACTGTGTATAATTTTTTACATATCACTGAATTCTATTTGCTAACATTTTGTTAAAGATTTTTGCATCTATATTCATTAAAAATATTGGGCTATGGTCTTCTTTTTTGAGTGTGTCATTTTGTCTGCTTTCTCTAATAGGGTAACACTGGATTCATAGAATAAGTTGAGAGTGTTCTTTCCACATCTGTTTTCTGAAAGAAATTGTGTAGAATTGAAGTTAATTCTTTTTTAAACATTTAGTGAATTATGCTGTAATATGTTAAAAGAAGTTTTTACAACATAAATTCAATTTTCATGGCTGTAGGGCTATTCAAATTATCAATTTCATATGGGTTAGCTTATACTTTTCAATTAATTTATTTATGTCATTTCAGTTGTCAAATTAATATGTGTATAGATGTTTGTAGTTTGTAGTATTCTCTTATTCTCTTTTTGTGTCTGCAGGGTCTGTAGTGATATCCCTGTTTTTCTGGACTTAGTAATTTGCATCTTTTCTCTCTTATCTTGGACAAACCTTCTGGAGGTTTGTCAGTTTTATTGTCTTAAAAACAAGCCTCTCTCTCACAGTTTTCTTTCCATTGTTTTTCTGTATCCAATTCATTGAATTCTGATCTTAGCCTTATTATTCTTCTTCTGCTTGCTTTGGATTTGTTTTCTACTTTGCTTTTCTTCAACATTTTTGAAGTAGAGGCTTAGATTATTGATTTTAGCCTTTTTCTTTTTTTAATGTAAGCATCTAGTACTCTATGATGCCCACTAAACATTGATTTAACTGTATCCCATAAATTTTAAGTACTGTATTTTTATTGTTCAATATTTTGTACTTCCCTTGTGACTGCCTCTTTGACCCAAGGATTGTTTATAAATCTGTTATTTTGTTTCCAAATGCCTGGAGAGTTTCCTGTTACATTTCTGTGTTTTTATCTCCTTCAATTTCTTTGTGGTCAGGAACACACAGTGTGAATTCCATTCTTCTAAAATTATATAGATTATGTACAATCTGTCTTGATATATATTGTGCAAGTGCTGGAAAAAACATGTATTCTACTCATGTGAGGTGGACCGTTCTATAACTATTAATGACATCCTGTTGGTTGATGGTGGGTGTTGGGTTCCTCTATATCCTTGCTGATTTTCAGTCTAGTTCTTCTATATACTGCTGAGAAATAAATATTAAATTCTTCAACTATAATTGTATATTTGTCTTTACCCCAATTCAGTTTATTATTTTTTCCTTTATATATGTTGTAGCCCACTTGTTTGGTGCCTACAAATTTAGGATTGCTATTTCTTTTTTTTTTTTTTTTTTTTTAGACGCAGAGTCTCGCTCTGTCACCCAGACTGGAGTGCAGTGGCGCGATCTCGGCTCACTGCAAGCTCTGCCTCCCGGGTTCACGCCATTCTCCTGCCTCAGCCTCCCGAGTAGCTGAGACTACAGGCGCCCGCCACCATGCCCGGCTAATTTTTGCATTTTTCGGTAGAGACGGGGTTTCACCGTGTTAGCCAGGATGATCTCGATCTCCTGACCTCGTGATCCACCCGCCTCAGCCTCCAAAGTGCTGAGATTACAGGCGTGAGCCACCGCGCCCGTCCTAGAATTGCTATTTCTTTGTGATGGATTAACATTTTTATTAAGTAATGTCCGTCTTTGTCCTTGGCAACTTTTTTGCCGTGAAATATACTTTGTCTAATATTTATATAGCCATAGTTTCATTCTTTTAATTCGTGTTTGCATGATATATCCTTTCCTTCTTTTTATTTCTAAGCTACATGTGTTACTATATTTGAGGTGAGTTTTTTTGTACACAGAATATAATTGTGTCATTTTTGTTTCCACTCTGCTATATTGTTTCTTTTATTTGTTATTAAATGAAAGAGATATGAAACATCAGAAGGTAAAAAAAAGTTTAAAGAGTAAATACAACAAACTTTTCTTCTCTTTTGAGTTTTAAAAATTATGTTTGAGAGTTGAAGCAAAAAATTATAACACTACCTAATGTGGTATTCAGTGTATGTGGAAGAATTGCTTAAGACAATTATAAGTGAGAGAAGGTAAAGAAGTTAAAAAGGAAGTAAGGCTTCCCCTCTTCACTCAAACTGATAAAATGGACAGCAGTTATGATTTTACAGGCATACCTCAGAGATATTATGGGTTCAGTTCCAGACCACCTCACTTAGGTGACTATCACAATAAAGCAAGTCATACAAATTTTTTGGTTTCCCAGTGCATATAAAAGTTTACACTATACTGTAGTCTATTAAATGTGCAATAGCATTATGTCTTAAAAAAGTATATGGCTTAATTAAAAAATACTTTATTGCTAAAAATGCTGACACAGCAACACTAAATGGGCTCATGCTGCTGGAAAATGGTGCTAATAGACTTGCTTAATGCAGGATTACCACAACCTTTAATCTATTTAAAAAATACAATATATGTAAAGCAAAATAAAACAAGGTATGCCCATATAATGCAACACCTAGAGAAGCCACTAAAAATGCTATAAAAAGATATCTAATAAAAACAGTATACAAAAAAAATCACTATAGGTGCACCAAAATGGGATTATAAGAAAAAGTTCAAGTGACCCACAGAAATGCAGGAAAAAGAAAAGAGAGAAACAAGAAAGAAAAACAACAGTTAATTTTAAAAATGGCAGACAACGGTATATATATATAAAAATATATATTATATATTTATATAAATATATAATATAAATATATATAATATATAAACACATAAATTGTACATTGTTTTCTTCATTTTTAGAACAATAAAAATGTAAAAGTGAAAGTAAAAGCTCAGAAGTTTATAAGTTTGGAAAATAATGTTCTTTTTCAACTAATCCCACATCCATGAATAACTGTACTTGAATTTGCTGTGCACACTTTCTGGCAATTATCCATGAATAAATAAAGACAATGGAAGCAAAAGACAGTAGGAGTGAGAGTTTGGTTTTTCAAAGAATCCACAAGCTACATATTTTTTGGTGGCGGGGTGGGGGGAGTATTTATTTTCCTTTGAATTGTTATTTTAAGTTCAGGGATATATGTTCACAATGTGCAGGTTTGTTAGACAGTTCCATGTGTGCCATGGTGGTTTCCTACGCAGATCATCCCATCACCTTGGTATTAAGCCCAACATCCATTAGCTAGTCTTCCTGATGCTCTCCCTACACCCACACCCAACGACAGGCCCCAATCTGTGTTGTTCCCTGACATGTGTTTATGTGTTCTCATTATTCAGCTCCCACTTATAACTGAGAACATGTGGTGTTTGGTTTTCTGTTCCTGTGTTAATTTGCTGAGGATAATGGCGTCCAACTCCATCCATGTTTCTGCAAAGGACAAAATCTTGTTCCTTGTCCACTAGTATGTCATGGTGTGAATTACCACATTTTCTTTATCGGGTCTATCATTGATGGGCATTTGGGTTGATCCATGTCTTTGCTATTGTGATTAGTGCTGCAATGAACTTAGGTGTGCAGCTATGTTTATAATAGAATGATTTATATTCCTCTGGGTATATACTCAGTAATGGGATTGCTGGGTCAAATGGTATTTCTGCCTCTAGGTCTTTGAGTGATCATCACACTAACTTCCACAATAGTTAAACTGATTCACACTCCCACCAACAGTATAAAAGCATTCCTTTTTCTCTGCAACCTCACCAACATCTGTTGTTTTTTGACTTTTTAATAATTGCCATTCTGATTGGCATAAAATGCTATCTCAATGTGGTTTTGATTTGCATTTTGTTAGTGATCAGTGATATTGAGCTGTTTTTCATGTTTATTGGCCGCATGTATGTCTTTTTTTGAGAAGTGTCTGTTCATGTCCTTTGCCCACTTTTTAATGGGGTTTTTTTTTTTTTTGCTTGTAAATTTAAGTTCCTTGTAGACTGGATGTTAGATCTTTGTCAGATGTATAGACTGCAAAAATTTTCTCCAATTCTTTCGATTGTCTGTTCACTCTGATGATAGTTTCTTTTGCTGTACAAAAGCTCTTTAGTTTAACTGGATTCCACTTGTCAATTTTTGCTTTTGCTGAAATTGGTTTTGCTTTTGGTGTTTTCTTCATGAAATAGTTGCCCATGCTTATCTCCTGAATGGTACTCTCTAGATTTTCTTCTAGAGTTTTTGGTAGTTTGGGGTTTTACATTTAAGTCTTTAATCCATCTTGAGTTTATTTTTGTATAGGGTGTAAGGAAGGGGTCCAGTTTCAATTTTCTGCATATGGCTATTTATGCTTGTTTTTGTCAGGTTTGTCAAAAATCAGACGGTTGTATAGGTGTGCAGTCTTATTTCTGAGTTCTCTATTTTGTTCCATTGGTCTATGTGCCTGGTTTTTTGTTTGTTTGTTTGTTTGTTTGTTTTTACCAATACCATGATGTTTGGGTTACTAGAGCCTTGTAGTATAGATTAAAGTCAGGTAGGGTGATGCCTCCAGCTTTGTTCTGTTTGCTTAGCATTGTCTTGGCTATTCTGGCTCTTTTTTGGTTCCATATGAATTTTAAAACGGTTTCTTCTAATTCTGTGAAGAGTTTCAATGGTAGTGTAATGGTAATAGCATTGAATATATAAATTGGGCAGTATGACCATTTTCATAATATTGATTCTTCCTACCCATGAGCGTAGAATATTCTTCCATCTGTTTGTATTCTCTTTGATTTCCTTGAGCAGTGGTTCCTAGTTCTCCTTGAAGAGTTCCTTCACTTCCTTTATTACCTGTGTTCCTAGGTATTTTGTTATCTTTGTAGCAATTGTGAATGGGACTTTATTCATGATTTGGCTCTCTGCTTGCCTTTTGTTGGTGTATAGGAATGCTTGTGACTTTTGCACATTGATTTAGTATCCTGAGACTTTGCTGAAGTTGCTTATCAGAATAAGAAACTTCTGGGCTGAGACGATGGGGTTTTTTAGATGTAGAATAATGTCATCTGCAAACAAAGACAATTTGACTTCCTCTCTTCCTATTTGAATACACTTTATTATTTTTTTCTTGACTGATTGCCCTGGCCAGAACTTCCAATACTATATTAAATAGGAGTGGTGAGAGAGGGCATCCTTTTCTTGTGCCAGTTTTCAGGAACATTTCTAGCTTTTGCCCATTCAGTATAATACTGGCTATAGATTTGTTACATATGACTTTATTATTTTGAGGTATGCTCCTTCAATACCTAGTTTATTGAGAGCTTCTAACATGAAGAGATGTTGATTATTGAAGGCCTTTTCTGCATCTATTGAAATAATTATGCAGTTTTTGTCTTTAGTTCTGTTTATGTAATGAATTACATTTATTGATTTGCATACGTTAAACCAACCTTGCATCCCAGGGATGAAGCCTACTTGATTGTGGTGGATAAGGTTTTTGATGTGCTGCTGGATTCAGTTTGCCAGTATTTTATTGAGGATTTTTGCATTAATGTTCATCAGGGCTATTGGCCTGAAGTTTTCTTTTGTTGTTGTATCTCTGCCAGGTTTTGATATCAGGATGATGCTGGCTTTATAAAATGAGTTATGGAGGAATCTCTCTTTTCAATTGTTTGGAATAGTTTCAGTAGAAATGGTACCAGCTCCTCTTTGTACCTCTGGGAGAATTCATCTGTAAATCTGTTTGGTCCTGGGTTTTGTTGTTGCTGTTGTTGTTGGTAGGCTATTTATACTGCCTCAATTTCAGAACTTCTTATTGGTCTATTCAGGGATTCAATTTCTTCCTGGTTCAGTCTCAGGAGGGTGTTACATGTCCAGGAATTTGTCCATTTCTTCTAGATTTTCTAGTTTATGTGCATAGAGGTGTTTATAGTATTCTTTGATGGTTGTTTGTATCCCTGTGGGGTCAGTGGTGATATCCCCTTTATCATTTCTGAGTGTGTCTATTTTATTCTTCATTCTTTTCTTCCTTATTAGTCTAGCTAGTGGTCTACCTATTTTATCAATTTTTTTTCAAAGAACCAGGTCCTGGATTCACTGATTTTTTGAAGGCTTTTTTTAATGTCTCCATCTCCTTCAGTTCTGCTCTGATCTTGGTTATTGCTTGTCTTCTGCTAGCTTTGGGGTTTGTTTCCTTTTAGTTCTCTAGTTTGTTTAATCACGATGTTAGGTTGTACATTTGAGATCTTTCTAGCCTTTTGATATGGTCATTTAGTGCCATAAATTTCCCTTTTAACACCACTTTAGCTGCATCTCAGAGATTCTGGTACATCATCTTTTTGTTCTCATTAGATTCAAAGAACTTCCTGATTTCTGCCTTGATTTCATTACTTACCCAGGAGTCATTCAGGAGCAGGTTGTTCAATTTCCATGTAGTTGTGTGATTTTGAGTGAATTTCTTAGTCCTTGATTCTAATTTGATTGCACTGTCGTCTGAGAGACTGTTATGATTTCAGTTATTTTGCATTTGCTGAGGAGTGTTTTGCTTCTGATTATGTGATCAATTTCAGCATAAGTGCCATGTGGCAATTAGAAGAATGTAGGTCTCTAAGAACTCGCTTTATGAATCTGGATGCCCCTGTGTTGGGTGCATATATATTTAGGATAGTTAGCTCTTTTTCTTTAATTGAACCCTTTACCATTATCTAATGCTGTTCTTTGTCTTTTTTTTTTTCCTGGGTTGGCTTAAAGTCTGTGTTTTCAGAAACTAGGATTGTGGCCCCTGCTTTTTTCTGTTTTACATTTGCTTGGTAAATTTTCCTCCATCCCTTTATTTTGAGCCTATGTGTGTCTTTGCATATGAGATGGGTCTCTGAAAGATAGCATATCGGTGGGCCTTGACCTTATCCAGCTTTCCATTCTGTGTCTTTTAATTGGGACATTTAGCCCATTTACATTTAAGGTTAATATTGTTATGTATGAATTTGATCCTGTCATCATGATGTTAATTGGTCATTTTCCAGATTTGTCTATGTGGTTACTTCATAGTGTCACTGGTTAGTGTACTTCAGTGTGTTTTCATAGTGGCTAGTAACAGTTTTTCCTTTCCATATTTAGTGCTTCCTTCTGGAGCTCTTGTAAGGCAAGCCTGGTGGTGATGAATTCCCTCAGCATTTGCTTGTCTAAAAAGGATCTTTTTAGGCCAGGCATAATGGCTCATGCCTGTAAACCCATCACTTTGGGAGGCCAAGGTGGATAGATCACCTGAGATCAGGAGTTTGAGAACAGCCTGGCCAAAATGGAGAAACCCCGTCTCTACTAAAACTACAAAAATTAGCCGGACATGGTGATGTTTGCCTGCAATCCCAGCTACCCAGGAGGCTGAGACAGGAGAATAGTTGGAACCAGAGAGGCACAGGCTGCAGTGAGCTGAGATTGTACCACTGCACTCCAGCCTGGGTGACACAGCAAGACTGTGTCTCAAAAAAAAACAACAATAACAAAAAAAAACACCTTTTTTTTTTTTACTTTAAGTTCTGGGCCAAAAATCATCTTATTTCTCCTTCACTTATGAAGCTTAGTTTAGCTGGATTTGAAATTCTGGGTTGGAAATTGTTTTCTCTGAGAATGTTGAATATTGGCCACCAATCTCTTCTGGCTTGTAGGGTTTCTGCTGAGAGATCCACTGTTAGTTTGATTGGCTTCCCTTTGTAGGTGACCTTCCTTTCTCTCTGGCTGCCTTGAACATTTTTTCCTTCATTTCATCCTAAGAGAATCTGAAAATTATGTGTCTTGGGATTGGTCTTCTTGTGGAGTATCTCAGTGGCATTCTCTGAATTTCCTGAATTTGAATGTTGGCCTGTCTTGCTAGGTTGGGGAAGTTCTCCTGGATGATATCATGAAGTATGTTTTCCAAATTGGTTTTGTTCTCCTCATCTCTTTCAGGTACCCCAACTAGTCATAGGTTTGGTCTTTTCACATAATCCCATATTTCTTGGAGGTTTCCTTTGCTCCTTTTCCTTCTTGTTTCTCTATTTTTGTCTGTCTGTCTTATTTTAGAAAGATAGTCTTCATACTCTGAGATTCTTTCCTCCAATTAGTCTATTCTACTATTAATACTTGTTATTGCATTATGAAGTTCTCATGTTGTGCTTTTCAGCTCCATCAGGTCAGTTATGTTCCTCTCTAAACTGGCTATTCTGGTTATCACCTCCTGTATTGTTTTATTGAGTTCTTCATTTCTTTGCATTGGGTTACAGCATGCTCCTTTAGCTCAACAAAGTTTGTTATTACTCATCTTCTGAAGCCTACTTCTGTCAGTTCAACCATCTCAGCCTCAGCCCAGTTCTGGGCCCTTGTTGGAGAGGTATTGCAGGCATTGGGAGGAGAAGAGGCACTCTGGTTTTTTTGAATTTTCAGTGTTTTTGAGTTAATTATTTCTCATCTTTGTGGGCTTATTTACTTTCAATGTTTGAGGCTGCTGATCTTTCATTGGGATTTTTTGTGGGGTCTTTTTTGTTGATGTTGATGTTGTTGTTTTCTGTTTGTTTTACCTTTAACAACCAGGCCACTTGTCTGTAAGGCTGCTGCAGTTTGCTGGGGGTATGTTCCAGATCCCAGTTGCCTCCGTTTTTCCCAAACCTGTAGGTATCACCAATGAGGACTGTGAGAAAGCAAAGATGGTAGCCTGCTCCTTCCTCTGGAAGGTCCATCCCAGGGGGGTACTGACCTGTTGTTGGCCCAAGTGCTTTTGTAGGGGGTGTCTGGAGACCCCTGTTGGGAGGTCTCACCCAGTCAGAAGGGACAGGCTCAGGGACCCACATAAAGAAGCAGTCTGACTGTTTTTTGCTAAAGCAGGTGTGTTGTGTTGGGGGGACCCTTCCTTGTCTGGACCACCTGGACTCTCTAAAGCCAGCAGGGTGGGAAGGCTGAGTCGAACAAACTACAGAGATGATGGCCAGCCCTCCACGTGGGTGCTCTATCTCAGGGAGAGATCAGAGTTCTGTTCATGTAACTCCGGCTGGAGTTGCTGAAACTCCCACAGGGAAGCCCTGCCCAGCAAGGAGGGACAGATCAAGGTTCCACTCAAAGAAGCAGTCTGGCCACAATCTGGCAACAGCTCTGCTATGTTATGGGAGACCCCTCCTTGACCAGACCACATGTACTCTCCAGAGCCGACAGGCTGGAACAGCAGAGCTGACCAAACTGCAGAGATGGTGGCTACCCCTCCCTGCCTCCAGGAACTCCATCCTATCTCAGGCAGTCTCCAGCCTGTTTCCTTTGGCTTGCTGGAATTCTAAGCCAGTGGGCCTTAACTTGTGAGGTGCTACAAAATGGCACTGCTTGGCTCCCTAGATTCAGCTGCCTTCTTAAGGGAATGTTCAAACATGTCTTTCATATTGCCAGAATTCCTGGGACCTGAGTATGTAAAATTCCCCGGTCTCTGCATGCGCCTGAGTGGCTGGTCTGCTGTGATGACTCCACACAGCTTTGTGGATTAGACCCAAGACCATGGTGGCATGGGCTCCTGAGGGGATCTCCTGATCTGTGGGATGCAGAGATCCGTGAGAGAAGCATGGTTTTCCAGGTGGGGTTGCAAAATCACTCACCACTTCCCTTAGCTGGAGATGGGGATTCTCTTGGCTCCATGCTGCTCCAGGGTGGGCCATCACCCCACCCCACATTTTTTCATACTCCATGGGTCAGGTTGTTTGCCTAGTCAGCCCCAGTATGAGAACCTGGATATTTCAGTTGAGGGTGTTGAATTCATTTGCCGCTTTCCTTCCTCTCCGTGAGTGCTACAGACCACAGCTCCTTCTAATTGGCCATCTTTTTTTTCCCCACAATCTACATATTTTTCTACAACTTGCTTTTCTTTTCTGACTCCAGAGAGTATATATTTATTTCACTGCTTTAGACTATGTATTAATAAATAATACGAATCTACTAAAATTTATACAATTCTATCTTCCAATTTTGCTATTAGAAAGTTGTTCTTAATTAAAAATACAAGTTACATAACATTATATTGTACATGATATGCATATTATTTATACTATAAACAATCTAATGAACATTAATTAACTTCTAGGTAAGTTCTGTGATCCCCATTGTACAAAGAAAGTAAGTGGGGCTAAAGGGAGTTCTATCCTTTTTTCTATTAATTGGTGAGACAATAATTCAAAACCAGGGCTACTTATTTCCTTTCTACTGCAAAATGTTGCATCTAAATGAAGCCTGAGAAACCCAGCACTACCCACTCGTTAGGCATGTTTGAAATGCTTGAGTAGTTGGCCATTTTCCTTGTAGCATTTATTTGATCAGAAAACACCTTCAACGTAGATGAAACAAAATATTTTATACTAAACCAACCTACCATTAGCTCAACATAAACCCAGAAATGTACAGATTCTGTATGAAGGGGTAGGTGGTGGGGCTTGTATTAGTTTCCTTAGTCCTTGAAAAGAATCCTCATAATTTCATATTATTTTATTTCAATCCAGATAACTAAAGTCAAAAATGATATAATAAATGTCATTACTCTGTCAAAATTCTAGCTTAAATGGACCTCTGGCCTATTCTAGCAAGTGTTTATCACAATGAAAGAAAGACTCCTTGAAAGGGCTGCATTTCTTTCATTTTACAGTAAATTTACCCTAGGAAAAAGCTTATACCAACTTATTATATCTCAGACCTCACTAAATGTTTAATTGAAGAGAATTATTTCTTGTTTCTTGTTCCTCCACTACATAATTTTTGTAATAAGCAATAGAAAATGTAAGGCCATTTCTCAGACATCCATTATATAACAGGGTTATTATACTTGTAAAGAATATCACCTAGATGGAAGTTGCATTCTAAGAATACTAGTAGAAAGACACTTTGAAGCCTTCAAACATATGTGAACATGAACATATTTTGGGAAATTGCTCTCTAATTGATTCTACTAATTTCAAGAACTAGAAAGAGAAATAAAATGATAAGTGGCTGTGAATAATTATGGTTCTAAAAAGGTATAAAATTACATTTTAACGTTATTTAAAATAAATACGAATACCTGTTTAAAATAGTGAAAAAAAATGCTTATCTATGTTTCTAAGAACCACGCACATTAGACGTCAGTCTTCTTCTAAGAAAATCTTCTTCATTTCAAAGATAAATCTGTTTCATCTTTCATCGAGTAACTCTCTCTTTACTTGATGATTATAAATTTTTTTTAATTTGGAAATAACACTATTGTATTATGAAAAGTCAAATTGAAAAAAGAGACTTAAAATATACAGCCATTTTATTGCAAAAAGTCACAAGGATTTTCTTTCTTTTCTGGGTCCTTCTCTTGGTCCTTTCTAGACTTTTGGTAGTCATGGCTCGAGGAAACAGCACTGAAGTGACTGAATTCCATCTTCTGGGATTTGGTGTCCAACACGAATTTCGGCATGTCCTTTTCATTGTACTTCTTCTTATCTATGTGACCTCCCTGATAGGAAATATTGGAATGATCTTACTCATCAAGACCGATTCCAGACTTCAAACACCCATGTACTTTTTTCTACAACATTTGGCTTTTGTTGATATCTGTTATACTTCTGCTATCACTCCCAAGATGCTCCAAAGCTTCACAAAAGAAAATAATTTGATATCATTTCAGGGCTGTGTGATACAATTCTTAGTTTATGCAACATTTGCAACCAGTGACTGTTACCTCCTGGCTATTATGGCAATGGATCGTTATGTTGCCATCTGTAAGCCCCTTCGCTATCCCATGATCATGTCCCAAACAGTCTACATCCAATTGGTAGCTGGTTCATATATTATGGGCTCAATAAATGCCTCTGTACATACAGGTTTTACGTTTTCACTGTCCTTCTGCAAGTCCAATAAAATCAATCACTTTTTCTGTGATGGTCCCCCAATTCTTGCCCTTTCATGCTCCAACATTGACATCAACATCATTCTAGATGTTGTCTTTGTGGGATTTAACTTGATGTTCACTGGGTTGGTCATCATCTTTTCCTACTTCTACATTATGGTTACCATCCTGAAGATGTCTTCTACTGCTGGGAGGAAAAAATCCTTCTCCACATGTGCCTCACACCTGACAGCAGTAACCATTTTCTATGGGACACTCTCTTACATGTACTTACAGCCTCAGTCTAATAATTCTCAGGAGAATATGAAAGTAGCCTCTATATTTTATGGCACTGTTATTCCCATGTTGAATCCTTTAATCTACAGCTTGAGAAATAAGGAAGTAAAAGAAGCTTTAAAAGTGATAGGAAAAAAGTTTTGTTAAATTAGACACAGTTGTTAAAATTCAGCACAGCAAAGCATCCAGCACAGCTAATCTGCCAAAATTTGATATTTCTAAAATAGGGAGCATGTAGGAAAATCTCAAATTAACCATCTAACATCACACCTAGAGCAATTAGAAAAATAAAAACCAACCAATCTCAAGCCTAGCAGAAGGAAAGAAATAACTAAAATCAGAACAAAACTGAACAAAATTGAGACCCAAAAATCCATACGAAGAATCAATGAAACCAAAACTTGTCTTCTATTTTGAAATAATCAATAAGATTGGTAGGCTTCTACCTAGATTCACAAAGAAAAAAAGGAAAGATCCAAATAAGCACAAGCAGAAAGGACAAAGGTGACATTATAACCAATCCCACAGAAATACAAAAGATCCTCAGAGACTATTATGAATACTTCTATGCAAATAAACTAGAAAATCTAGAGGAAATAGATAAATTCCCAGGAACACACAACCTCCCAAGATTTAATCAGGAAGAAATTGAAACCCTGAATGAATCAATATCAAGTTCTGAAGTGGAAGCTAAGTGCCATCCAAAAGGGGGCCCAGGCAAGACAAATTTGCAGTCAAATTCTACTAGATGTAAAAAGAAGAGCTGATACCAATGCTATTGAAACTATTTCAAAATATTGAAGAGGAGGAACTCTTTTGTAACTCATTCTACGAAGCCACAATTACCCTGACACCAAAACTTAGCAAAGACAAAACAAAAACAAAATAAAACTACAGGCAAATATCCCTGATGAACATAGATGCAAAGCCAACAATGAAATACTAGCAAATCGAATTGAACAGCACATCCAAAGTTAATTTACCATGATCAAGTAGGCTTCATTCTTGGGATGCAAGTTTGGCTCAAAATATGCAAATTATTAAATCTAATTCACCACATCAATAGGATTTAAAACAAAAACCATATGATCATCTCAATAGATGCAGGAAAATTCTTCAATAAAATCCTACACCCCTTTATAATAAAAAACCCTCAACAAACTAGGCATCAAAGCAACATATCTCAAAATAAGTGCCATCTATGACAAATTCACAGCCAACATTATAATGAATGAGCAAAAACTGGAAGCATTCCCCCTTGAGAACTAGAACAAGACAGGGATGCTCACTCTCACCATTCCTATTAAGTGTAGCACTGGAAGGTTTAAGTAGAGTAACCAGACAAGAGAAAGAAACAAAAGGCATCCAAATAGAAAAAGAATCAAACTATCTCTCTTTGTGGACAACATGATTCTATATCTAGAAAACTCCAGACTCTGCCAAAAGGCTCCTGAAACTGATAAATGACATTAGTAAAGTTTTAAGTTACAAAATCAATATACAAAAATTAGTAGCATTTTCATACACCAATAAAGTTCAAGCTGAAAGCCAAATTTAAGAACGCAATCCCATTTACAATAGCCACCAAAAAAAAAATAAAATACCTAGGAATACATCTAACCAAGGAGATGAAATATCTCTACAAAGAGAATTACAAAATATTGCCCAAAGAAATCAGAATGGCCCAAAGAAATCAGAATGACCCAAACAAATGAAAAAGCAGTCCATGCTCATGGATAAGAATAATCAATATTATTAAAATGGCCATACTATCCCAAATAATCTACAAATTCAACACTATTTCTCTCAAACTACCAATACCATTTTTTTTTACAGAATTAGAAAAACTATTCTAAAATTTAAGTGAAACCACAAAAGAGCCCAAATAGCCAAAGCAATTCTTAGCAAAAAGAACAAAACTGGAGACATCACATTACCCACTTCAAAACATACTATAAGGCTACAGTAACCAAAACAGCATGATACTAGTACAAAAACAGAAATATAGACCCCGTGGAACAGACTAGAGAACCTAGAAACAAAGCCATCCACATACAGCCATCTGATCTGTGATGAAGTCAACAGAAGTAAGCAATGGAGAAAGGACTTCCTATTTAATAAATTGTGCTGGGATAACTGGCTAGCTAGCCATATGCCAAAAAATGAAACCGGACCCTACCTTTCACCAGACACAAAAGCTAATTCAAGATAGGTTAAAGATTTAAATGTAAGACCTCAAACTATAGAAATCTTAGAAGAAAACCAGGGAAATGTCATTCTGGACATCAGCCTTGGGAAAGAATTTATGACTAAGTCCTCAAAAGCAATTGCAAAAAAAACAAAATTTGACAAGTAGGACCTAATTAAATTAAAGAGCTTCTGCACAGTTTAAAATATATATATATATATATATATATATATATATCAACAGAGTAAGCAGACAACCTACAAAATGGAAGAAAATATTCACAAACTATGCATCTAACGAAAGTCTAATATCCAGAATTTTATAAGGAACTTAAACAACTCAACAAGCAAAAAAAAACCCTATTAAAAAGTGGACAAAGGACACGAACAAACACTTCTCAAAAGATATACAAGCAGCCAACAAACATATGAAAACAATGCTTAACATCACTAATCACCAAAAAAATGCAAATCAAAACCACAATGAGACAGCCACCACACACCAGTCAGAATGGCTATTATTAAAAAAGTCAAGAATAAAACCAATAGATGCTAGTGAGGCTGCAAAGAAAAGATAATACTTATACACTGTTGTTGGGAATCTAAATTAGTTTACTAAATTAGCCACTGTGGAAAGCAATATGTAGATTTCTGAAAGTACTTAAAACTGTCATTCAACCAAGTAATCCCATTACTGGATATATATTGAAAAGAAAATAAATTTTTCTACCAAAAAGACACAGGTGCTGGCATGTTCATCACAGCACTATTCACAATAGCAACAATACAATCAACCTAAGTGCCCATCAGTAGTGGATTGGGTAAAGAAAATGTGGTACATATACACCATGAAATACCACACAGCCATAAAAATGAACAAATTCATATCCTTTGCAGCCACATGAATATAGCTAGAGACCATCATCCTAAGTGAATTAATGCAGGAACAGGAGAGCAAATATCGAATGTGCTTACTTATGAGTGGGAGCTAAACATTGAGTACACAAGGACACAAAAATGGGAACAATAAACACTAGGGATTACTAGGGTGCAAGGAAGCAAGTGGGGCAAGGATTTAAAAACCAACTGTTGGGTACTATACTCACTACCTGGGTGACAGGATTGTCCATATCCCAAACTTCAGCGTCATGCAATATACAAACTTGTGCATGAACTTCTGAATCTAAAATAAAAGTTGAAATTATAAAAAAACAAAATAATGAACATGTCTACATCATAAACCAATGCCCTTCTTTCCATAGATAAGCTCTTACATTTTGGAAAATATAACATAAATATTTCCGGAAGCTGAAAAATGCTTCACAGGAAATATTGACAATACACAGTTTTAAAGTTTCTGACTTCACCAGTACAGCAAAAAGAAACTAAATGAAAACACTCTCTCTGTTAAGATAGTTTAGGGAGATGCCTAATTAAACAGGAAATGTTGTAACATCCTTCTTGCTATCTGATGGTTAATTCTTTTCTTTATTGGCTCTGAAAGATGGTGTGATCCATCCTGCCACGAGGACAGATGAACATTCCCACCAACACAGAACATAAAGGTGAGCAATCCAACTTTCTCAGCATTGGATCCCCAACATCCAGCATATTTAGCACACTGTAGTTGATCAATAAACATTTGTTGGCTGGACATGGTGGCTCACACTTGTAATGCCAGCATTTTGGGAGGTTGAGGTGGGTGAATCGCCTGAGGTCAGGAGTTTGAGACCAGCCTAGCCAATATGGCAAAAACCTGTCTCTACTAAAAATACAAAAATTTAGCCAGGCATGGTGGTGTGTGCCTGTAGTCCCAGCTACTCAGGAGTCTGAGGCAGGAGGATCACTTGAGCCAGGGAGGCAGAGGTTGCAGTGAGCCAAGATTGTCACTGCACTCCAGCCTGGACCACAGAGTGAGACTCTGTCTAAGTGAACTCGGGAGGCAGAGCTTGCAGTGAGCCGAGATCGCGCCACTGCACTCCAACCTGGGTACTCCGTCTCAAAAAAAAAAAAAAGAATAAATAAATAAATTAAATAAATAAAGAAACAAACAAACATATGTTGAAGGAATAAATGGACAAAAGAAAGCAGAAAGGAAAGACCAGAAATCTAGACAGAGCACTCTCAGTGGCGTTGAGAGGAGTCAGCTGCAGTCCAGTGCAGCTGTTTCTGGGTTGAAAAGTGAAGCAGCAACAAGAGCTTTGCCAAGCTTACCGGGTGATGCAACTACTTGTAACAACATCGAAGAATGTTGTTGTAAATAAACACACAGAAAGTACATGTCTGTCATTTTATATGCAGAAGTGTAGAATAAAAGAGCAACAGGATACAGGTGACCAAGTCAATTCCCTCAGTTTCTCAGTGTCTTAGCATTATTGGTTTTTCAATACACAGTTTATGGAATAAAACATGTGAAACCAGCTTGGTAGCTTGAGCAAGCTATCAGGGATCTCCAAGAACTGCTGGGTTTTTATTAATAATGTTTTCTTTTTATTTGTATGTATGTGTCACAGAAGACACAAAGGCAGAATATCTAATGGTACACAGGAATTATAGACACCAAGGAGAATGCGGGCAGAGCTATCACTTAACCCAAAGTAGTAGTGGGCAATTTTGTCAGTAGATGCATGTGTGGTATCTCCATCATTCCCCACCAAGGAAACTACACATATTATGAATTAATCCTTAACATCTGGCGTGATTCTTTGCATAAATAACTTATTAGCACAGTTAAGAAAGAAGTCACACTGCTTTCAAGGATATTGGAGCTGTAATATCCTACTGCCAATATCCTACTGCCAAGGATATTGATGCTCGATCTTCTATGAGGCAGAAGATAATGGTCATCTACCACTACAGTAAAAGGGAAAGTGATTTTGGGGAATAGTAAACATAATAGTAAATCAGAATTATGCCAGGTGGTGTGGAATGGAGTTGAATAGTGCAATTCTCTAAGACTTAAATTTTTGGATGAATTATAAGGTTACTTTACTCCTGTCTAACCTGAAAGGAATGCTTTCCACATTACATTTTTAAGCATGATATTTGCTGTAGTTTTAATTGATGACATTTATTGAGGTTAAATAAATTCCTGTCTATTCTTAGTTTGCTAAGAGCTTTGCATAATAAATTTATGTTGACTTTTAGTAAATCCTTTTCTGTATCTGCTGGAACAAACATATGGTTTTCATCCCTTGATATGGTAATAATTAACCATATGTCAATGTATGTAATTGTTTTTCTGGAATTAAAGCAATCTTATGTTCTCAGAGTAAAAATAAATAAATAAATAAATAAATAAGGTGGCTGTACTCATCATATCCTCATTTAACTCATGAGTCCAGGACATACAAAATCCAAACAGATACTGGCAGAAAATTGACTACCACAATCTTAGCCAAATGGAAGCACCAATCTCAGTCACTTTACCAGATGTGCAATTGCTACTGGAACAAACAGCCTCTAGTACTATGCACTGGCACTAAATTGGAAATGCATTCTTTTCCACATGTATCAGGAAGGAAGTTCAGAAGCAAGATATATTCTCTTAGCATAGTTATCACAAAACATCCCCAATCATTCCCAGGGCTATCTGAACTCTCCTAAGCCACAGTGTAGCCTATTGGACCTTGACCATTAAAAAAACCTGTAGAACATCACTCTGCTTCACTTTAGTGATGACATGATTGGACCTAAGAAAGAGGAAGTAGCAAGTACTCTGTGCTAGTTTGTTACAGAAGCAATAGAAACAGAAAACTAGTGCAAACTTCATGAAAAATAATTGTACCAAGTAACATGTACAATAAAATGTATAGCAATATTGTGTATAGTAGCAAAATCTGGGAACTACCCAAACATCCATTGGTAGAATGTTTTCGTCTAAATCCTCTAAGAAGCAGACACCAAGATGGGATTACACATGCAAACACTTTGTTAAGGGGATGGCTATGTAAAAGGAAATAGGGAGGACAATGGGAAAAGCTAAGAGTGATGCAAGTCTGACTCCAAATCAAGAAGAGAGGGACAGAAGATTGGGCAGAAGCACGTGAGAATGTCATGAAGCAGAAAGATGATTTGGCAAACTTATTGAGAAATCCTTGAGCCAAAATGGGCTGACAAAGGAGTCTCGTGTTTCTCAGGTATGGGTGTACCTTAGAATCCAAACTGAACACAGTCATTTTCACATTCCCTTGAAAAACTACTACAAAGGAATTCAAAGTAAGAAGCTGAGATCCTTGGTGATTTATAACTAGTTGAAAGAGGTATACGAATTTATTAACACAGCTGCTACACTGGTGAAGGGATAAATTTAATTAAATTTTAATCAAATGATGGAATATTACACAGCAGGGAAAATAAATGAGCCACTGCTACTACGACACAACAGATAAGTTTTAGTACTGTTGAGTAAAAACAAACATCACAGAATAAAATAGAAGGAAATTTTTTATTAACTTCGATAACAGGCAAACTAGAAAGCATATGCTTTGCGTGTCTGTGTGTGTGTGTGTGTGTGTGTGTGTGTGTGTGTAAAGCTATAAATCAAAAAATAAAAGAATACAAAGAAACATTTTGTGAATGTTGCCATTTGCAGATAAGGATGAGGCTAAGCAGGTGCACAATACAGGGAAGGAGTACCTTGGTTAGGTATATCTTACAGATAATTTTTGAGTCATTGGACTGGATTATCTACTTAATAAATTATTATGTAATTAATATTAAATAGGGTTGTGCATGGACTAATGGCAACAGTGTGTCATGAAACAGGGTGATGACTAATCGAATTCTCTGCATATTGTTATGGTATGTTTAATTAAAATAAAATTTCAAAATATTCAGAAAGCTGAGTGCTTTCTAAGAAACTGTTCTTTTTGTATAAAACAGGCTGTGACTTTACATTGAACATCCTCAGGGAGACTGTGTACTAACCCAACCACTGCTGTCACCCCCAGAATCAGGTCATTCAGGAGACGATAATATGAAAGAGAACTTCTTTAAGAGACTAGCCCTACTCCAAAGCAAAAGAAATGACAGATTGCCCCTTCAGTGAATTCAATAAAATTCCATTTTCAGTGGTACAGTGTGGATTAGAAAGATTAGCTAGAACAGCTACCACTTATAATTAAATTTCGTAGCTAAATTCCATCAGTCTTAATTTCTGAAATGCTCAGTTAAAAAAAAAAAACCCTCAAGTTTTGTATGTCTTTCTGGGGAAAATTTTGGGCCTGGGGAAGAGGAAGTGGCAATTACCCTGTAGTAGTTTGTTACAGAAATAATAAGAGGAGGAAACTAGTGCAATATTCATGAAAAATAATTGTACCTAGTAACATGTACAATAAAGTTTATAGCAATATTGTGTATAGTAGAAAATAGTGTCTCATTCTTTTTAATGAGGCAAAAAGGGCAGTTCAAAATATCAATTTTAAAACAAAACACTTTTTCAGAGGGCAACATATATAACAGATAATTCACATGAAATGAAAAATTGATTGTGCTGAGAAATATGGAGATACTCAACCCAGCTCATATGAAAAAAGGGCAAACAAAATATATTATTTTTCACCTGTACAAATAGCAAATTTTAGCCGGTCACAGTGGCTCATGCCTGTAACCCCAGCAGTTTGGGAGGCTGAGGCAAGTGGATCGCTTGAGGTTAGGAGTTCAGGACCAGCCTGGCTGGTTGGAACCCAGTCCCTACTAAAAACACAAATATTAGCCAGACACGGAGGCACGTGCCTGTAGTCCCAGCTATTTGGGGGGCTGAGCCAGGAGAATCCCTTGAACCCAGGAGGCAGAGGCTGCTGTGAGCAGAGATTACGCCACTGAACTCAAGCCTGGGCTCAGAGCTAGACTTTGTCTCAAAAAAAAAAGCAAATTTTGATAAGGTTTTGGCACAGTCTGTTAGAATTTAGAGAAATAGTCACTAGATTTGGTAGAAGTGGTATAAATTGGAAGAGCCTCTGGAGGGTAGCTGGGCAATAGGTATCAAAAGTTATCATTATTATACCCTTTACTCAGTATTCTCTCCAAAATACCTATTAATCCTACAGATGTATTCACAATAATATTTACAGTAACATTGTTTATATTAGTAAAAGATTGAAAACAACCTGAATGTCAATCAATGGGTGGAGGAAAGAGTCTGATTAAACAGAATAATGAATGCAACTGTTCAGTAAAATATAATACAACCATTAAAAAGAGTGAGGCTTCTCTTTTTGTACCGATGGAGACAAATCACCCAAAAATATTAGGAAAAATGAAAGCTGAGCAATGTGAATAATACATTGTCTTTTGTTGCAGGGGAAAACAAAGAATATGAATTTAATATGTTTTCAAATGCAATGCAAGGCTTGTATATCTGGAAGAATAATGAGAGCTTGTAACAGTGGTGATCTCCAGGGAAGGAAACTGAAGATTAGAAATTAATAGTCTGGGTGCAGTGGCTCATGCCTGTAATCCCAGCACTTTGGGAGACCGAGGCGGGCAGATCACCTGAAGTCGGGAGTTCGAGACCAGCCTGACCAACATGGAAAAACCCCATCTCTACTAAAAATAAAAAATTAGCCAGGCATGGTGGCACATGCCTGTAATCCAAGCTACTTGGGAGGCTGAGGCAGGAGAACCACTTGAACCCAGAAGGCAGAGGTTGAGGTGAACCAATATCATGCCATTGCACTGCAGCCTGGGCAACAAGAGTGAAACTCCATCTCAAAAAAAAAAAAAAAAAGAGAGAAAGAAAAAAAAGAAATTAATAGATGGATGGGGATGGGGACATGGTTTGTACTCTATACACTTTCATACTTCTGAATTTTTTTACCATATAGATGTTCCGTTATTCATCCCTCACCCCTGAAGAAAAGAGAAAGTGAGTGTAAGAAGAAATAAAAGCAGGAAGAAACAGAAAAAAACGGGAGAAAAGAGGAAGAATAAAAGGGAGAGAGGGAAGAAGTTTAAAAGCAAAGTGTCAATAGCAGGGCAATTCTCAAAAATGAAAGCAAACAGTCCCTGATGGCATTAAAACAAGAATTTTCTTCCCCCTGGAGAGCTTAACTTCGCTTCAGCAGAAAATAACTAGCAAACATTGTTTTTCCCATTACGTCTGAGCCCCTGGAAGCTCAGGTTCTCCAGGGAGTGGGTATTGATCTCTTATGCCCCAGCTATATGCTCGCTGTTGAGGAGGAACTGAAAAGAGAGACCTTGGTCAGCAATCAGTGCCAGTTGCAGAAAGAGAACGTGTAGGCAACCTCAAAGTAAGTAAAACAAAGCAAATAGCATTTTTTCAAAATCTGACATGTACCATGCCAGTACATTCAGGAAATTTTGGAACAAAAGATTAGCCAAAGTCCCAGCACGTTTTCACTCAAAACCAGGAGGAATTACTTCATCCCTGGTAATTTACTGGAAATAAAGGCACGGACTTGATTCAGCCTGAGTATTACCTGGGAAAGAACATGAATGAACAAATGATTGAATGAATGAATCAATTGATTACTCAATTAACCAATTAATATAATATACCTTTAATGTATTATTTGCTTGTTATTAAAGTCATTTGCTGGGCATACTTTCCATGCCTAGCCCTGTGCTGAGAAATTTACATAAATTTGCTCACTTAAATCTCACATCACTGCACAATAGAGTTTATTTTTTCTTCTTCCTTTTTTTAACTTTTTATTTTGAGATACTTATAGATTCACAGGAAATTCCAAAGATAACAAGGAGAGGTCCCATATATCCTTCACCTACTTTTTCCTCAAGGGCACAGTTTTACATAATTATAACATGACATTGAAACAAGATTTTAATACTGGGACAGTTGGGTATAACTTTATGTCATTTCATATGTATGTATACTTGTTTAGCTACCACTGCAGTGAAGACACAGGCTTGCTTGATCACAGATCTCAGATTCTACAGGTCTGCTATGTGCTACCCCTTCTGGACACACCACACCCCTCCCCTTACCACTACAACCTCTGGCAATCACCAATCCATTCTCTATTTCTGCAATTTTATCATATTGATAATGTTTTGTAAATGAAGTAATACAGTATATGATCTTTTGATGTTGGCTTTTTTACACTCACAATAATGCCCTTGAGAGTCATCTAAGTTGTTGCATATATCAACAGCTTATTCCTCTTTATTTTGAGTGATATGTCATAGCATGGATGTACCACAATATTTTAAACCATTCATTTATTGTAGGGCACTTGATTGTTTACAGTTTTTGGCAACTACAAATGACAATGATATGAAAACTGTTGTACAGGTTTTTGTGTGAATATGTTTTATGCAAATATAATTGCCCACAAGTCCAAAGACTGGGTTGTATGGTGAGTGTATGTCTAGCAGCTTTTTACACACTTGCCAAACTATTTTCCACAGTGACTACCATTTTCATCAGCAATGTATGAGTGATCCAGTTACTCTGCGTCTTTCTAGCATTTGTTATTGTCACTGTTTTTTTTTTCATTTTAGCCATTCTGTAGCGATATGTCATTTGTAGTGTAGTAATATCTCATCTCGTTCTTATTTTGCATTTCCCAAATTGTTAATGATGTTGGACATCTTTTCCTGTGCTTATTCACAGCTCATATAGCCTTTTTGGTAAAATGTCTATTCATTTCTTCCACTTGTTTTCTAATTTAATTTTTTTTTAGTTTGAGAGTTCTTATATTTTCTAAATACATGTTCTTTATCAGATGCTGTATTTGAAAATGTTTTCCTCCAGTCTGTAGCATGCTTTTTCGTCCTCTTAACTAGGTCTTTAACAGAGCAAAAGTTTAATTTTAATGAGATCCAATTGTGGAATTTTTTTCTTTTTGGATTGTGCTTTTGATATCATATCTAAGAACTCTTCACAAAACCCATCCTAAAAATTTTGCCCTGAAGATTTTGTCTTAGATTACTCTCTAAAAGTTTTAAGGTTTTCTATTTTACATTTAAAGCTATGATTCATTTTGAGTTAATTTTTACGTAAGGTATAAGGTTTAGGTTGGGGTTCTTATTTTTGCCTATGAATATCTCATTGTTTCAGCACTATTTATTAAAAAAGTTTTTGAACTGCTCAAAAATCAAATGGCTGCACTTGTGTGAATCTGTGAATTCACTATTTTGCTCCATCTTTGTATCTATCATTCCACCAATACCACAGTATTAATTACTGTGCATATATAATAAATCTCGATATTAGGTAAAGTGATTCATCTCATTATTTTTCTTCTTTTTCCGAATTGTATTAGCTATTCTAACTCCTTTGCTCTCCCCTGTAAATTTAGAATATTTTCGTCCACATACCAAAAATATTATGCTGAGATTTTGATTGCAGTTATGTTAAACCTGTACATCAATTTAGGAAAAATTGACACCACTATATTGAGTCTTCTAACTCCTAAACACAATAGATCTATTTATTTAGATCTTCTTTGGTTTCTTTCATCAGCTTATTGTAATTTTCATCATCAAGTCCTATACTGGTTTTGTTAGATTTATACCTAAGTATTTCATTTTTTGAACTTTTATCAATGGTGTTGTATTTATTCCAGCTTCCACATGTTCACTGCTCATATGGTAATAGTGTTGATTTTTTTAGAACTATCTTGTATTCTGCAACTTTTCTGAACTCACTTATTACTTTTAGAAGTTTTTGGTAGGTTCTTGGACTCTTCTACATAAACTATCGTATCATCTACAATGACAGTTTTATTTCTTCCTTTCTGATCTGTATCACTTTTTATGCCTCTACATCTTTTCCTCTGACTAGAACTTCCCAAACGGTGTTGAACAGCACTGAAGAGAATGAGTATCCTTGCCTGTTCCCAATTTTAGAGGCAAGCATTCAGTCTATAACTATTAAGTGGGATCTTAACTATAGATTTTTCTGTAGATGCTCTTCAGCAGGTTGAGGAAATTGCCCTCTTTTCCTAGTTTTCAGGGATTTTTTAAATAAGTAGATGTTAAATTTTGTCAAATTCCTTTTCTTCATTAATTTATATTATCTGGTGATTTTTCTCTTTTAGATCTGTAATATACCCCACTTGGTCATTGTGTATAATTTTATATACATAGCTGAATTCTACTTGCCAATATTTTGTTACAGATTTTGCATTTATATTTATTAAAGATATTAGGCTGTGGTTTTTTGTTTGTTTATTTGCTATTTTGTCTGCCTTTGCTAATAGGGTAATATTGAATTCATAGAGTAAGCTGCGAAATGTTCTTTTACATCTGTTTTCTGAAAGAAATTGTATAGAGTTGAAGTTAATTCTTTTTTATACATTTAGTGAATTTTCCAGTGATATTGTTGACAGAAAGTTTTTACATTATAAATTCAGTTCTTCATGGCTGTAGGGCTATTCAAATTATCAGTTTTTCATATAAGTTAGTTTATACATTTCAATTAATTGATTCATTTCAGTTGTCAAATTAATATGTGTAGAGATGTCTGCAGCGTTGCAGGTCTTTTCCTTAGTTCAGCTAAAGATGGGGTTCTTTGTCTCATGACCACAAAAATTCAGGCTCGCAGACAATTTGAACGGTGAGTGAGACATGGTTTTATTGGGTGAAAAGGAAGAAAAGGGGAAAACAGGGACTCTCGCGAGACCAGAGTCCCTCCTAGAGCACTTCCCGCCTACTGTTCAAATCCCAGCTTCCACACAGGAAGAGGAGGAGCCAGGCTCCTCACTGCTGCAAACATCGTGAACTTCCTGAGGTTCTCCCTCGGTGGGCAGGCTGGCTGGAGTTTCTCTGAGGGCCACCTTCCACCTGGCTGTCTCATTCCCCCCTCTAAAGAAGTACATCTAACTGCCCTTAAATTAAGGATAAGGAAGAAGACCAATCTTAACTGCTTCCTGCTGACAGGGGCCGCTATTTTGGGGAAACAGCAAGAGCTTCCCTATTTAAGGGTTCCTGGCAGAAGGGGCCATGCTCTGAGACTGCAGATGCATGACTGTTTGGAGTTTCATGGCCTGAAGGCAAGAACAGACAAACCGGGTTATTAGAAAACATGTATCAAAGTGAAACAAGGGGAGGGGTAAGGACAGCTCAAAAATTCCAAGACCTTTTACCAGTTTACACAGGGAGAGGAAGGCCAAAAGCCCAACTGCGAGAAAACTTTTCCCTTTTGCAGGCACGCTGGGCGTCTGGGTTCCCTTCCCCTGAGCCCAATCCTAAGACAGCCGAAAATTAACTTTTCAGTTTGGAGGATGCATCTGAGGGGAGTGTCCTATAGTACAGAGACACAATTACCTATTAGTGAAGAGAAAACCAAGGAGAAGAAAGGAAAAATAAGGCATTTTTTAAAGGAGTCCCAAGGATTCAGGATGTATTTGAAAGGGGTACAGACTGAAGATGAATGGTTACCCATCTAGAAAGAGGGGAGCAGGGATCCCTGGTTCCCTTCTCTTTCTAGCAGCCAGAGATTGCTGGTTCAATTGCATTGTGGTCAGGAGCACAAACTGTGTGAATTCAATTCTTCTAAAATTACAGAGATTATATACAATCTGTCTTGATACATGTTCTGGAAGTGCTGGAAAAAATATGTATTGTGTTCATGTGAGTTGGACCTTTCCATAAATATCAATGATATCCTGTTGGCTTATGGTGTTGAGTTCTTCTATATCTTTGCTGATTTTCTGTCTAATGCAGTAAATTTCTGAGAAAGGAGTATTGAATTCCCCAGTTATAATTATAGATGGGTCTTTATCGCAATTCAATTTTTTCAGTTCTTCCTTTATATATGTTATAGTTTACTTGTTTGGTGCCTACACATTTAGGATTGCTATTTCTTCTTGATAGATTAACATTTTTATTATTATGTAATATTCTTCTTTGTCCTTTGTAATTTTCTTTGCTGTGAAATATACTTTAATATTTCTATAGACATACTTTCTTTCTTTTGATTAATGTCTGCATGATATGTTTTTTGCTCCCCTTTATTTCAAACCTATATGTATTACTATATCTTGAAGTGAGTTTCTTGTACACAGGCTATAATTGCATCATTTTTCTATCCACTCTGCCATATTCTTTCTTTTAGTTGTTATTAAATGAAAGAAACATGAAACATCAGAAGGTTAAGAAAGTAGAAAGGGTAAAATACAACAGACTTCCCTTCTCTCTTGAGCTTTGAAAATTACATTTGAGAGTTGAAGCAAAAATTATAATACTGCCTAAGGTGGTTCTCAGTGTACGTAAAGGAAATAGTTACAACAATTATATAAGTGGGAGACAGTAAAGAAACGAAAAAGGATGTAAGGTTGCCACACTTCACTAAAACTGGTAAAATGGACACAAGTTGTGATTATACAGGCATATCTCAGAGAGATTGTGAGTTCAATTCCAGACCACCTCAATTAAGTGACTATCACAACAAAGCATGTCACACAAATATTTTGGTTTCCCAGTGCATACAAAAGTTATGTTTATACTGTGCTGTAGTCTATTAAATGTGCAATATCATTATGTCTAAAAAAGTATATGCCTTTATTTAAAATACTTTATTGCTAAAAAATGTCAACACAAAGACATTAAATGAGCATGTGCTGCTGGAAAATGGTGCTAATAGACTTGTTTAATGCAGGATTACCACAAACCATTAAATTATTTTTTAAAAATGCAATATCTGTGAAGCACAATAAAATAAGGTATGCTCATATAATGTAACACCTAGAGCAGCCACTAAAAAGCTATACAAAGATATCTAATAATAACGCTATACTACAAAATCACTATAGATGCACCATAATGGGATTATTTTTAAAAAGTTCAAGTGACCCACAGAAATGCAGGAAAAAGAAAAGAGAGAAACAAAAAAGAAAATGAACACTTAATTTAAAAAAATGGCAGACAACTTTAACGTATCAATGACCACATAAAACATAAACAATTTTCTAGATTTTTCAAACAATAAAGGTCATGAAGTCCTCTTATAAAAGTGAAAGTTTAGAAGTTTAGAAAATAACGTTCTACAATGAGAACACATGGACACAGGAAGGGGAATATCACACTCCGGGGACTGTTGTGGGGTGGGGGGAGGGGGAAGGGATAGCATTAGGAGATACACCTAATGCTAAATGACGAGTTAATGGGTGCAGCACACCAGCATGGCAAATGGATACATATGTAACAAACCTGCACATTGTGCACATGTACCCTAAAACTTAAAGTACAGTTAAAAAAAATAGAAAATAACGTTCTATTTCACTTAATGCCACACCCATGAATAACTATACTGGAATTGATGTGCACACTTTCTGGCATTTATTCACAAATAAATAAAAAGAATGAAAGCAGCGGGATGCAGTGGCTCAGGCCTCTAATCTCAGCACTTTGGAAGGCCAAGGTGGGCGGACCACCTGAGGTCAGGAGTTCAAGACCAGCCTGGCCAACACGGTGAAGCCCCGTCTCTACTAAAGATACAAAAAATTAGCTAGGCGTGCGGCAGGCACCTGTAATCCCAGCTCGGCAGGCCGGGGCAGGAGAATTGCTTGAACCTGGGAGGCGGAGGTTGCAGTGTGCTGAGATGGCACCACTGCATTCCAGCCTGGGCAACAGGGCAAGATTCCATCTCCAAAAATAAAAAAGAATGAAAGCTAGAGACAGTAGGAGTGACAGAGGGTTTAGTTTTTTCAAGGAGTCCACAATTTACATATTTTTCTACAACATGCTTTTCTCTTTTGACTCCATAAAAGTATGTATTTATCTCACTGCTTTAGACTAGATATTAATAATATGAGTCTACTAAAATTTATACAATTCTATTTCCTAATTTTGCTATTAGAAGGTTTTCATTAACTTATTTTCAATGCAAGTTACATAATATTATATATAATATGCACATTACTGATACTATAAACTAGTGATGAATGAATATAATTAACTTCTAGATGAGTTCTGTGATCCCCATTGTACAGAGGAAGTAACTAGAGCCAAAGGGAGCTATAGGCTTTTTTCTACTAACGGATGAGACAAAAATTCAAAACCAGGGCTACTTATTTCCTTTCCACTGTACAATATTGACTATGAATGAAGCCTGAGAAATCCAGCACTATTCATATATTAAGCATGTTTAAAATGCTTGGGAAAATTCCCATGACGTGAGTTTACCTATGTAACAAACCTTCACATGTACCCCCCAACATAAAATAAAAGTTTTAAAAAATGTTTAGGCAGCTGGCCATTTTCTTTGTAGCACTCATTTGATTAGAAAACACCTTCAACATAGATGAAATAAAATATTTCATATTGAATCAACCAACCACTAACTCAATATAAACATAGAAATGTATAAATTTTGCATGAAATTGGGGGTGGGGGCTTGTACTACTTTTGTTAGCTCCTGAAAAGCATCCCCACAATTTCATATTATTTTATTTCAATCCAGATGATTAAAGTCAAATTGATAGATGAATGTCATTATTCTATCAAAATTCTAGCTTAAGTAGACCTCTGGCTTATTCTACCTTCCTCTAATAAGGATTTATCCCAATAAAAGGAACACTCCTTGAAAGAACTGAATTTCTTTCATTTTACAGAAAATTTACCCTAGGAAGAAACTTATACAAACTTACTATACTTCAGTCCTTGTTAGATGTTAAAATGAAGAGAATTGTTTCTTGTTCCTCAACTACAGAATTGAAAAAAAAATTAATAGAACATGTAAGGCTATTTCTCAGGCATCCATTACATAACGAGGTTATTTTGCTTGTAAAGAATATCACCTAGATGAGAGATGCATTCTAGGGATACTAATACAAAGACATGTTGAAGCCTTCAAACATATGTGAACCATGAACACATTTCAAAAAAATTCTCTCTAATTAATTCTACTAATTTCCAAAGCTGGAACCAAAATTAAAATGGCAAGTGGCTGTGAACAATTATAAGTTTCTAAAAAGGTAAAAAATTACATTTTAGAATTACTTTAAAAATATGGATAGCTGTTTAATATAGTGGAAAATTGTTAATCTATGGTTCTAAGAACTACACACCTTAGGAGTTATGCTACTTCTAAAACAATCTCCTTCAATTGTGAAGATGAATCCATTTCATCTTACATCAAGTAAATCACTCTTTACTTGATGATTATAAATACTTTTTTAAATTTGAAAATGAATAGCACTATTGTGAGTATTTGTTGTAAAAATACAAATTGAAAAAAGTGACTTGAAATACAGAGCCATTTCATTGCAAGAAATCTCAAAGATTTCCCTTCTTTTCTGGGTCCTTCTCTTGGTCATTTCTAGACTTTTAGTAGCCATGACACTAGGAAACAGCACTGAAGTGACTGAATTCTATCTTCTGGGATTTGGTGCCCAGCATGAGTTTTGGTGTATCCTCTTCATTGTATTCCTTCTCATCTATGTGACCTCCATAATGGGTAATACTGGAATAATCTTACTCATCAACACAGATTCCAGATTTCAAACACCCATGTACTTTTTTCTACAACATTTGGCTCTTGTTGATATCTGTTACACTTCTGCTATCACTCCCAAGATGCTCCAAAGCTTCACAAAAGAAAAGAATTTAATATCGTTTCAGGGCTGTGTGATACAATTATTGATTTATGCAACAATGGCAACAAGTGACTGTTATCTCCTGGCTATGATGGCAGTGGATCGTTATGTTGCCATCTGTAAGCCCCTTCACTATACTGTAATCATGTCCCGAACAGTCTGCATCCATTTGGTAGCTGGTTCATACATCATGGGCTCAATAAATGCCTCTATACAAACAGGTTTTACATTTTCACTGTCCTTCTGCCAGTCCAATAGCACCAATCACTTTTTCTGTGATGGTCCCCCTATTCTTGCTCTTTCATGCTCCAATATTGACATCAACATCATGCTATTTGTTGTCTTTGTGGGATTTAACTTGATGTTCACTGGGTTGGTCGTCATCTTTTCCTACATCTACATCATGGCCACCATCATGAAGATGTCTTCTACTGTAGGGAGAAAAAAATCCTTCTCAACATGTGCCTCCCACCTGACAGCAGTCACCATTTTCTATGGGGCCCTCTCTTACATGTATTTGCAGTCTCATTCTAATAATTCCCAGGAAAGTATGAAAGTGGCCTCTATATTTTATGGCACAGTTATTCCCATGTTAAATCCTTTAATCTATAGCTTGAGAAATAAGGAAGTAAAAGAAGCTTTAAAAGTGATAGGGAAAAAGTTCTTTTAAATCAGCCCCAGTTGTTAACATTCAGCTCAACAAATCATCCAATGTAGCTGTTCTGCCAAAATTTAATTTTTCTACAATAAGGAATATGTAGAAAGATGTCAAATTAATAATCTAACATCATCTCTAAAGGAATTTAAAATACAAGAGCCAACCAATCCCAAAGCTAGCAGAAGAAAAAAATAAATAAAATCAGAACAGAACTGAACAAAATTGAGACCCAAATATTTATACGAAAATTTAATGAAACCAAAATTTGGTTTCTTGGAAGAATAAATAAGATTGGTAGGCTGCTAGCCAGATTCACAAAGAGAAAAGAGGAAATATCTAAATAAGCACAGCCAGAAAGAACAAAGGTGACATTACAACCAATCCCACAGAAATACAAAAAAATACGTAGAGACTATTATGAACACTTCCATGCAAATAAACTGGAAAATATAGAGAAAAATGGATGAATTCCTGGGAACATACAGCCTCTCAAGATTTTATCAGAAAGACACTGAAACCCTGAGCCAACCAATACCAAGTTTTGAAATTGAATCTCTACTAAAAAAAACCTACCAACCAAAAAAAAAAAAAGATCCCAGACCAGACGAATTTGCTGTCAAATTCTATCAGATGTAAAAAGAAGAGCTGGGGCCAATTCTAGTGAAACTATTTGAAAAAATTGAGGAGGAGGGACTCTTCTGCAACTCATTCTATGAAACTAGTATCAGCCTGATACAAAAACCTGACAAAGACACAATGAAAAAAGAAAACTGCAAGCCAGTATTCCTGATAAACATAGATGCAAAACCATCAATGAAATACTAGCAAACCAAATTCAACAGCACATCACAAAGTTAATTCACCATGATCAAGTAGGCTTCATTCTTTGGATGCAAGATTGGTTGAAAATGTGCAAACCACAAAATGTTATTCACTACCTAAACAGCATTTAAAACAAAAACGATATGATCTCAATAGATGCAGAAAAAGCCTTCAATAAAATGTTACCTTCTTTTATAGTAAAAATTCTCAACAAAATAGGGATCAAAGCAACATACCTCAAAATAAATGCCAGCTATGCCAAATTCACAGCCCACATCATGAATGGGCAAAAACCGAAAGCATTTCCCTTTGAGAACTGGCACAAGACAAGGATGCCCACTCTCAGCACTGCTCTTCAAGATAGTTCCAGAAGTCCTAAGCAAACCAATGAGGTAAGAGAAAGAACCAAAAGGCACCCACATAGGAAAAGAAGAAGTCAAACTATCTCTTCTTGTGGACTATATGATTCTGTATCTAAATAACTCTAAAAACTCTGCCAAAAGGCTCCTGGAGCAATAAATAAATTTACTAAATTTTTAGGTAACAAAATCAAAGTACAAAAGTTAGTAGCACTTCTAAACAGCAATAATATTAAGCTGGGAGCCAAATCATGAATGCAATCCAATTTACAATAGCTATCAAAAATAATAAAAATATTAGGAAAACATCAGACCAATAAAATAAAGTATCTCTACAAAGAGAGAATTACAAAACACTGTGCAGAGAAACCAGAGAGGACAAAAACAAATGGGAAAACAGTCCATGCTCATAGATTAGAATAAACAATATCATTAAAAATCATAAAACTGCCCCCAAGCAATCTACAAATTCAATGCTGTTCCTATCAACCATCAATGCCATTTTTCACAGAATTAGAAAAACTATTCTAAAATTCATATGAAACTGGAAAAGAGCCCAAATAGTGAAAGCAATCCTTAGCAAAAGAACAAAGCTAGAGGTATCACATTACCCGATGTCAAGACATACTATAGGGCTACAGTGGCAAAAAGAGTCTGGTACTATTACAAAAGCAGTGACATAGACTAGTGGAACAGAATAGAGAACCTAGAAAGAAAGCCACACACACACACACACACACAGACACACACACACAGCTGTCTGATCTTTAACAAAGTCAACAAAATTAAGCAATGCAGAAAGAACTTCTATTCAATAAAGGGTGCTGGGATAATAGGCTACCAATATGCCAAATAAATGAAACTAGAAGCCTACATTTTGCTATGCACAAAAACTAACTCAAGACGGATTAAAGATTTAAATGTGAGACCTCAAACTAAAAGAATCCTAGAAGAAAACTTGGGAAACATCATTCTGAACATCAGCCTTGGGAAATAATTTATAACTAAGTCCTCAAAAGCAATTGTGACAAAAACAAAATTTGACAAGTGTAACCTAATTCAATTAAACAGCTTCTGCATAGCAAAAGAAACTATCAAAAGCATGTATGGGAAACCTACAGAATGGGAGAAAATATTCACAAACTGTGTATCCAACAAATCTAATATCCAGAATGTACAAGTATCTTGAACAACTCAACAAGCAAAAACAAATAACCCCATTAAAAAGTGAGCCAAGGATATCAACAGATGCTTCTCAAAACAAGACATACAAGAAGCCAACAAACATGAAAAAATGCTCAGCACTAATCATCAGAAAAATGCAAATCAAAACCACAGTGAGAAAGCCATCTCACACCAGCAAGAATGTCTATTATTAACAAGTCAAAAATTAATAGATGCTGGCCAGGCTGTGGAGAAAAGGGAATGCTTATACACTGTTGGGGGTGTAAACTCGTTTGGCCACTGTGGAAAGCAATCTGGAGATTTCTGAAAGAACTTAAAACAGAACTATCATTTGACCTAGTAATCCCATAACTGGATAATATTTAAAAGAAAATAAAGTTTTCTACCAAAAAGACATAAGTGCTCATAAGTTCACCACATCATCATTCATAACAGCAACAACATAGAATCAACCTAAGTGCCCATCAGTGGTGGATTGGATAAAGAAAACATGGTTGTATACACCATGGAATACCACACAGTCATAAAAATGAACAAATTCAAGTATTTTGTAGCTACATGGATACAGCTAGATGCCATTACCCTAAGTGAATTAACATGGAAACAGAAAAGCAAATACCACATGTTATCATGTATAAGTAGGAGCTAAACACTAAAAACACAGAGACACAAAGACAAGAACGATAGATACTGGGGACTACTAGGGGGAAGGAGAAATTGGGGTAAGGGTTAGAAACACTAACTGTTGGGTACTATTGTGTATGAGTACATTTTCATGCTGCTGATAAAGAGATACCCAAGACTGGGCAATTTACAAAAGAAATACGTTTATTGGACTTACAGTTTCACATGGCTGGGGAGGCCTCACAATTATGGCAGAAGGTTAAAGGTAGATATCACATGGTGGTAGACAATGGAAGAGAGCTTGTGCAAGGAGACCTCCATTTTTAAAAACATGAAGTCTCATGAGACTCATTCACTATCGCAAGAACTGCATAGGAAAGACTTGCCCCTGTAATTCAACCACCTGCCACCAGGTTTTATACATGACACGTGGGAATAGTAGGAGTTACAATTCAAAATGAGATGTGGGTGAGGGCAGAGCCAAATCTTATCATTCCAAACCTGGCCCCTCCCAAACTTCATTTCCTCACATTTCAAAACCAATTATGCCTTCCCAACAGTTCTCCAAAGTCTTAACTCATTTCAGCATTAACTCAAAAAGTCCACAGTCCAACATCTCATCTGAAACAAGGCAAGTCCCTTCTGACTATGAGCCTTTAAAATCAAAAGCAAATTAGCTACTTCCTAGATAAAATGAGGATACAGGTGTTGGGTAAATTTACAGCCATTCCAAGTGGGAGAAAATGGCCAAAATAAATGGGTTACAAGCCCCATGCAAGTCTGAAATCCCACAGGGCAGTCAAATCTTAAAGCTCCAAAATGATCTCCCTTGACTCCATGTCTCACATCCAGGTCTTGGTGATGCAAGAGATGGGTTCCCATAGTCTTGGGCAGCTCTGCCACTGTGGCTTTGCAGGGTATATTCCCACTCCTGGCTGCTTTCACAAACTGACCTTGAGTGTCTGTGGGTTTTCCAGGTGCACAGTGCAAGCTGTCAGTGGATCTACCTTTCTGGGGTCTGGAGGATGGTGGCCCTCTTCCCACAGCTCCACTAGGTGGTGCTGCAGTAGAAATTCTGTGTGGGGACTCTGACCACACATTACTCTTCTGCAATGCCCTAGCAGAAGTTCTCTATGAGGGCCCCACTGCTGCAGCAAACTTCTGCCTGGGCATCCAGGCATTTCCATACATTCTCTGAAACCTAGGTGGAGGTTCTCAACCCTCAATTCTTGACTTGTGTGCACTCTCAGGCTCAACAGCTTGGAAGTTAAAGCTTCCAAGGCTTGGGGCTTCCACCCAAAAGTCTCTGACATGCCCCGGAGATGTATTCCCCATTGTCTTGGTGAATAACACTCAAATCCTTGTTACTTATTCAAATTTCTGCAACCAAATTTAATTCCTCCTCAAAAAATTGGATTTCCTTTTTTATCACATTGTCAGGCTACATATTTTCCAAACTTTCATGCTTTGTTTCCCTTTTAAAATTGAATTTTTTTAACACCATGCAAGTCACATCTTGAATGCTTTGCTGCTTAGAAATTTCTTCCATTAGATATTCTAAATCATCTCTCTTGAGTTAAAAGTTCCACAAATCTCTAGGGAAGGGGCAAAATGTCACCAGTCTCCTTGCTGCTAAAACATAACAAGAATCACCTTTGCTCCAGTTCCCAACAAGTTAGTCATCTCCAACTGAGACCAACTCAGCCTGAATTCTATTGTCCATATCATTATCAACATTTGGGGCTAAGCCATTCAATAAGTCTCTAGAGAGTTCCAAACTTTCCCACATTTTTCTATCTTCTTCTGGACCCTCCAAACTGTTTCAACCTCTGCCTGTTACCCAGTTCCAAAGTCAGTTCCACATTTTCAGGTATCTTTTCAGCAGCACCCCACTCCTGGTACCAATTTACTCTATTAGTCTGTTTTCATGCTGCTGATAAAAACATACCCGAGACTGGGCAATTTACAAAAGAAAGAGCTTTATTGAACTTACAATTCCTCATGGCATGGGGAGGCCCCACAATCATGGTGGGTGATGAAAGGCACATCTCACATGGTGACAGACAAAAGAAGAGAGCTCCCATTTTTAAAACCATCAGATCTCATGAGACTCATTTGCTATCATGAGAACAGCACAGGAAAACCCCACCCCTGTAATTCAGTCACCTACCACCAGGTTCCTCTCATGACATGTGGGAATAGTGGGAGTTACAATTCAAGATGAGATTTGGGTGGGGACACAACCAAACCATATCATATTAAAATGAGAGACTTCCCTGATCCTCCTCACAGGATGTGTGACAGGGGTGTGGCTTGCCTGTTTGGCTGCCACCAAGCAAGCCACCACTGCTCAAACCCCTGACAGGAGGGGGAGCATGCAGACGAGCAGTTGCAGGAGCCAGAATGAGTGCTTTGGGCTCCAGCCCCATGGTAGTGTCCAGGGGCGGGTGCCTGCGGCCCCAGTGTTACAATGCTCTTTTAGCCTTGCCATCTGCAGATGGCTTAAGTGTTAACCAGCTCAACGAATCCTCTGCCTATCCACAAGGGCAAAGGGCCAGTGTGACAGCTTTCTGCATCCCAAGCTCTTGTCCAGCATCCCAGAAGAATCAGGTCACACATGAGCTTGAAGGGTGAATGTGTGGTTATTGAGGTGGTTCTCAGTGGGATGGATGGAGAACTGGAAGAGGGAAAGAGTAAGAGGATGACCTTCCCCTGGAGTTTTGGCCATACATCGGCCGAACTCCTCTTAGATTGCCCCTAGCTGAACTCCTCTTGGTGTTCAGTCATTCCTTTTCTTCTCTCTCTCTCTGCCACACCACTCTGCCATTTGTTTGCTTGTCTCCTTGTCTTGTCTCATCTGTTTCTGAAGCCTGGTGTTTGGGGTTTATATGGTTTTAGGATAAGGGGGGCATGGTGGGCCAAAAGGCAACTTTTTGGGTGCAAAAACAGAAATGCCTGTTCCTACTTAGGGCCGTGTGTCTCCAGGCTTGATAGTTGGGCCTTTGCCAGGGAACTGCCCTCTTCTACCCAGTATTTCCCTGTCTCCTGTCCATGTCATTTCCCCCTCTGAGTAGGCACATCTAACTGCTGTTAGAATATGGGCAGTGACCCATCTTAGCTACTTCTTGTTGACAGTGGGCATAGTTTTGGGGAAAATGGCAGTCAGATTCCTCCCAGAGGTCTAAGAGTCCCTGGCAAAGGGGAGCCATTGTCTGAGGGTCAGATTGCCTGACTGTTTGGCGTTTGATAGCCTCTATGTGAGAGAGAAAAAAAACAAGTTTCGTAAGGTTAAGTATGCATAGGTTAAATGTGTATTATACAAGGAAAGAATCTAGTGCCAAAGATTACACAAATAAGAAGTGTACAGAAGAAGAATAGTAATTATTCTAAAAACACTATTGTGCCCCATGATATAGAACAGAACAAAGGTAAGAACAGCAAGCATAGGCAACACTATAAGGAGGATATCCATGGAAGGTAAATTATTAACACTTATCTTTCGTGATTTTTCACTTGAGATCCCTGATCTCTTCACATTGGTACTTGGGGTGCTCTTCTGGGTCAACGGCGGTGACTCCATCAGCTTCCCAGGCCTTTATTCAGGTATAATGAATTCAAGAGTTTATTTCTGTGACCTTCACTGCCATAAGAGTAGAAAGAAGTAAAGTGTAAGGTCCCTCTCAACCTAGGCTTATAGAGGAAGAAAAGGAAGGAAATGCCTTTACCAGCACTAGGGCCCCTAAGTTAATAATAGAGGTGGCCCTGGTTCATAGGATTGGGCCTCCAACAATTGTTGCAGTTCCTGTTGGAAATGGGCCAACAAGGTTATGTATTTAATTAAATCAGAGGTTTCTTGGTCTAGAAAGAAATAATTGGTGAGAAATTGCTGTCCATACATCATTTCAAAGAGACTCAAACCCAGCTTTGAAGGAGTGTTTCTAATATGTAGCAGGGATAAGGGGAGAAGGTAGTCCAGCAGAGACGAGCTTCCTGAGGTACCTTTTGATAATATCATTTGCCTTTTCTACCTTTCCTAAGGACTGTGGTCTCCAGGCACAAAAAAGATGGTACTGTATACCTAGTGCCTTTGAGACCCCCTAGGTGACAGCCACCTTGAACAAGGAGCCATTATCACTCGGGAGGCACTTAGGGAGTCCAAAGTGAGGAATCGTCTCATTGATTAGTACTTTTATCACCTCAGAGGCTTTCTCTGTCCAACATGGAAATTCTTCTACCCAGTAATGAAAGCATCTATCCATACTAGGAGATACTGGATGCCTCTTGCTTTTGGCACATGGGTGAAATCCATTTGCCAAAAGGTAGCCTTTGTCCTCTTGGTTCCTGGGGGAAGAAGCCATCAATTAAGAGGATTGTTTTTAAAGCAGGTCTCACAAGCATTATCCACCTGTTTAATTGTTTGTATAAGGTTTTTGCCTGAGAACAATCTCTGAGACAGTTGATAAGGTTTATTCTTACCTAGGTGAAGGCCTGGTGAAGGCTTTTAAGAGTTTACCATTGGTTGGCAGCTGGTATATGAAGCTTGCCATTGTCTGATTGTAGCTATCCTGGGGACTGAAGGATGTTTCCCCAAGAGGTGGCCCATTCTATTTCCACAGGAGAATATTGAGGTTTTATTTCTCTTATGGGTCCCTCCCAGTTCAGTGGGGCGTCAAGTGGGTCAGAGACCTGGGTCCCCCTTACTGATGGATTTAGCTGCTTGGTCTGCCAGCCTATTTCTCTTGGCTATTTCATCCATCCCTCTTTGGTGGCCTCTACAATGTATTACTGCCACTTCCCATGGGAGGAAAGCGAGGCAGATAGTCTGTAAATTTCCTGATGGTATTTAATGGGAGACCCATTAGCTGTAAGGAAGTTCCTCTCTTTCCAGATAGTGGCATGGGCATGCAGGACAAGGAAAGCATACTTAGAATCTGTATAAATGTTAACTGTTTTTCCTTTGCTTGATTCAAGCACCCTCATGAAAGAAATTTGTTCAGCCAGTTCTGCACTTTTGCCAGAGGAGAGATGTGCACTCTCAACAATATCATTCAGAGTAACTATTGCATATCCTACTTTATGGGTTTCTTATTCTACAAAAGAACTCCCATCTGTAAAGAGAATCTAGTCTGAGATCTTGTCTGAGATCCTTGAGGTTCTCTCTGGATGCATAGGTTTGTGCTATTTGTTCACAGTCACGTTCGGGTCCCTCAGCTTCCTCTGGGAGGAAGGTGGCTGGATTTAGGGAGGGGCAGGTTTTTAATTGGACTGCAGATCCTTCTAATAACAGAGCTTGATACCCAAGGAGGCAGTTGTCTGATACCCAGAGACTCCCCTTAAAAGATAGTAGTCCTGCCACATTATGTGATGTATAGACAGTTAAATTATTCTCCATGGTTAACTTAGTAGCCTCTGGTACCAGCAAGGCCACTGCTGTGATTGCCCAGAGACAGGCTGGCCATCCTTTGGCTACCAAATCAAACTCCTTACTCAGGTAGCCTACAGGCTGCTGGGCTAGAACAAAGGCCTGTGTTAGAACTCCCACTGTCATTTCCTTTCTCTCTGACACAAAGATTAATTGCTTTTCCTATGGGGAGACTAAGGGCTGGTGCCTTAAGCAAGACTTGTTTTACTCAGTCAAAGGCCTTTCTAGCCTCTGATTCCTATATTAGAAAGTGAGGTTTAACTTCCTGAGTCTCCTTTCTTAGGTGTTATAAGGGACAAGCTATTTCACCATACCCAGGTATCCAGAGTCTGCAGAATCCTGTAATGCCTAAGAATCCCCTCAGTTGCTTGAGGGTTGCTGGGAGGGAAAACGGAAAATGGGTTTAATTTTCACTTCACCCAACACTCTTCTGCCCTCTGAGAACAGCAGGCTTAGGTACTTCACTGAAGTCTGACAGAGATGAGCTTTAGATTTTGAAATCTTATATCCTCTGTTAGCCAGCAAATTAAGAAAAGCCTTAGCGCCCTCCTGAGAGATTTCCTCAGT
Source organism: Nomascus leucogenys (assembly GCF_006542625.1). Taxonomy (NCBI): domain Eukaryota; kingdom Metazoa; phylum Chordata; class Mammalia; order Primates; family Hylobatidae; genus Nomascus; species Nomascus leucogenys. The sequence goes on from NC_044384.1 coordinate 76,396,998, forward strand.
TGGAGCACAGAGAAGAAGGTCATTGACAAATTGTAAAACTTTAACCTAAGGATAAAGGACAGAGGATTATTGAGGCCTCTCAATAATCCCTGCCCAAACAAGTGGGGGCTGTCTCAGAAGTTCTAAGGCAACACCGTCCAGGGTGGTTTAGTTAGAGGGATCCTCAAATGCAAACAAATACTGAGAGTCAGAGGGTAATGGTATGCAGAAGAAGGCATCCCTTAGGTCCAGCACTGTGAACCATTTAGTTCCCTCAGATGTTTGAGCTAGCAGGGTATACAAATTGGGAACCACTGGGTGTATTGGAACCACAGCCTCATTAATGATATGAAGGTCCTGAACTAGTCCCCATTCCCCATTGGGTTTTTGTACCCCCCAATATTGGGGTATTGCAAGGGCCATTTCAGGGTTTGAGAAGGGCTTGCCTCTTCAAGTTATCAATGATGGCTTCTAGTCCTTTCCTAACTTCTTTTTTCAGGGGATATTGTTTCTGGTTAGGAAAGGAGGTAAGATCCTTAAGATGGACCTGGACCAGTATGGTGGTTGTGGCTCTGCCAATTTTCCCTAGAGTTGCCCAAACATTTGGTTTAAAATGGTCTCCACTAAGGGCAGACAAAGAGTTTGCCCAAGGGCCATCAGGATGGTGGTTCCCATATGAACCAGAATATCCCCATCCAACAGAGGATTTGGACTTTCCAGCGTAATTAGAAAAGCGTGGGTGAACCAAATGTCTCCCCAGCTACAACTAAGTGGTTGGGAAAAATATCAGGTTAAAGGCCGTCCTGAGATGTTCGTCATGGTCGTGCTAAGAGAGGAGAGAGGGCCCAGATTGGGGAAGAGAACTGAGAGACTAACCCCAGTGTCCAAAAGATGGTCTACTTTTTTTCCCCTTCAATTTCCAGAATTATCTGGGGCTCTCAGATGATAATAATGGTCTGGACCACCGGACTCAAGAAGAAGAGCCCCAGGACCTGTCAATCCTACTGCTGGTCTCCCCAGTGACAGTCTACCCTCCAGGGTTCCCCACGACAGATTGGACCGGTCAAAGTGGCTTCCTTATGCTGCCTGGGCAATCCTTCTTCAAACACCCTGGCTTGGCACATCTGTAGCAGTTAACAAGTGCACCCTGGGAATTCTGGGTTTGTGGGCTTGCCTGGCATCCATTAAAGCCTCTGTCTCTTTTCTGTATTTCCTCTCTCTCACTCTCCTGGGCATCCCTCTCTCTATTGTATAAGACTGACGTGGCTACTTGCAGGAGGTTCTGTAAAGTACTATCTGGCCCCAGGGCCTGTTTTTGCAGCTTCCTCCTGATATTAGGGGCTACATGAGTAATAAATTTATGCTTTAGGGTTAGTTTTCCATTGACTGAATCAAAAGATAGAGAGGTGTGCTTTATCAAGGCCTCTCTTAGCTTTCTCAGGAAGACAGTGGGATTTTCATCAAATCTCTGGTCAATCATGGATAACTTAGAATAATTGAGAGGCTTAGTCTTAGTCCTTTGTAATCCCTCCATTATGCACACCTGAAAGTGTCTCCTCTTCCAGCCTCCCATCTTCTCATTGGGATCTCATTTAGGTCATCCATTGGTACTGCTTCTCTTCCAGTTAGAGGATTTCACCCCCTTCCCTGATGCTGTAGGTGATACAAAGTTCATCCCCAAATCTCTCTGCCATTTGCAGAGTGGCCTGCTTCCCAGTCTCTATCAGGGTCTAATTCAAAAGTAACATAACATCTCTCCAGGAGAGTTCAAATTATTCAGTGAAATTCTGGAAAGCCTCTATATATTGATCAGGGCCATCTGAAAACTTGCTGAGATCCCCCTTAATTTGCTTTAACTCTTAAAAGGAGAAGGGGACTTGGACCTGACTGGGGCAAAATTCACCAGGCATCTGTTTGAGGGGCAAGAGTGAGACTGGGACTTGTCTATGGTGAGGATTTCTAAGCGGGGGCAAGTGTAAGGCTGAATCTGGATAGGGAGGTCAGGGTGGACCTGGAGGAGCAGGGCTGGAAGGAGCTGGCTCCTGTGCTAGGGGTGTTTCTGGAATTGTATTTTTAGTTTCCTTGGCTTGCCCCTTGCAGCCTTTCCTGAGATGGCTAACATGAGGGCTGGATTAATCCTACACTGTCAGCAAAGGCCTGGGTTGTTCTGCAAGTTATAGAAAGCCTACAAATATGGGGCCTCAGACCATCTGTCTGCACATCTACAGAAAAGGTAACACTGCAGGATGGTGTTGAAATAAATTGTTCCTTCCTAAGGCAGACCCAGTCCTTCAAAATTTCACCAAACCTCTGTGCAGAGGGCTATGAGGCATTTTTCTTCCAGATTCTAAGGGTCAAAGCAGTCCCAGTGGTTCAGGATAGACTCCAAAGGAATATAAGCAAAGGGTGGTGAAAAGAGCTGGTTGCCCATTCGGAAAGACAAGGAAATAGAGGTGACTCTCATTTCCCTTCCTTCTTTCAGTGAAAACTCAGAGTGTGAAGAGAGATAAAACAAGTGTCCCCTTTTTCTCTTCCATATTTTGTCCCTGAGTCCTGGAGACCTCGGCAGCTCCCGCCCATGGGTGCCAATGTGACATGTACCCATGATGCAGGGAAGGCCTAGAGAACAGGAATTATTTGCCCTCGCCTATGCCTCCATCCTCCCTACTGCTGGCAACCTTTGAGGTCCCTGGGCCCATTTATGTTATGGAGCATAGCCTCCTTCCATGTGGTGGGGGTTTAGTTAGCAGGAATTGGTCCTGCCCATTCACATTGTGCCTGTTGCATGGCTTTGAATCCCTCAGATCTGGTTTTCCTTTCTAGGGATTCAGCCTGAAGCTTGCAATCAAATTTGAGACAAAAAAAAAAAAAAAAAAAAGGTATTTCAGGGGCTGTCTATATCTGTCTAGATGGTCTCAAATTAGCTATGTTGAATTTGCAGTTATCAGCCAGCAAGGGTCGCTCCTCCATTATTTTTCCTATCATAAGCAGCGTGCTGGGAATAGGAGCCCTCTCATTTAGAAAAGAAAAAAATCATTTAAGAGGCAAAAGTGGGAGGTCCTGGGGGAAAAACACCTTGCTCAGTGCAAATAGGTTCCTTTATCATTGTATCCTTCACCTGGTTCAGACCAGGGTGACCTTCTTGGCCAGGGGAGGAAAAGTTCCATCAGCATGGCAGGCAGGAAGTGCTGGACAGCCGACCACATGAGGCCCCGGCAGCAGTTGCGGTTTTCTTCCACCCCTCGTGGCCACTGGGCATGGCTTATGCATACTGTGGACACGCCCAGGCACCCAAGCCAGGAAGGGAGTGGGCGAGGAGAAGAGGTGTCATGTGCTGCGCGTCTGTGACAGTCAGGTTCAGGAGGGGGATAGTACCTCTAAGAATAAATAGAAACCACATTGTTCTGAATTTCACCTTTGATGGCTGCGCCAAATGCTCATTATATTTAGTATCGTTGTCGCGGTCTGTAGCAAAACCCTTAACATTATAAGGGAAGAGATAAGAGGCATTTCAAACCTCGAGAGAAGTAAAGACACCAGGCAAAGTCTGGGAGTCTTGGCCAATGGAGTTGAGTCTTGGGGCCTTCCAGAAAAAAAAAAAAAATCCCTTCGGTTGCCCTAGAGCTTTACTCCAGTTCTGTAGTGGATAGATGTCTCTGAAGAGAAATATAGTCCATGTTCTTTTTATCTGTAGGAAAGAGAGAGGTGGCAGGGTCTTGGAAAAGACACAGATCCTCATTTTAACTCACCCTTCTTTGTATCCCAGATGGGGCCCCAAATGAAATGGGAGAGTTCCCTGATCCCCTTTGCAGGATATGCAATAAGGGTGTGGCTCACAGGTTTGGTCACCACTACTGGTCAAACCCCTGATAGGAGGGAGACGGGGAGCACGCAGACAGTCAGGTGCAGGAGCTGGGGTTAGTGCTTTGAGCTCTGGCCCCACAGGAGTGTCTAGGGGTGGGTGCCTGCTGCCCCAGTGTAAAAATGCTCTTTTGGCCTTGCCATCTGCAGATGGCTTAAGTGTTAACCAGTTCGATGGACCGTTTGCCTTTTTGCAAGGGCAGAGCGCCAGTGTGGCAGCTTTCTGTATCCCAAGCTCTTGCCCAGCATCCCAGAAGAACTGGGTCACACACAAGCTTGAAAAATGAATGCAGGGCTTTACTGAGTAGTGGAGGTGATTCTCAGCAAGATGGATGGGTAGCCGGAAAGGCAATGGAGTGGGAAGATGATCTTCCCCTGGAGTTTTGGCCATCCAGCGGCCAAACTCCCCTCCAACTGCCCCCAGCCGAATTCCTCTCGGCATTCAGATGTTCCTTCTCTTCTCTCTCTCTCTTGCTGCGCCTTTCTTCCATTTGTCTTCTGTCATCTCCTCATCTCTTTGTCTGCCTCTGGAGTCTGGGGTTCAGAACTTATATGGGTATAGGATAGGGGGGCAAAGCAGGCCAAAGGGCCACTTTTGGAGTACAAAAACAGAAATCCCTGTTTTCACTTATTTCTGGCAGGCCTCCAGCCTTAAAGGTGGGGCCTTTGCCAGTGCACTGCCCTCTTCTACCCAGTATTTCTCTGTCTCCTGTCCAGATCACTATATTCACTACCTGGGTGAAGGAATCATTCACATTCCAAACCTCAACATCTTGCAAGATACCCATATAACAAACCTGTGCATGAAACCTTGAATCTAGAATAAAAATAGAAATTATTAAAAAGTAAAATAAAATAGGGAACAATGCTGCTTTTTTAAATAGATAAGCTCTTTAATATTGGAAAATATAATAGATATATCTCCTGAGGCTAAAAATTGCTTCCCAAGAGATACTGTCACTATATTAGTTTTAAAGTTTCTGACCACCATTCAAGCAGAAAGGAATTAAATGAAAACACTCTCTCTGTAAAGATAGTTAGGGAGATGCCAAATCACAAAGAAAATGTTTAACATTTTTCTAGAAGTTATCTGGTATTATCTAGATGTTATGGATGGTTAATTAATTTCTTTCTTTATTGGCTCTGAATAATGGTGTGACTCATCCTGCCACCAGGAAAGATGAATGTCCTCACTAATATGGAACATAAAGGTGAGGAAAATACTTGCTCAATATGGGATTCCCAACATCCAGCATATTCTCAGCACATTGTAGTATCTGAATAAACATCTGTCGAAGAAATAAATGGACAAATGAAAGTGGAAAGGAAAGACCAGAAATCTAGACAGAGCATTCTCACAGGGATTGAGAGAAGTCAGCTGCAGTCCAGCACAGCTGTTTCTCGGTTGAAAAGTGAGGCAGCAAAAAGAGCTTTGCCAAGCTTACTGGGTGAAGCAACTGCCTATGACAACATTGAACAGTGTTATTGTAAATAAACACACAAAGTACATGTCTGTCATTTTATAGGCAGAAAGGTAGAATAAAAGAGCAACAGGATAAATGTGAGCAGGTTAATTCCCTCAGCTCCTCAATGTCTTAACGTTGTAAGTTTTTCCATACACAGTTTATGGAATAAAATACGTGAAACCAGCTTGGTAGCTTGAGCAAGCTATCAGGAACCTCCAAGGATTGTTGGGTTTTTATTACTAATGTTTTTTTTTTAATTTTGAGGTCAAGTTTGTGGGTGCATATGCGTGTATGTATGTGCCACAGAAGACATATGGGCAGAAGGGTCTAATGCAATACAGGAAGTATAGACACCAAGAAGAGCATGGGCAGAGCTGTCACTTAGCCTAGAGGAGTAGTGGGTAATCTTGGCAGTGGATGCATGTGTGAGGTCTCCATCATTCCTCACCAGAAAAATTACATATTTCATGGATTAATCCTCAACACCTGACACATGATTCTTTGCATAGATAACTTAACAGTACAGTTAAGAAAGAAGTCAGGCTGACGCCAAGGATATTGGTCCTACTGCCAATATCGTACTGCCAAGGATATTGGTGCTCAATCTTCTATGAGGCAGAAGATAATGGTTATTTATCACTACAGTGAATGGGGAAGTGATGTGGGGGGATGGTAAACATAACAGTACATCAGAATTATTCCAGGCGGAGTGGAATGGAGTGGAATAGTGCCACTCTATAAGACTTAGATTAGGTAGTGGTCCTCATCATATTTTTACAGGATCCTTGGGGTGTTGCTTTTCTGGCCTGAAACCTCTGGCTAGTGGCACCTTTGCCTGAGTTTTGCTTGGGCCCACTGGGCTCATTCTACCAACTCGGTCTGGCAGGCTGCACTCAGCTTACACTACCAGCCTGGATCCCACTCCTGCCAAGGGCAAGTCAGGCATGGTGAAGGGTGTGTGAGCAAGTGTAGGGTCCAGCAACTGCACAGTCAGATATGATGGCTGCCAGAGCAGAGCAGGAAGCTCTGGGTGCTGGCACAGGTACTGGCTCTCTGTGAGGCTGTGTCTGGACCAGGCACACTGCAAGCAGCTTTCCTGGCTGGCACCAAGTAACTTACTGGCACCTGGAAGCTTGGAGATGCCAGGCACCACAGGACCCCATAAAGGGAGGCACAGCCCTAGCTCAGGAAGCTCCTAAGTCTGTGCTCCCAAAGAGGCTGAACCTCTTCTTTCCTTCTCTTCACCCACAACATGGCAAGTAAGGGGCATGTTTCAGCTCCATTTGTGTTGTAGCTTCTTTAGCTCCACCATTCAGTGGGTCCTAAGTTCTTGTCCTGTGACCAGGAAGAATGTGGTACACAGAGAAATGGAAGGTGAGCAAGATACAGAGGAGCTTTATTGAGCAATAGAACAGTTCACAGCAGACTTGCATGGGGTAGTACCTTTCTGCAGCCAGGGTGTCCTGATGAGTGTTCAGATCCTAGCAAAGAGGAGACCCTGGAGTGGGAAGTTTCTCTCTGCAGGCAAGTTATCCCGTTATCTTCCCGGCTCTCAGCAGATGGCAGGCCCTTGAATGGGTAGCTTCTCTGTCCTGGTGGTCATCCTGATGTCTCCTGCTATCAGCAGAGAGGGTAGCTGCTCTCTGCACCTGGTCGTCCCATCATCTGCCAAGCTCTGGCTGAGCATGGGGCTTTTATGGGCCTCAGATGGGAGAAAGCCCATGCTGATTGGTCCATGAGCAGCCATGGGTAGGCCCAGAAAATACACGGCAAGATCTCCCTCTAGTCACTGGGAATCACAGCCCAGCCCAAGCCTTCTGGCCCTCCCTGGCCTGAACATGGCGTGCACCCTTCTGCCCAGGAATCTGGCTGCATCCTGCTGCCATTCATAGCCCCTGGACTTGGCACTGACTTTGCTCTGAGATCAGAGTGGGCACCCACAGCAGGGAAAAGCCAGGCAGTGAGAGCAGGCACTTCCAAGCCTATGGGGTCAGTGGGGCCTTCCTGGGACCTCAGGAGTGAAGGGATGCCTGAGTCTGCAGCTGTGGTTTGGGTGGTTGCAGCTGCACAGGGCTGGGGGGAGAAGCCAGGGATCCTGCCCTCTCTGTGGAGCAAGAGGCCCTTTGCAGCCATGGTTTGAGCAGCAGCAATGACACCCAGGGAGCTCCCACCCTAATTCGAAAGGGGCAGGGCTCCCGCTTGTCCCCAGCTTCTGCTGGGCCCACGGAGCATGCAGCCCCAGCCACACCTCCCTGCTGCAGCTGGTGTGATGGAAGCAACTGGCCATCAGGAGTGGCCGCTGCCATCAATATCCCCAATTAATCCACCAGTCCAGGAACTATGAAACCCACACTGATTATGACAGAAAATAGACTATTACAATCTTAGATTACAATCTTAGCCTAATGGAAGCACCAATCTAGCTGCCATCCCAGATGTGCAATTGTTACTGGAACAAACAGCCTCTAGAAGTATTCACTGGCATGAATTTGGAAATGTGTTCTTTTCCACACTTATCAGGAAGCAAGTTCAGAAGCAACCAATTTTCTCCTAGCATAGTTATCACCAAACATTCCCCAAAATTCCCAGGGCTATCTGAACTCTCCTCAGCCACAGTGTAGCCTGTGGGACCTTGATCATCTGGAAAACTGTAGAACATTGCTCTGGTCCACTATAGTGATGACATCATTGGAACTGAGGAAGAGGAAGTAGCAAGTATTCTGTGGAAGCAAGTATTCTGTAGTAGTTTGTTACAGAAGCAACAGGAATAGGAAACTACTGCAATACTCATGAAAACTAATTGTACCAAGTAACATGTACAATAAAGCATATAGTGATATTTTGTACAGTAGAAAAATCTGGAAACTACTCCAACTTCCATTGGCAGAATGTCCTAAGAAGCAGACACCAAGATGGGATTACACATGCAAACATTTTGTTAGGGGGATACCTCTGTAAAAGGAAAATGGGAAGACAATGAGAAAAGCTAAGAAAGATGCAAGTCAGACCCCAGGTCAAGAAGAGAGGAAGACAAGATTGAGCAGAAGCATGTTAGACTGTCATGAAGTAGAAGGACAATTCAGCAAAGTTATTGAGAAATCCTTGAACCAAAATGGACTGACAAAGGAGTCCTGTGTCTCCCAGGTATGGGCCTACCTTAGAATCCATTTTGCACGCAGACATTAGCAAGGAGCAGCCCACGGGAAGTTGGGTGTCAGAAAAACTACTACAAGGAATTTCAAAGTGAGAAGCTGAGATCCTGGGTCATTTACACTCCTGAAGGAGATCTACAAATTCATTCACATGGCTGCTACACAGATGAAGGTATAAATTAATTAGATTTTAATCACATAATGGAATATCCTGCAGCAGTGAAAATGAATGAACCACTGCTACAACAACACAACAGATAAGTTTTAGTACTGTTGATTTTTTTAAAAATCACAGAATAAAATAGAAGAAAATGTTTGATTAACTTCAGTAATAGGCAAACTAGAAAATACATGTTTCAGGGGTATGTGTGTGGGTGTGTGTCTGTGTGTATGTCTGTGTGTGTGTGTGTGTAAAGCTATACATCAAAAAATAAAAGAATACAAAGAAACATTCATAATGTTGCTATTTTCAGGTAGGGATGAGGGTAAGCCGATGCAAAGTACAGGGAAAGAGAACATTGGTAAGTATATATTGTAGATAATTTTTGAGACTTTGGACTGGATTATTCATTTAATAAATTATTATGTAATTAATATTAAGTGGGGCTATGCATGGACCAATGGCAACAGTGTGTCATGAAGCAGGGTGATGACTAATCCAATTCTCTGCACATTGTTATGATGTTTAATTAAAATAAAATTTCAGAAAGTTCAGAAAATTAAGCGCTTTCTAAGAAACTTCTTATTGTACAAAACAGGCTATGACTTTACATTGAACATCCTCAGGGAGACTGTGTACTCACCTAACCACTGCTGTTAGGTCATTCAGGAGTCAGTATATGAAAGGAAAATTCTTTGAGAGACCAGCCCTAATCCAGAGCAAAGCAAATGATAGATTGCCCCTTTAGTTAATTCAATCAAATTCCATTTTCAGTGGTAGAGTGTGGATTAGAGAGATTAGATCTAACAGCTAACACTTATATTTAAATTTTATACCTAAATGCCATCAGTGTTAATTTCTGAAGTGCTCAATAAGAAAAAAAACAAAACTTGAGTTTTGTATGCCCTTCTTTGGAAAATTTTAGGCCTGAGTAAGAGGAAGTGGCAATTGCTCTGCAGTAGTTTGTTCCAGGAGCAATAGGAACAGGAAACTAGTGCAATATACATGAAAAATAATTGTACCAAGTAACACATACAATAAAGTTTATAGAAATGTTGTGTATAGTACAAAATATCGCCTCATTCTTTTTCATGAGGCAAAAAGGGGGCAATTCAAGATATCAATTTAAAAAAAAATACTTTCTCAGAGGGCAACATATATAACTTGATTCACATAAAATAAAAAAAATCATTCTTCATAGAAATATGAAAAGATATCCAACCTGGCTCATGTGAGAAAAGGACAAACAAATTAAATTATTTTTCACCTATAAAAACAACCAATTTTATATAAGTTTTGTAATAATCTGTTAGAATTTGGAGAAATAGTCACTAGATTTGGTAGAAGTATAAACTGGTAGAGCCTCTTGAGATATCTTGATAAGTATCAAAAGTTATCATTATCATACCCTTAACTCAGTTTCCTCTCCAAAATACCTTTTATTCCTACAGATATATTCACAATAATATTTACAGTAACATTGTTTATATTAGTAAAAGATTGAAAACAATCTAAATGTCAAACAATGGGGGAAACAGTATGATTAAACAGATTAATAAATGCAACTGTTCAATAAAATATAACACAAACATTTAAAAGAGTTAGGCTTCTCTTTTCATACGGATGGAGACAAATCACCCAAAAATATTAAGTGAAATGAAGGCTGAACAATGTGAATAATACGTTGTCTTTTGTGGCAGGAGTGAATAAAGAATATGAATATAATATGTTTTCAAATGCAGTGCAGGGCTTGTATATCTGGAAGAATAGCAGGAGCTTGTAACAGTGGTGATCTCCAGGGAAGGAAACTGAAGGCTGGAAATCAAGGGATGAAGGGGGACATGGTTTTTACTCCATACACTTTCATAATTCTGAATTTACCATTTGGTTTGTTATTCATCACCCACCCAAAAAAAGAGAAGGTGGGGGTAAGAAGAAATGAAAGCAGGAAGAAAGGAAATAAAGAGGGGAGAAATGGTGGAAGAATAAAAGACAGGGAGGGAAGAAGGTTAATAGCAAGTTGTCCATAGCAGGGCAAAAACTCCCTGATGGCATTAAAACAAGAATTTTGTTCCCCCTGGAGAGCTTAACTTTGCTTCAGCAGAAAATAACTAGCAAACGTTGTTTTTCCCAATTACATCTGAGCCCCTGGAACCTCAGGTTCTCAAGAGAGTGGGTATTGATCTCTTATGCCCCAGCTATATACTCGCTGATGAGGAAGAACTGAAAAGAGAGACCTTGGTCAGCAATCAGTGCCAGTTGCAGAAAGAGAACGTGTAGGCAACCTCAAAGTAAGTAAAACAAAGCAAATAGCATTTTTTCAAAATCTGACATGTATCATGCCAGTGCATGGTGGAAATTTTGGAGCAAAAGATTAGTCAAAACCCCAGAATGTTTCACCTCAAAACCAGGAGGAATTACTTCATCCTTGGTGATTTACTGAAAATACAGGGATGGGCTTGATTCAGTCTGAGTATCACCTGGGAGAAAACATAAATGAACAAATGATTGAATGAATAAACTGATTGCTCAATTAACCAATCAATATAATATGCCTTTAATGTATTATCTGCATTGTTATTAAAGTCATTTGCTGGGCATATCTTCCATGCCCAGCCCTGTGCTGAGAAATGTACATAAATTTACATAAATTTGCTCACTTGAACCTAACATCACTGCACAATAGACTTTATTTTTTCTTCTTCATTTTTTAACTTTTTATTATGAAATACTTCTAGATTCACAGGAAGTTCCAAAGATAATAGGGAAAGTTCTCAAATATCCTTCACATACTTTTTCCTCAAGGGTTCAATCTTACATAATTACAATATGACATCAAAACAGGATTTTGATACTGGGACAGTTGTGTATATAGCTCTATGTCATTTCATACGTGTGTAGATTTATAGCGCTACCACTGCAGTGAAGATACAGACTTGATCACACATCTCAGGTTCTACATGTCTCCTTTGTACCCCTTCTGATCACACCATGCCCCTCCCCTTACCACCCCAACGTCTGGCAATCACCAACCTGTTCTCTATTTCTATAATTCCGTCATTTTGATAACGCTTTGTAAATGGAATCATATAGTATATGTCCTTTTGATGTTGGCTTTTTTACACTCAGAATAATGCCCTTGAGAGTCATCTGAGCTGCTGCATGTATCAATAGTTTTTCTCTTTATTTTTGATAATATTCCATAGTATGGATATAATAAAATTGCTAAACCACTCATTTATTGTAGGGCATTTGATTGTTTACAGATTTTGGCTACTACAAGTGAAAATGTTATCAAAAAATTTTGTACAGGATTTCGTGTGAATATAAGTTTTATGCAAATATAATTGTCCACAAGTCCAAGGACTGGGTTGTGTGGTAAGTGTATGTCTAGCAGCTTTTTACAAAACTGCCAAACTATTTTCCAGAGTGACTACCATTTTTGCCAGCAATGTATGAGTGATCCAGTTACTCTGAGTCTTTTCCAGCATTTGCTATTGTCACAGTTTTTTTTATTTTAGCCATTCTGCAGTGACATCTCACTTGTAGTGTAGTGATATCACATTTTGTTCTTACTTTGCATTTCCCTAATGGCTAATGATGTTGGACACCTTTTCATGTGTTTCTTTACCATCCATATAGCCCTTTTTGGTAAAAAGTCTGTTCATGTCGCTCAGGCATTTTCCAGTTTGATTTTTTTTTTTTTTTTTTTTTTAGTTTGGGAGTTCTTTATATTCTCTAAACACATGTCCTTTATCACATATGTTGTTTGAAAATATTTTCTTCCAGTGTAGCGTGCTTTTTCATCCTCTTCACTGGGTCTTTAACAGAGCAAAAGTTTTAATTTTAATGAGATCCAATTATTGAATTTTTGAGGAGGGGATTGTGCTTTTGATGTCATGTCTAAGAACTCCTCACAACACCTATCCTAAAGTTTTGCCCTAAATATTTTGTCTTAGATTACTCTCTAAAGGTTTTATGGTTTTATATTTTACATTTAAAGCTAAGATTCATGTTAATTTTTATATAATGTATGAGGTTTAGGTCTGGGTTCATTTTTTTGCCTATGAATATCCAATTGTCTCAGCACTATTTTCTAAAAAGCCTTCCTCCATTGAATTGAACCTGCTCAAAAATCAAATGACTGCACTTGTGTGGATCTATTTGTGGATTCACTATTTTGCTCCATCTTTGAATCTATCTTTCCACCAATTCCACAGTGTTAATTATTGTAGATATATAAAAAGTCCCGGTGTTAGGTAAAGTGATTCATCTCATTTTTTTCTTTGTTTTAGGAATTGTATTAGCTATTCTAACTTCTTTGCTCTTCCCTATACATTTAGAATATTGTTGTTTACATGCTAAAAATACTACGCTGAGATTTTGATTGCATTTGTGTTAAACCTGTACATCAATTTGGGGAGAACTGACACCACTATGTGGAGTCTTGCATCTCCTAAACACAATATACCTATTTATGTAGATCTTCTTTGATTTCTTTTATCAGCATATTATACTTTTCATCATCAAGTCCTATAATAGTTTTGTTATATCTCTACCCAAGTATTTCATTTTTTGAACTATTATGAATGGTGTTTTGTTTATTCCAGCTTCCACAAGTTCATTGTTATGAAAATAGTATGGACTTTTTAGAACTATCGTGTATTCTGCATCTTTTCTGGACTCACTTATTACTTCTAGAAGTTTTTGGTAGATTCTTGGAATCTTCTACGTAAACCATCGTATCATCTACAAATGACAGTCAGTTTTACTTCTTTTCTGATCTGTATCACTTTTATGCCTATATATCCTTTCCTTTGACTAGAACTTCCAAAACTGTGTTGAAATAGCACTGAAGAGAATGAGTGTCCTCACCTGTTCCCAATTTTAGGGGCAAGCATTTAGTCTGTAACTATTAAGTAGGATGTTAGCTATAGGTTTTTCTGTAGATGTTCTTCATTAGTTGTGGAAATTGCCCTCTTTTCCTAGTTTTCAGAGATTTTTAAGACATTAAGTAGATATTGAATTTTGTCAAATTCTTTCTGTTCATCAATTTATATGATCCTGTGATTTTTCTCTTTTAGACCTGAATATACCCACCTTGGCCATTGTGTATAATTTTATATGCATAGCTGAATTCTATTTGCTAAATTTTTAAAAGATGTTTGCATCTATATTCATTAAAGATACAGAACTATGGTTTTCTTTTTTGTGTGCTATATTGTCTGCTTTTGCTAGCAAGGTAATACGGGATTCATAAAATAAGCTGGAAAATGTTCTTTTCACATCTGTTTTCTGAAAGAAATTGTATATAATTAATTCTTTTTCATACATTTAGTGAGTTTTCCAGTGATATTTTAAAAGGAAGTTTTTAAATTATAAATTCAATTCTCTTCATGGCTGTAGGGCTATTCAAATAATCAGTTTTATATGGGTTAGTTTATACTTCTCAATTAATGGCTTCATTTGTCAAATTAGTATGTGTAGAGATATTTGTAGTATTCTCTTATTATCATTTTTTTCTGTCTGCAGAGTCTGTAGTGATACCCCTGCTTTTCCTGACTTAGTAATTTGCATCTTCTCTCTTTTATCTTTGCCAGACCTTCTGGAGGTTTGTCAGTTTTACTGATTTTCTTCAAAACCCACTTCTTGTTTCATAGTATTTTAAATTGTTTTTCTTTTTCCAATTCATTGAATTCTGTTCTTAGATTTATTATGCTACATATTTTAAACTTATTTTGTTCTTCATTTTCAATATTTTTCAAGTAGAAGATTACATTAATTATTTGAGGCTTTTTCTCTTTTTTAATGTAAGCATTTAGTGCTATGGGATGCCCATTAAACACTACTTTAGCTGCACCCCATAAATTTTAAGTATTGTATTTTCATTCAGTTCAGTATTTTGTATTTCCCTTGTGACTACCTCTTTGACCCAAGGATTGTTTATAAATGCATTGTTTTGTTTCCAACTGTCTGGAGAGTTTCCTGTTAACGTGTCTGTTGTTTATATCTTGTTCAATTTCATTGTGGTCAGGAACACACATTGTGTGAATTCCATTCTTCTAAAATTATATAGATTGTGTATAATCTATCTTGATATATATTCTACAAGTGCTGGAAAAAATATGTATTCTAGTCATGTGAGATGGACTGTTCCATAACTATCACTGATATCATGTTGGCTGATGATGTTGAGTTCTTCTATATCCTTGCTGATTTTCCATATAGTCCTACAAATTTTTGAGAAAGGAATATTAAAATCCCCAACTTTAATTATAGATTGGCCTTTACCTCAATTCAATTTTTTTTTCAGTTTTTCCTTTATATATGTTGTAGTTTACTTGTTTGGTGCCTACACATTTAGTATTGCTATTTCTTCTTGATAGATTAGCACTTTTATTATTATGTAATGTTATTCTTTGTCCTTGGTAATATTCTTTGCTGCAAAATATACTTTATCTAATATTTACATAGCCATACTTTCATTCTTTTGACTAATGTTTGCATGATATATGTTTTCTTCCTTTTATTTCAAACCTACACGTATTATTATATCTGAAGTGAGTTTCTTGTACACAGAATATGATTGTGTCATTTTTCTATCCACTCTTCCATATTCTTTCTTTTAGTTGTTATTAAATGAAGGAAACATGAAACATCAGAAGGTTAAGAAAGTGGAAAGAGGCCAGGCGCAGTGGCTTATGCCTATAATCTCTGCACTTTGGGAGGCCGAGGCGGGTGGATCACTTGAGATCAGGAGTTCGAGATCAGCCTGGCCTACATAGTGAAACCCAGTCTCTACTAAAAATAGAAAAAGTAGCCGGGCGTGGTGATGGGCACCTGTAATACCAGCTACTCGGGAGGCTGAGGCAGGAGAATCACTCGAACCTGAGAGGCGGAAGTTGCAGTGAGCCGAGATCACACCACTGCATCCAGCCTGGACGACAGAGTGAGACTCTATCTCAAAAAAATAAAAAGAAAGAAAAGAAAGTAGAAAGAGTGAAATACGATAGACTTTTCTTCTATCTTGAGTTTTTAAAATGATGATTGAGGTTTGAAGCAAAAATCATAACACGGCCTAAGGCAGTTCTCAGTGCATGTGGAGGAAATGGTTAAGACAATTGTAAGTGAGAGACAGTAAAGAAATGAAAAGGGAAGTAACCTTTCCACACTTCACTAAAATTGGTAAAATGGACACAAGTTATGATTATACAAACATATCTCAGAGACATTGTGGGTTTATTTCCAGACCACCTTAATTAAGTGACTCTCAAAGCAAGTCACACAAATATTTTGGTTTCTCAGTGCATACAAAAGTTATGTTTATACTGCACGGCAGTCTATTAAATGTGCAATAGCATTATGTCTAAAAAGGTATATGCCTTTATATAAAAAAACTTTATTGCTAAAAATGCTGACACAAGGATATCAAATGACCACGTGCTGCTGGAAAATGGTGCTAACAGACTTGCTTAATGCAGGATTGCCACAAACCTTTAATTTTATTTTTTAAAAATGCAACATCTGTGAAGCAGAATAAAACAAGCCATGCCCATATAATGCAACACCTAGAGCAGCCACTAAAAAAGCTATAGAAAGATACCTAGTAAAAACACTATACAAAAAAAAAATCACTATGGCTGCACCAAAATGGGATTATAAGAAAAAGTTCAAGAAAAAGCCCACAGAAATGCGGGAAAAAGAAAAGAGAGAAACAAAAAGAACAGTTAAAATAATGAAATGGCAGACAACTTTAGGGCATCAACGACCACATAAAACATAGTTTTCTTCATTTTTAAAACAATAAAGGGCATGAATTCCCATTATAAAAGTGAAAGTTCAGAAGTTTATAAGTTTAGAAAATAATGTTCTTTTTCACCTAATGCCACACCCATGAATAACTATACTTGAATTCGGTGTGCACATTTTCTGGCATTTATCCACAAATAAAGAGAATGAAAATAAGAGACAGTAAGAGTGACAGAGAGTTTAGTTTTTCAAATGGTCCAAATCTACATATTTTTCTACAACATGCTTTTCTCTTTTGACTCCATAAAAGTACATATTTATCTCTCTGCCTTAGGCTAGGTTTTAATGAATAATATAAATCTACTGAAATGTATACAATTCTGTTTCCTGATTTTGCTATTAAAACGTTTTGTTAACTTATTTTCAATGCAAGTTACATAATATTATATTTTATATAATATGCATGTTATTGATACTATAAACAAGTGAATGAACATAATTAACATCTAGATGAGTTCTGTGATCCCCATTGTACAGGGGAAGTAACTAGGGCCAAAGGGAATTATATGCCTTTTTCTATTAACTGGTGAGACAAAAATTCAAAACCAGGGTTACATATTTCCTTTCCACTGCACAAGGTTGACTATAAATGAAGCCTAAAAACCCAGCACTACCCATATATTAAGCATGTTTAAAATGCTAGGGTAAACCCCCATGGCATGAGTTTACCTATGTAACAAACCTTCACATGTACCACCAAACATTAATGTTAAAAAAAATGCTTAGATAGTTGGCCATTTTCTTTGTAGTATCCATTTGACTAGAAAACACCTTCAACACAGATGAAACAAAATATTTCATATTGAACCAGCCAACAATTAGCTCAATATTAAACATAGAAATGTACAGATTCTGTGCGAGATTGGATGGGGGGGTTACACTAGTTTCCTTAGCTCTTGAAAAGCATCCTCATATTTTCATATTATTTTATTTAAATCCAGATTACTAAAGTCAAGTTGATATGATAAATGTCATTACTCTATTGAAATTCTAGCTTAACTAGACTTCTGGCCTATTCAAGCTTCCTCTAG